>NC_059171.1:28986015-29297348 GCF_019923935.1 Bubalus bubalis | reverse complement strand
GAATAGAACCAGATTAGAATCTGAACTGCCTCACAGCAGGTGCAGAGATCAGCACAGTGTTGGAGGGCATCCTAGGGAGTTAAGGTAGACTGTGACTCCCAGTGAGGGAAAGAACTCTGACGGCAGCGACTCAAGAAAAACCTTTATTATTCTTATTTTTTTCACTTGTTGTGTATAATCTTTTGGATTTTTTTTTTCTTTTTTCCCCCTTTTTGTCTCCTCTCTGTTCTAGTTGTAAATTTTATTGGCATTATGAAATCCAATTAAGCTTCTGAGCTTTTTTTTTCTTTTTTCCCCCCCTCAGTCACATTTTTATTGTTATAAACTTCAGACTCTATGCTGGGCTTTTGCAATTAAGTGGAATTTTCTTTTTTTTCTTGCTCTGTTTTTAATTTTAATTTTTATATTCTAAAACCTATTATTATTTTTCTACATTTATACCTTTGTTGTTTTTCCTAGTATTCTTTTTCCCATGCAGTTAATCTTTAACATATATAAATCTTCTTCATCTACCTGTATTTAACTTTTCATATCTATTATTTATTTATTTTCATTCTCTCCTTTCCTCTCAACATGTCTGTTTTATTTTCATTGCTTTATTCCCCAATTGGCACCTTGTTTTAGTTTTTTTTTTTTCCAGTTTGTGCTTTAGTTAGTTTAGTTCTGGTAGATATAATTTTTGGTTTTCTTTGTTCACTGGGTCAATCTATTGTACTTTATTTTGTTAGACTCTTTTGATTTTGCTTCTGGGTGTATATGCATATGTTTATATTCAGTCATATTTTTATTTGTTGTTATAAACTTCTGCCTCTACTTTGGGCTTTGGTAGTTGTGTGGAGTTTTCCTTTGTTTTTCCTTTTTTTTATTTCTTATTCCTTTTTTTTTCTCTTTTTTATAATTTGATTTTCAATTTTTTTAAACCTATTATATTTTTCTACATGTATTCCTTTGTTTTCCTTGCCACCTGTCCTTTTCCCCTTGCAGTTAATTTTTAATGTATATAAATCTTCATCTACCTCTATTTAACTTTGAATATCTATTCTTTCTTTCTTTTTTCCTTTCCTTTCCTTTCCTCTCAAAATATTTATTAGTTTTGTTTTCATTGCTTTATCCCACTTGGCACCTTGCTTTAGTTTTGTATTCCAGTTTGTGCTTTAGTTAGCTTTGTTCTTAACTGGTAAATATAATTTCTGATTTATTTTGTTCACCAGGTCAATCTACTGTACTTCATTTTTTCTGGACTGTTTTGACTTTGCTCGAGGGTGTATATGTATACATGTATATTTCATTATTTTAATTATTATTTTCCTGATTTTGTAACTCCATTTGTTTCTGGTTCATCTCTGGTTTCTTGGTTTTGGATATTTGTTTTAATCTCACTTAATACCATAACAAACCACTTGTGTAATCTTTGTTCCTGACCAGAGATCAAGCTCTGAACCTTTGGAGTGGGAGCACTGACTCCAATACCCTAGACTACCAGAGAAATAACCCTAGGGAGTATCAAATAGTGAGAACTCACACAAAAGAAACCACTTGAATACAAGACCTGTGCAGGATGCTACATCTCAACAACAAAGAAAACAAAAATACAAATCCAATCATCAGCAGATGGGATTACCATCTCACTCAGCCTTGACCATCAGAGGAAAAACAAACAAACAAAAACTGAGCACAAATCTCATCCTATACAAAGCCTATACAAACCACTAGACCAACCTAGGAGGGCAGAAACCAAAAGGAAGAAAGAATTCAACCTTCTTCAAGGAAAGAATTCAACTTTCCTTGAAGTCTGGGAAAAGGAGACCTCAAACAGTAAGTTTAAAAAAATAATGAAAAGGCAGAGAAATACTGCACAAACGAAGCAACAAACTAGAAACACAGAAGTCCAAATAAATGAAGAGCAAATAGGCAAACTACCTGAAAAAGAATTCAGAATAATGATAGTAAAGATTATCAAATATCTTGAAAGCAAAATGGTGAAAATGTAAGAATCAATGAACAAAGACGAATTAAAGAATAAGCATACACAGGCAAACAACACAGTTACTGAAATTAAAAATACTCCTGAAGGAATCAACAGCAGAATATTTGAAGCAGAAAAACAAATCAGTGAGCCAGAAGATAAAATGGTAGAAATACTTTCTGAAGAACAGAATAAAGTAAAAAAAAAAAAAGAAAAGAAAAGAAAAGAACTGAGGAAAGTCTCAGATACCTCCAGGACATCAAATGCACCAACATTTGAATTATAGGGTTCCTAGAAGAAGAAAAGAAAAAGAAAGGGTATGAGAAAAATTTTGAAGAGATTATAGTTGAAAATTTCCCCAATGTCGAAAAGAAAATCATCAATCAAGTCCAAAAAGGCACAAAGAGTACCATACAGGGTAAACCCAAAGAGAAACATGCCAAGACACACAACAAAGATTAAACACAAAGAAAGAATATTAAAAGCAGCAAGGGAGAAGGAACAAGTAACATACAATGGAAGCCCCATATGCTTAACAGTGCTGCAGAACAGAAGGGAAAGGCAGGTTATATTTAAAGTACTGAAAATGAAAAATCTACAACCAAGATTACTGTATATGGCAAGGATCTCATTCATAATTTATGGAGACATAAAAGTTTTTCAGACAAACAAAAGTTAAGAGAATTCAGTACCACTAAACCACCTTTATAACAAATGTTAAAGGGATTTATATAGTCAAGAAATACAAGACAAGAAAAAAATCTATAAAATCAATCCCAAACAATTAAGAAAATGGCAATAGGAACATATATATCAATAATTACTTTAAATTTAAATGGATTAAATGCTCCAACCAAAGACACAGACTGGCTGAATGGATACACAAACAAGACCATTATATGCTGTCTATAGGCAACCCACTTCAGACCTCAAGACACATACAGACTGAAAGTGAGATGATGGGAAAATATATTCCATGCAAATGGGAGGCAAAAGAAAGCTGGAGTAGCAATCCTCATATCAGACAAAATAGACCTGAAAATAAAGATTACAAAAGTAAAGGAAGAACATTACATAACAATCAAGGGATCAATCCAAGAGGAAGACATAATAATTGTAAATGTCTATGCCCCCAACATAGGAGCACCTCAATACATAAGACAAACATTAATAGATGTAAAAGAAGAAATTGACAGTAACACAATAATAGTAGGATACATTAACACCCTACTCACACCAATGGACAGGTCATCAAAACAGAAAATTAATAAGGAAACACAAGTCTTAAATGATACATTAGATGAGATGGATCTCATTGATACCTTCAGGACATTCCATCAAAATGCAGGTGAATACACCTTCTTCTTAAGTACACATGGACATTTTCTAGGATTGGCCACATCTTGAGTTATAAATCAAATCTCAGTAAATTAAAAAAAATTGAAATCATAGCAAGCATCTTCTCCAACCACAATGCTATGAGATTGGATACCAATCACAAGAAAAAAATCTGTAAAATACAAAAACACACGGAGATTAATCATTAAAAAACACATTTATAAATAACCAAGTTTACTGAAGAAATCAAAATGGAAATTAAAAAAAAATTCTCAAAAGAAATAACAATGAAAACACAACAACTCAAAACCTATGGAATGCAGTAAAAGCAGTTCTAAGAGGAAAGTTTCAGTCAGTTCAGTTCATTTCAGTCGCTCTGTCGTGTCCAACTCTTTGCGACCCCATGAATCGCAGCACGCCAGGCCTCCCTGTCCATCACCAACTCCCGGAGTTCACAGAGACTCACGTCCATCGAGTCGGTGATGCCATCCAGCCATCTCATCCTCTGTTGTCCCCTTCTCCTCCTGCCCCCAATCCCTCCCAGCATCAGAGTCTTTTCCAATGAGTCAACACTTCGCATGAGGTGGCCAAAGTACTGGAGGTTCAGCTTTAGCATCATTCCTTCCAAAGAAATCCCAGGGCTGATCTCCTTCAGAATGGACTGGTTGGATCTCCTTGCAATCCAAGGGACTCTCAAGAGTCTTCTCCAACACCACAGTTCAAAAGCATCAAGTCTTCGGCGCTCAGCCTTCTTCACAGTCCAACTCTCACATCCATACATGACCACAGGAAAAACCATAGCCTTGACTAGACGGACCTTTGTTGGCAAAGCAATGTTTCTGCTTTTCAATATGCTATCTAGGTTGGTCATAACTTTTCTTCCAAGGAGTAAGTGTCTTTTAATTTTATGGCTGCAGTCATCATCTGCAGTGATTTTGGAGCCCCCAAAAATAACGTCTGACACTGTTTCCCCATGAAGTGATGGGACCAGATGCCATGATCTTACTTTACTGAATGTTGAGTTTTAAGCCAGCTTTTTCATTCTCCTCTTTCACCTTCATCAAGAGGCTTTTTAGTTCCTGTTTACTTTCTGCCATAAGGGTGGTGTCATCTGCATATCTGAGGTTATTGATATTTCTCCCAGCAATCTTGATTCCAGTTTGTGCTTCTTCCAGTCCAGTGTTTCTCATGATGTACTCTGCATATAAGTTAAATAAGCAGGGTGACAATATACAACCTTGACATACTCCTTTTACTATTTGGAACCAGTCTGTTTTTCCATGTCCGGTTCTAACTGTTGCTTCCTGACCTGCATACAGATTTCTCAAGAGGCAGGTCAGGTGGTCTGGTATTCCCATCTCTTTCAGAATTTCCCACAGTTGATTGTGATCCACACAGTCAAAGGCTTTGGCATAATCAATAAAGCAGAAATAGATGATTTTCTGGAACTCTCTTGCTTTTCCCATGATCCAGCAGATGTTGGCTATTTGGTCTCTGGTTCCTCTGCCTTTTCTAAAACCAGCTTGAACATCTGGAAGTTCATGGTTTACATATTGCTGAAGCCTGGCTTGGAGAATTTTGAGCATTACTTTATTAGTGTGTGAGATGAGCGCAATTGTGCTGTAGTTTGAGCATTCTTTGGCATTGCCTTTCTTTGGGATTAGAATGAAAACTGACCTTTTCCAGTCCTGTGGCCACTGCTGAGATTTCCAAATTTGCTGGCATATTGAGTGCAGCACTTTCTCAGCATCATCTTTTAGGATTTGAAACAGCTCAACTGGAATACCATCACTTCCACTAGCTGTGTTCATAGTGATGCTTTCTAAGGCTCACTTGAGTTCACATTCCAGGATGTCTGGCTCTAGGTCAGTGATCACACCATCGTGATTATCTGGGTCATGAAGATCTTTTTTGTACAGTTCTTCTGTGTATTCTTGCCACCTCTTCTTAATATCTTCTGCTTCTGTTAGGTCCATACCATTTCTGTCCTTTATCGAGCCCATCTTTGCATGAAATTTTCCCTTGGTATCTCTAATTTTCTTGAAGAGATCTCTAGTCTTTCCCATTCTGTTGTGTTCCTCTATTTCTTTGCATTGATCACTGAAGAAGGCTTTCTTATCTCTTCTTGCTATTCTTTGGAACTCTGCATTCAGATGCTTATATCTTTCCTTTTCTCCTTTGCTTTCCACTTCTCTTCTTTTCACAGCTATTTGTAAGGCCTCCCCAGACAGCCATTTTGCTTTTTTGCATTTCTTTTCCATGGGGATGGTCTTGATCCCTGTCTCCTATACAATGTCATAAACCTCATTCCATAGTTCATCAGGCACTCTATCTATCAAGTCTAGGCCCTTAAATCTATTTCTCACTTCCACTGTATAATCATAAGGGATTTGATTTAGGTCATACCTGAATGGTCTAGTGGTTTTCCCTACTTTCTTCAATTTAAGTCTGAATTTGGCAATAAGGAGTTCATGATTTGAGCCACAGTCAGCTCCTGGTCTTGTTTTTGTTGACTGTATAAAGCTTCTCCATCTTTGGCTGCAAAGAATATAATCAATCTGCTTTTGTTGTTGACCACATGGTGATGTCCATGTGTAGAGGAAAGTTTATAGCAATACAATCCTACCTCAAGAAACAAGAAAAACATCGAATAGGCAACTGAACTTTACACCTAAAACAACTGGAAAGAGAAGAATAAGAACAACAAAAAATTAGTAGAAGTTAAGAAATAATAAAGATCCAAGCAAAAATAAATGAAAAAGAAGTGAAAGAAACAGTAAAGATTAATAAAGCTAAAAGCTGGTTCTTTGAGAAGAAAAACAAAATTAACAAACCTTTAGCCAGACTCATCAAGAAAAAAACAGAAAAATCAAATCATCAAAATTAGAAATTGAAAAGGAGAGGTTACAACAGATAGTGCAGAAATACAAAGGATTATAAGAGACTACTATGGACAACTATATGACAATAAAATGGATAACCTGGAAGAAATGAACAGATTCTTAGAAAAGTTCAATCTTCCAGGACGGAACCAGGAAGAAATAGGAATTATGAACAACCCAATTACAAGCACTGAAATTGAAGCTGTGATCAAAAACCTCCCAAAAAAACATAATCCCAGGACCAGATGTCTTCATGGGAGAGTTCTACCAAACATTTAAAGAAGAGCTAAGGCCTATCTTTCTAAAATTCTTTCAAAAAATTGCAGAGGAAAGAACACTTCCAAACTCATTCTTCAAGGCCCCCAGCACCCTGATACCAAAACAAGACAAAAACAACACACAAAAAAGAAAACTATAGTCCAGCATCACTGATGAACATAGATGCAAAAATCCTCAACAAAATTTTAGCAAACATAATTCAGCAACACATCAAAAAGCTCATACTCCATGATCAAGTTGGATTTCTTCCAGGAATGCAAGGATTCTTCAATATACGGTAATCAATCAATGTGATACACCATATTAACAAATTGAAAGATAAAGACTGTATGATAATCTCAATAGATGCAGAAAAAGCCTTTGACAGAATTCAGCACCGATTTTTGATTAAAACTCTTCAAAAAATGCTCATAGAAGGAACCTACATCAACGTAGTAAAGGCCATATATTATAAACAAACATTAGTCTCAACGGTGAAAAACTGAAAGCATCCCCCCTAAAATCAGGAATAAGACAAAGATGTCCATTTTCACCACTATTATTCAACATAGTTCTGGAAGTCCTAGCTACAGCAATCAGAAGAGAAAAAGGAATCCAGTTCAGAAAAGAAGAATTTAAACTCTCACTGCTTACAGATGACATGATACCGTACATAGAAAACCCTAAAGATAGTATCAGAAAATTATTAGAGCTAATCAGTGAATTTAACAAGGTTGCAGGATACAAAATCAATACACAGAAATCACTTGCATTTCTATATACTAACCATGAAAGATCAGAAGGAGCAATTAAGGAATCAATCCCATTCACCATTGCAACAAAAAGAATTAAATATCTAGGAATAAACTTACCTAAGGAGACATACTTTGGCCACCTCATGTGAAGAGTTGACTCATTGGAAAAGACTCTGATGCTGGGAAGGATTGGGTGCAGGAGGAGAAGGGGATGACAGAGGATGAGATGGCTGGATGGCATCACTGACTCGATGGACGTGAGTCTTAGTGAACTCTGGGAGTTGGTGATGGACAGGGAGGCCTGGCATGCTGTGATTCATGGAGTCCCAAAGAGTCGGACACAACTGAACGACTGATCTGATCTGATCTGAAGGAGACAAAAGAACTGTACACAGAAAATTATAAGACACTAATGAAAGGAATCAAAGACAACATAAACAGATGGAGAGATATTCCATGTTCCTGGGTAGAAAGAATCAATATTGTGAAAATGACTACACTACCAAATGCAATCTACAAATTCAATGTAATCTCTACCAAATTACCAATGGCATTTTTCACAGAACTAGAACAAAAATTTTCAGAATTCTTATGGAAACACCAAAGACCCCAAATAGCCAAAGCAATCTTTAGAAAGAAGAATGGAGCTGGAGGAATCAACCTTCCTGACTTCAGATTATACTACACAGCTACAGTCATCAAGACAGTGTGGTGGCAAAAACCAGAAATATAGGCCAATGGAACAAGGTAGAAAGCCCAGAAATAAACTCATGCACTTATGTGTACCTTATTTTTGATAAAGGAGTCAAGAATATACAATGGGGGCAAAGACAGCCTCTTCAATAAATGGTACTGGGAAAACTGGACAGCCATATTTAAAAGAATGAAAGTAGAACACTTCCTAATACCATACACAAAGATAAACTCAAAATGGATTAAAGGCCTAAATGTAAGACCAGAAACTATAAAACTCTTAGAGGAAAACATAGGCAGAACCCTCAATGACACAAATCAAAGCAAGATCCTCTATGACCCACCCACTAGAGTAATGGAAATAAAAACAAAAGTAGACAAGTAGGACTGTTTAAACTTAAAAGCTTTGCTCAGCAAAGGAAACTATAAGCAAGATGAAAAGACAGCCCTCAGAATGGGAGAAAATAATAGCAAATGAAACAACTGATAAAGGATTAATCTCCAAAATATATAAGCAGCTCATACAACTCAATGCCAGAAAGGCAAACAACCCAATCAAAAATTAGGAAAAAGACATAAACAGACATTTCTCCAAAGAAGACATACAGGTGGCTAACAAACACATGAAAAGATGCTCAACATTGCTCATTATTAAAGAAATGCAAATCAAAACTACTGTGAGATGTCCCCTCACACCAGTCAGAATGGCCATCATCAAAAAGTCTCAAAGAATAAATGCTGGAGAGGTTGTGGAGAAAAGGGAACACTCTTACACTTTTGGTAGGAATGTAAATTGATACAGTCACTATGGAAGATGGTATGGAGATTCCTTTAAAAACTAGGAATAAAAGTACCATATGACCCATATACTCTTAGACATATACCCTGAGAAAGCCAAAATTGAAAAAGACATGTGTATCCCAATATTCATTGCAGCACTATTTATAATAGCTAGAACATGGAAGCAACCTAGATGTCCACCAACAGATGATTGGTTAAAGAAACTGTGGTACATATACACAATGGAATATTACTCAGCCATAGAAAGGAATGCCTTTGAGTCAGTTCTAATGCAGTGGATCAATCTAGAACCTATTATACAGCATGAAGTAAGTCAGAAAATGGTAGATAATTATCGTATTCTAATGCATATGTATGGAATCTAGAAAAATGGTACTGAAGAATTTATTTACAGGGCAACAATGGAAAAACAGACATAGACTTATGGACATGGGGAGAGGGAAGGATAGGGTGAGATGTTTGGAAACAGTAACATGGAAACTTACAGTACCATATGTAAGATACATAGCCAACAGGAATTTGCTGTATGGTTCAGGAAACTCAAACAGGGGCTCTGTATCACCCTAGAGGGGTGGGATGGGGAGGGAGGTGGGAGGGAACTTCAACAGGAAGGGGATGAGGTTTGACAGAAAACAACAAAATTCTGCAAAGCAATTATCCTTCAATAAAAAATAAATTAAAAAAAGATATATTAACTTGAGCTACCTATATGAATATCAATAACCTTGAAATCCTCACATTCAGGGAAAATGGCAAAATGAAGAAATTATACATGTGTATATATATATATATATATTATACAGAGAAGGCAATGGCACCCCACTCCAGTAATCTTGCCTGGAAAATCCCATGGATGGAGGAGGCCAGTAGGCTGCAGTCCATGGGGTCGCTAACGGTCAGATACGACTGAGCGACTTCACTTGCACTTTTCACTTTCATGCATTGGAGAAGGAAATGGCAACCCACTCCAGTGTTCTTGTCTGGAGAATCCCAAGGATGGCAGAGCCTGGTGGGCTGCCGTTTATGGGGTCACACAGAGTTGGACACAACTGAAGTGACTTAGCAGCAGCAGCAGCATATATATTATATATATATATATATATATAATTTGTTCAACTACAAAACATTTAACTAGTTCATGAGTGATACTTATACTTTAAACATATTATAGGGAGAAAACTACAAAATCTTATTATTTTTAGTTTAAAAAAGAGGGAAATTCGACCATAGGTGTTTGTTGAGCTAAGTTGACATATATAGTTTTAACTTCTTTTAAAATAGCTGAAGCAAATATGGTGAAAAATTGATCACTAATTACAATTGAATTATTGCCTGGAACTTTGTCCTATTACTGAGCTACTTTGCATTAGACAAAGAAGAAGACTGAAAGAAGTGACAGTGAATTTTTACTTGATAAACTTGGATACGAACAAAATGACAAAAAGTAAGTTCATCCTGCATTGGATGCAATAAAAGGAGGATATTTTAAAATTTATTTTTATATTATTTTATTTTTCTAACTTTGACATAAAATACACAAACAAAAGCTCTGTATATTTAAGGTGTGCTGCTGCTGCTGCGTCACTTCAGAAGTGTCTGACCCTGTGCAACCCCATAGACGGCAGCCTACCAGGCTCCCCCATCCCTGGGATTCTCCAGGCAAGAACACTGGAGTGGGTTGCCATTTCCTTCTCCATATTTAAGGTGTACAATGTAATAATTTTATGTACAATTGAAATGATTATCATAATAATGCTAATTAACATTTCCATCACCTATTTACAGTTTTAGTATGGTTAGCATTTAATATCTACTCTCATATGTCTATGTGTATGTGTGTATTCAGTCACTCAGTCTTATCTGAATTTTTTGTGACCCTTTGGACCATAGTTCACCATGGTCCTCTGTCCATAGGATTTTTCAGGCAAGAATACTAGAGTGGGTTGCCATTTCCTCCACCAGGGGATCTTCCTGAGGCAAGGATCAAACTCAAGTCTCCTGCATCGCAAGCCAATTGTTCACTGTTGAGCCATCACTGGAAGTCCCATCTATTTTCTTAGTAAATTTTAAATGTATTGTGTAGTATCATTAACTGTAGTCCCCAACATCTACAGTACATATCCAATTCATCCAATTTATAATTGAAACTTCATATCCTTTCACCAAATCTTATTTCCTGCACTCCCAAACTTATTGCAACCACCAACTGTATTCTTTCTATGAGCTCAGCTTTTTCAGACTATACATTTAAATGCTTTCAAGAAGTTTGTGTCTGTGTCTCACTTGTTTCATTTAGCCTAACATCTCTCAGGCTCACCCATGTTGTTGCACCTGGGAGAAATTTGTTCTTGAAGTCTGAGGCTTACAAAAAACATTTAATAATCATGACCGTATTTTAAGCTAATAGCTTAAGTTGCATAAAAAAAAAAAAAAAAAAGATGCTATCTTTAAAAAAAAAGTCAAAAAATGTTCAGAAGACCTAAACAGACATTTCTCTAAAGAGGACATAAATCAGTTCAGTTCAGTTCATTTGCTCAGTCATGTCTGACTCTTTGCAACCCCATGGACCACAGCACACCAGGCCTCCCTGTCCATTACCGACTCCCAGAGATTACTAAACTCAAGTCCATGAGTCAGTGATGCCATTCAACCATCTCATACTCTGTCATCCCCTTCTCCTCCAGCCTTCAATTTTCCCCACCATCAGGGTCTTTTCAAATGAGTCAGCTCTTTGCATAAGGTGGGCAAAGTATTGGACATTCAGCTTCAACATCAGTCATTCCAATGAATACTCAGGACTGATCTCCTTTAGGATGGGCTCATTGGATCTCCTTGCAGTCCAAGGGACTCTCAAGAGTCTTCTCCAACACCACAGTGCAAAAGCATCAATTCTTTGGCACTCAGCTTTCTTTATAGTCCAACTCTCATATCCATACACGACTACTGTAAAAACCATAGCCTTGACTAGACGGACCTTTGTTGGCAAAGTAATGTCTCTGCTTTTTAATATGCTGTCTAGGTTGGTCATAACTTTCTTTCCAAGGAGTAAGTTGAATTTCATGGCAAGAGTCACCATCTGCAGTGATTTTGGAGCCCCCCAAAATAAAGTCTGACACTTTCCACTGTTTCCCCATCTATTTGCCATGAAGTGATGGGACCAGATGCCATGATCTCAGTTCTCTGAATGTTGAGCTTTAAGCCAAATTTTTCACTCTCCTCTTTTACTTTCATCAAGAGGCTCTTTAGTTCTTCTTCACTTTCTGCCATAAGGGTGGTATCATCTGCATATCTGAGGTTATTGATATTTCTCCTAGCAATCTTGATTCCAGCTTGTGCTTCTTCCAGCTCAGCATTTCTCATAATGTACTCTGCATATAAGTTAAATAAACATGGTAACAATATACAGCCTTGACATACTCCTTTTCCTGTTTGGAACCAGTCTATTGTTCCATGTCCAGTTGTAACTGTTGCTTCCTGACCTGCATACAGATTTCTCAAGAGGCAGGTCAGCTGGTCTGATATTCCCAACTCTTTCAGAATTTTCCACAGTTTATTATGATCCACACAGTCAAAGGCTTTGGCATAGGCAATAAAGCAGAAATAGATGTTTTTCTGGAACTCTCTTGCTTTTTCAATGATCCAGCAGATGTTGGCAATTTGATCTCTGGTTCCTCTGCCTTTTCTAAAACCAGCTTGAACATCTGGAAGTTCACGGTTCACGTATGGCTGAAGCCTGGCTTGGAGAATTTTGAGCATTACTTTATTAGCGTGTGAGATGAGTGCAATTGTGCGATAGCTTGAGCATTCTTTGGCATTGCCTTTCCTTAGAATTGGAATGAAAACTGACCTTTTCCAGTCCTGTGGACACTGCTGAGTTTTCCAAATTTGCTGACATATTGAGTGTAGCACTTTCACAGCATGATCTTCCAGATTTGAAGATGATGGAATTCATCTGGAATTCCAACTCAACTGGAATTCCATCACCTCCACTAGCTTTGCTCGTTGTGATGCTTCCCAAGGCCCACTTGACTTCACATTCCAGGATGTCTAACTTTAGGTGAGTGTGAGTGATCACACCATCATGATTATCTGGGTCATGAAGATCTTTTTTGTACAGTTCATCTGTGTATTCTTGCCACCGCTTCTTAATATCTTCTGCTTCTGTTAGGTCCCTATCGTTTCTGTCCTTTATTCAGTCCATCTTTGCATGAGATTTTCCCTTGGTATCTCTAATTTTCTTGAGTGAGGACATGCATACACATGGCCAAAAGGCACATGAAAAGATCCTCAACATCACTAATTATTAGGGATATGAAAGTCAAAACTACAACAAGCCATTACACTCACTCCTAATAGAATAGCTATTATCAAAAAGCCAAGAAATAGCAAGTGCTAGAGAGGATGTGGAGAAAGAGAAATCCTCATATCCTGTTGGTAGGAATACCAATCGGTACAGTCACTATAGAAATGGAAAACAGTATGGAGATTTCTCATAAAATTAACATCACTACCATGTGATCCAGCAATTCCACTTCTGGATATTTATCTGAAAAATATGAGTAACCAACTCAAAAAGATATATAACCCCTATGTTTACTGCAGTATATTTACAATAGCCAAGTTATGGAAATAATCTAAGTCCCTATTGATGGATGAATGGATAAAGATACAGTATATATTATCAATGGGATATTTCTCAGCCATAGAAAAGATAAAACCTTTTCATTTGCAGTAACAATTGATGAAATGTGTGTGTTATGCTAAGTGAAGTAAGTCAGATGAAGACAAATACTGTAAGATTTCATTTATATGTGCAATTTAAAAAATAAGTAAATGAAAAAATAAACAGACTAAGCCAAACAAAGCAAGCACATTGATACAGAGAACAGAGTAGTGGTTACCAGAGGGGAAGGAAGATGAGGGTAGGGTGCATAGATAAGGGGGTCAGCTATATGGTGACAAATGGAATTTAAAGTTTGGTGGTGAGCATGTTGTAGTGTTCACAGACATCAAAATAAGTTGCATACACGAAACTAATATTATAAATCAATATTACCTCAATTAAAAAAACTACAATAAACAAAATTATGAGCTAAATACAGGTTAAAAGATATAATTCTAGAAGCATATTTCATTTTGGTTCAAAAGTGATCATGTTGAAAAAAGTGCTAGTAAAATTTGTGTAATGGTATCCTCTTCTTTTTACAGTCTTTTATCTTGCAGTCTTTTTCACATATATTATTCATTAACATGAGTCATGCTAAAAAATTATTAATGAAGTTTAATAACAAGGCACAGAAATGCATGTCATAATCATACATTCACTCAATGACCACAAAGTGGATATGTCTGTGTCACCACTACTGAGCTCACTAACTAAACTACTACCAATACTTTGGAAGCCTCTACCATACTGAAGCCCAATTACTACCCATTTTCTCATCCCAAATGTAGTAATTCATAATACCTTATGTTTGCCTACTTTCATCATATAAACTGAATCTTCATTATGTATCCTTTTATTCCTAGCTTCCCTTATACAGTTTTATTTATGAGATAAACCCAACTTGTTATTCAAAGTCATAATTCTTATATCTTATTGCTAGGTGGTATTTCATTGCACACAGGGATCACGCTGCTTATCTTTTCTATTGTCCATGACTACTTGTATTTTTTCCATTATTTGACTTTTAGAAACATATTTTGAACATTCTTGTAGGCATTATTTATACATATACATATCTGGGGGTATATATTTGGAAATGAAATTGTTGGGTCATACTGTGTACATATTGTTTAACCATTGAAAATACTGCCAAAGCATTCTCCAAAGCGTGTAATACACACAAAAATTATACACCATAAGCATCACAAGAGAATTACCACTGTTCCACTTCCTATTTCATTTTGTATTGCCCCTCTTCAATTTTTGGCAATCTGGTATGCATGTAGAGGTAGCTAATTGCTGTTTTAATGCATTTCCCTCATGACTAATGAAGCTGGGCACTTTTTCACCAATTAATGACTTTTGGCTACAAGCCTATGTGAAACTGCTATTCTCATTCCACACCAATTTTTCCTTTTGGTTGTGTCTTTTTCTCATTGTTTGTGAGAATATGTCAGTTACATATATTGCAGATATATTTTCCCCAAATACTTATTGCTAACAGAATTCATATTGTTCTTATTTTCTCCAATATTAAACATCATTACTCTAAGATTCATATTTGAAAATTCAATTATTTGAATCCTTTATAGGTCTGATTCTATTGCCCAATAAAGAACATTCAGAGGGAAGTAGGAAAAGGCTAAACAGTTAAACTCTGACTCTGGATCCTGAGGAGAAGAGATTACAAAGAAATGGAAACAAAGAAGAGAAAAAGGACAAAACAGTGGGATGTTTTTTATTCTTTAACAAACATATTCGAAAGAACACAAAACCACAAAGCCATGACGATAAATATGAATGAGTACAGTTGGGGTCTGAGTGAGTCTTTTACTGGGACTACACCATTTTGGATTATTCTGCCTACAGACCACACCCTTCATCCCCTTGCTGCAACTTGTGAAGTGAAAGTACATGTCCCTTTGGTGGGGATGGGGTGGAGATTATACTTAGACGTAGAGTACACATATTTATGGTTTAGTTTGCTCCATTATGTCAAAGATCCTGGAGGAAATTGGTAAGGCCTTTTGCCAGAAGCAAGAGAAGTTGAGAAAAGAAGACTATGTATTTTTGAGCTTTTTTGTACCAAGAGTTTCTGGACTTTGTTGGCCTATTGCATTCCCCACTGATCTGATCAAATTAGTATGGTTAACAAACAACGAAGATAGATGTAGGGGAAAATATATATATTTTCCCCCTACTCTTCCTCAGAACTTTGTTAGACAAACTAATGCCTTGAAAAGCCTGGAAATGATTGACCCCTCTAGTGCAATTTTGACCGGATTGAGAATGATTCTGGCTGCTTAATTACAGACAGCTCTCCCTGCTCTCATCACTCCTCTTGCTGATATGGCCTGTTCAATATAGAAATTAAAATAGGCATTATCAGGAGAAAAGGCATTTAGCTATCTTATAATGCTGCTGCTGCTGCTAAGTTGCTTCAGTCGTGTTCGACTCTGTGCGACCCCATAGATGGCAGCCCACCAGGCTCCCCCGTCCCTGGGATTCTCCAGGCAAGAACACTGGAGTGGGTTGCCATTTCCTTCTCCAATGCATGAAAGTGAAAAGTGAAAGTGAAGTCACTCAGTCGTGTCCGACTCTTCGCGACCCCATGGACTGCAGCCTACCAGGCTCCTCTGTCCATGGGATTTTCTAGCAAGAGTACTGGAGTGGGGTGACTATGTCCAATAAAGTGATCATTTGTGAAATTGTAGTTGTCTATGGTTTAAAATAGTTGTTTCTCAGGGAGAAAATAAGTATTAATTTCATGTAGAAGTGTCTCAGTGGGTGTAAAGTATAAATTATAGAAATAACTGGGTTCTCTTTGGAGATTTTTATGGTCTTCACAGAAAAAAAAATATACATACACATACATTGAAACATGCATGTTTATCTACCAACAGTTTAATTTGGGGAAGTTTGAGAATTATAGAGAAAAAATATAATGATAACAAGGAATTGACATATCCCATACCACTTCTCCCATTAACATGTAACATAAGAATAAAACAGTACTGAAACATTGTTAAAGCCCATGTTTTATCCAAATATATTCAGTTTTTGTATTAAAAAATATAAAAACTTCTACCATAAATTCTAATCAATTATCCAACAACTTTTTATTGAACTACAATCTATTATTAAGAACTACACTTCCCTCATTTATATTACCCATATTTGAACACATTATTGTCTTCCTGGCCCTATGGCCCATGGCAATGAACAAGCTGGTAAACTTGTCTCTTTTGCTACTCATAAAGATCAACATGCTCTATTAAAAAATAATGCTGGCTCATTACATCAAATTTAGAGAATTCCATACCAGAATGCTAAAAAAAAGCATTAATAATTGCTTTACTTGTAGGCCCCTATATCTTTGACCCATTACATAAGATATCAGTCCTCAAAGATTACAGCCCCCTAATGAACTATGGCAAATGGATGTAACTCATTGCCCTGAACTTTCTTCCTCTTCCTTCTTACATGTCTTGATCAATATAGATTCTTCTTTTATATGGGCCACACCTCTCCAAGGTGAAGCTACACAATATGTTATAACCCACCTGTTAGCTTGCTTTGCAGTAATGGGAACACCTAATTCTATAAAAACAGACAATAGCCCTGCCTATATTTCTAGGCAATTCAAACGATTTTTACATTCATTCTCTATTAAACAGATTACAGGCATTTCTTATAATCCACAAACACAAGACATAGTTAAACAAACACATCACACACTGAAACTACAAATAAAAAAATTTAAAAAGGGGGAATATACAGGAACACTTCTATCTTCCTTATCCAGAGCAGACTTTACTAGATTCCAATGCAATATATTCTTTAAGTCGCTGGGACTTTCCAGGCAAGAATACTGGAGTGGGTTGCCATTTCCCTCTCCAATGCATGAAAATGAAAAGTGAAAGTGAAGTCACTCGGTCGTGCCTGACTCTTAGCGACCCCGTGGACTGCAGCCTACCAGGCTTCTCCATCCATGGGATTTTCCAGGCAAGAGTACTGGAGTGGGGTGACATTGCCTTCTCCACTTTAAGCCTATAACTATTGTTAATACAGCTTTATTTGTTTTAATTTTTTTAAATTTACCACAAGGAGATATTTTGACAAAAGAAGAAAATCATTGCAAGGCACTGAAGGACACCTCCCTTCCTCTGCCCATTTGGTATCAAGACAGGTTGACTAAACAATAGAAATCTGGAAAAAATTAATATTACAGGGAAAAGTTGTATTTCTCCAGATGGATCCAACGAAATCAGTTGTCGCCCTCTTCAGAAGATTGGCTCCAGGGGAGCCACCAACATTCAAGATAGAGAAGAAACAGCGAAATCCCCAGGAGGAGGAATTTTCAGTACAAGCCATGGCGGCTTTAAAAATTTCCAAGAAATGCCACACTCGACGTCATCGGCCTTATGATCTCCCTACTTGGGGACGGATAAAAACCCTTACTAATCAAGCTGAAAATCTGGTTTCTCAACAGGAAATGCCTCGGAATCCTGAAAAATATTTTTGTTGCTATGCTTGCTTTGCTTGCTTTTGCTTCCCCCGCTCAGGCTGACTTGATTAATCACACTTATTGGGCTTATATACCTAACCCCCCTTTATTGTAGGTTGTAGAATGGACAGATATAGGACCAGTCATGTACAACTAATGACTCAACACATATGCCCCCTCCTTGGAGCTTGGAGGGGCCCTCTCATCCTGAAGAAGAAGGAAGACGAATTACCATTTCTGTAGGCTATGAAATCCTTCCTTTATGCATGCCCAGCAAAATTATGTATTAATGTTAGCCGACAAACGTGGGCTTTCATCCTGCCTCCAAAAAAAGAACTTCGGCACATTGCTTGGACTGTTTACTGCCCCGTCCTTTTATGAAAACCATGTCAATACTACCAAAACTCTAGGAAAAGGACATAAGTTGAAACATAAGGGGTTTACTTATAAGGACTTTAAATATACTCCTGTTTATTGGGATAGATGTCAAGCTAAGTCAGGAAAATTAATATTTGTGACCAATTACACCATTGTTGATTGGGGACCCCATGGTATATGGCTATCTAACTGCTCAGATGATAATAATATTACTATATGTGATTATGTTACTCAAGTAGCATAGAAGATTACCAACAGTTAAATGAAACACTTCCATGACAAAGGACTTCTTGGCTGGCTTGACGGCGAAATGGCACCTTGTCGCCTTCACATCGTCCTCAATAAATGAATTGGGCCTGAACAATGGGACATCTGAAAACTTGCTGCAAGTACTGAAAAACTTGGAACCTGGACCAGATATTTCACAGGGACCAGTCATAGTCATAGTAATAATTCCTTCCATTATATTTCACAGAGACTAGTCATAGTCATAGTAATGATTCCTTCCATTATAATCATATATTTTGTACAAGCTTATGTTCCCCTCCCTTTTGTTATATCCAGATAAAACTTACAATTTAATAGACTTTACATTCTATGACCTGTATAAATTGCATATTGTATACTTGTCTTAATTCCTCTGTTTCTCTAAAAAATGAATCCCTTTTGATCCTTCGACCTCATGTAGTCTATGGTTGCCAGTAGATCTCCAACGCCCTGGAAAAAGGGTCCCATGGCAGGACTTGCTTCCCAGTTACTCATTGAATTACTTCGATGATCTAAGCGATTCATTGGATGGTTAATTCTTGGCATTTTGGGGTTATAGCCATTTGCACCACTGCTGCTTTCACAGACATTGCTTTACAAACTTCAATTCAAACACAAAACTTTATTCAAAATTGGACTAAAGATGCTCATACTATGTAGGCCACTCAGGCTCAGACAGATGAAGAAGTTCAGGATAAAATTCAGAAATTAAAAACAGCCATCCGATGGGTTGGAGATCAATTAATAGATTTACAAAAACAAATATTATTAAATTGTGATTGGAATTCTCAATTCTACTCAATTTGAATCAAATCCTGTTTGATTCAACCATAGTGCTTACAGTTGGGAACAAATCAAATTTCATCTGCGAGATATAAATAATAACGCTTCCTTAAATGTACAATTGTTGCAAAAGAAAATTTTTGAAACCTTCTCTAAGAGTCTACCCTCTTCCGACTATTTGGAAACCTTAGCTTAACAGCTAACTGATCAATTATCTGGGCTGGACCCTTGAGGATGGTTTCAAAACATTACACATAGTATTGGATCTGGAACTCTAATGCTGATAATTGTCCTGTTGATTATATTTGTAGTATACCGATGCCTTTCAAATAAAATTGTTCAAACTAAAATTGGTCAGGACCTTCTTCACAAAAGTATCTACAGTGACCCCCAATTGTGAAAAAATAAAAAAGGGAGAATTGTCAGGGGATGCTCAGCTTTAAGGGATCCAATATGTTATTCTTTTCTTTTGTGTGCCATTTCTCAAGAATTCTCTATTCCTTATCAGTTTCTGGAAAACAGGAACAAGCAGAGCTGCATGCAGTTCTCAGGACTGAGACCATGAGAAGGGGCACCTGCTTAGATTCCTTTCAGTGACTCCCTTCAGTGACTCCCTTCAGTGACCTTACTTAAATGTAATCTATTCAGTTGTGCCCCTCTTACTCAGGATATGGAATGCTTTATGGCCCTTTGAAGATTGTTATTTGCTTGGCTTTGTTTTTGCTCTTTTTTTTTTTTTTTTTTTTTTTTTTACTGCCTAAAGCTGCCTTGTATGAAGATATATAAACATGCATTTCTACAAATAAAGCACTCTTGTTTCACTGGAGACTTGGGTCCCCTGCATCCCTCTTCTCATTGACTCCAGTCCCCAGGTCCCGGTCTACAAAGACTATGACACTCATTGACATGAGCTTGAGCAAACTCCAGGAGATAGTGAACAACAGGGAAGCCTGGCGTGCTGCAGTCCATGTGGTTGCAAAGAGTTGGAAAAGACTGAGTGACTGAACAACAACAACAGTTACTCATTTACTTGTTAAATTCCAGTATACATATACAGTAGGATCAAAATTGTTAATCTATACTCCTATGGGAAATAACCATCAAGTGTAGTAAAGTGTTTATTGTAACTTCTTTTACATTGCATACAGAACCCACTCATTTCCAAAGTTACTTGGGCCAGCACATCCATCTAGCCCCTTCAGTGAAATACTTTCACACTTGTAATACAGATAGGTTGTTTTGTCACATTCTGCATTCTATCTTGAAATACCTTAACCTTCTAAATGAATTTATATTTGTGTTTGTTAATGCTCACTCTTTGTGCCATAAAGCAGAAGTCCCCAGATCTGGGCCGAGGCCTGTTAGGAACCAGGCTGCCCAGCAGGAGGTGAGCAGCAGGCAAGAGAACCCAGCTTCATCTGCCACCAAGCCCCCCTCCCCCACTGCTCGCATTACTGCTAGAGTCACACCTCTTACCTTTGTCCACGGGAAAACTGTCTTCCTTGAAACTAGTCCCTGGTGCCAAAAGGGTTGAGGACCACTACTATAAAGAACTATGGGCTTTGACATATCAAAATATATATAACAGTTTTACCACCTTATGAAATCACTTCTGCTTTACCTAATTTTCCCTCGAACAGCCTGTAAACCACTCATCTTTCACCATCTCTACAGTTTTACTATTTTTCAGACTATCATATAATTGGAATCATACACTCTGAACTTCTTTCAAACAGGCTGCTTTCACATAGCAATATGCATGCAAAACTATCTATATCTTTTTGTGCTCTGATAGCTCACTTATTATATTGTTGAATAATATTATTTTGTATGGATGTACCACAGTTCATCAATTCACTTATTAAAGGGTACCTTGGTTGTTTCTAGTGTCAGTGATCAATAAATAACGCTGCTATAAGCATGAGCTTTTGTGAGAGTGCAAATTTTCAGATCTGTTGGGTGAATACCTAGGAGCAAGACTGCTGTGTTGTATGCTAAGATTATATTTAGTTCTGTAAGAAATAGTTCATTTTCTTCCAAATTGATTTTTTAATCATTTTATTCCCACCAACAATGAGTGAGTGGGAATGAGCAACATTGAGTGCTGCTCTGCATCCTTCTCAGCAGCAGTATTTGCTGTGGGTTGAATTGTGTCCCCCAAAGGAGAGTTGTTGGAACTCATGGCAAAAGATTATGTGGGTTAGATATTTAG
Organism: Bubalus bubalis; assembly: GCF_019923935.1. Taxonomy (NCBI): domain Eukaryota; kingdom Metazoa; phylum Chordata; class Mammalia; order Artiodactyla; family Bovidae; genus Bubalus; species Bubalus bubalis. Next base: position 29,275,842 of record NC_059171.1, on the reverse strand, counting down.
AATGACACAATTCACACTGTGCTTATTGCTGAGTGATCTTGGACAAAACCGAATATATTTTTCTTGATTTATTAGAGGGGCATTGCATATTAGTTCTTGCTTATTTGCTAAGTCATGTATGACTCTTCTGCCAGTCCATGGACTGTAGTCCGTCAGCCTCCTCTGTCTATGGGATTTCCCAGGCAGGAATACTGGAGTAGGTTGCAATTTCCTTCTCTCGGAGATATTCCTGACCCAGGGATTGAACCTGTATGTCCTGCTTGGCAGGCAGATTCTTTACCACTGAGACACCTGGGAAGTCTACAAGTTAGTTCTTATCCCATTCTGAATACATTTACAATTCTTTGTTGCAGGGGAGGTGTGATTTTTAACAGCTATCTTAATAGTAAGGCACTTTTGAAAAATACAATAATTAACCTGATCTAAACTGGCTTGACAAATTGAATGAGTCTAACCCAGGTATCACAGATGGCACTGAATCAAGGCTTGGGGAAAGTAAGTTCAATTTGGGGATTTTGTTTAAGGCAGCAAACACGGAAAAATCCTGCTCAAACCAGATCTCTAAATGAATTAAATATTGACTATTATAAAATATATTCACCAAGTTATAAATGATATCTTCCTCTGACAGGTTTAGGGGCTTAAGAGCCACAACATGTTCATTCCAAGTTAGATATATGTAATGTAGACAGGTTTAGAGATTTGTGTTATAAATTGATTAATGAAGCTTACTGAAATAGTGATATAAAATAAGGAAAGTTTAGATAATGTTTTCATAGTAATAATACACTTGGTTTGAGAACAGTTTGAAACTGAAGAGATCTGTTGCTGAAGCTGTCCTAAACAAGGATTGGGCTGTGACTGTATTTAAGGCTTTTGATTAAGTACAAGTTTGATATTAGTGCATCTAAATGAAGGAAGGTATTCTTGACATTGGCATTACTTCTGTATTTGCACTTCCAATGGAGTGCTCCCTGATTTATTTGGTCCCTGTATCATTTTTTTGCTTCTTTGTCTTTTGCCCTCTCTCCCAACTACATAGTTTTTTGTCTATTTAACTTAGACTTTTTTTTATTAGACTTAAAAAAAAAAAAAAAAACCTTGGAAATCTGCGCAGTGATAAGCTACAGTGGTAATTCCATTTAAAGGTTTGTTGTACTAACTAGTACAGATAGATTGATATTTTATTGGACTTTGCAATGGACTTTGTAAAGTCAACAGTTCCTGCTTTAGTACTGGGTACAATGACAAATTAAATACTAACATTTACAGATTATTTTGTTAGGCTTTCCATTACACAACAATACTCTTACCCCTTACTCAACATCAAGAATCAAGGTAAATTCATGATCCAGGATAGTTGCTGAATCTCCAGCCATGATGCCAAATTGACATATTGTGAAAAGAAATCAATAAAGGCCAAATTGGAAAACTCCAAGGTAAATGGCTTGCCTTTAAATACCCTTAAGGAAAGTGACATACAACACTAACTGTTAAATCTTACACTGGAATTTAGTCACATGACCACATCTCATTTCAAAGGAAAGCTAAAAAATACAATAATTTATTCTGGGTGGCAGCACAATAAGCTAAAAATAGAATTTTATTCACTGAAGAAAAGGGATAGATATCTCTTGATGGATTTAATTTCTCATTCAAATTTTATACAAATATAGACATATATAAAGTGATCTTGAAAGGAAAATGAACAGAGAACACTGTACAAAAACTATTTATAAAATTTACAGGCAAAATAAATTATATAGGATGCTGTAAGTATCCTCTCCCAAAGAAAGTACTGATGTTCTGACTTCACTAAAATCTCTTGAAATCAATAAGAAAAAGATGACAAATTCAATAGAGAAAATGATAAGGCTATGAATTCACAAAGATGACTAGATGACCAAAATATATAAAGAGATGCTCAATATCATTAACAGCCAGAAAATTCGAGTTAAAATAATTATGGGTACATATCCAAAATGATGTTTCTATAAAGGTACTTAGTGTTGTTTGCAGAAGGAAATGACAGCCCATTCCAATATTCTTGCCTGGAAAATTCCATGGACAGCAGAGCCTGATGGGCTACATTCCACCGAGTTGTAAAGAGTTGACATGACTGAGTGACTAACACACACTTTTTAATTATGTAAGTGGTATCATACTAAATATCTTATTTTAATCAATCAACAGAGTTTATTGGCCTTATCCCTCTTAATAAAGATCATCCATTTCATTTTTGCTGATCATTCCACTGTTTAAGCTGCTTCTGAATTATTACAAATAATACTAAAGTCAACAGCTATATAATTTCTGATAGTTTTATATACAGCCAAATGTTTGCTATACATTATTTATGAATTTTATTTAAGTATATCTGCTTTGTTTTTATACTCCCATCATTAAAATACAAACATTCATATTTTTCCCTGCACACTCAATATTGCTTGACATATCTCACTTTCTATGAATAGAACCTATAATTGTTTTTTGTTCTCTACCACATCCTTGCTTTTGTTTTCCTGGTTACTCATTCTTTCAAGTACAGTATCTCTGCAAGGGAACAGAAGGTTAAAGTGTAGACTTACATTGTTATACTTTCTTTCTTTCTAGGATATTGACACAAGTCCAGGTAACCTATTCTGCTGTCAGATATATCAAAGAGATATTTTTTATAGCCAGCCATTATGATTCTTCATGCAGAGGAGTCTTTATAATATAAGCAATTTCACTGTAGCTGGAAGCAGAAGTCAGTATTTATGCATGCTTTTTTCTTTACATACCAAAAATCTATTTTCACTCTCTTAAAGAGAGAAACTGATTCATGGGAAAGAATGGACAAGACAGGGAAGGAAAAGGAATCAAGAATAAGGAACAAAAGTAAATCAGTAATGCTGAATACTTCAGAGTATGCAGGATTGGAATATTTTGGTTCTTAAAAAGCAAAACCCACTTCAAGCTAATTTAAGTAAAAAAATATTCTTTGCAAGAGGACAGAAGAGATCATGGAATATGTAGAAAACTCAAGGACAAGAAGAAATCAAGGATACTGACAGAGAAAACCCAGTTGGAATCTAAAACTTCATTTTTCTATAGATCATTGCACTGACTCTTATAGAGTTTTCAAAGGCTCAAAACAGAATATTATACGGGTTGACCTTAATTCACAATGTGATTGAGATGGCAGACAACCAGAAAATGATCTTTAATGAAAATCCATGCATATGTCCTTCATAATTTTAGATGTGCAAGCAAAATAATTTTTTAAAAACTTGTACTCAAGTTATTCTGAATTTGAAGTTCCATTGAAAGTAACAAAAATGGTCTTGGTCATGTTGAGTTTTCAACCACTCTTTTTCCTCCCATAAAGTTTATGTTTCCAGTATAATTTAGTGGTAAAAGTTATGAACAAATTTCAATCTTATTCTCAGTTTTGTCTAGTTTACATTCATACCCAGTGAGTTTGTCTTTGATTTCATTTTACCTCTGGCCTTAGCCTAACAAAGCAATTGTTGGCCTTTCTTTCTTCATTGTCAAATCTCCTCCAGTGCTGTCATTGACTTTGTCTGCTCATGGCTTGTCCTTGGTAATTTCATGTAGTCTTTGAGATTCAGTGGTATTCACATGGTCCCATGTGAGCAAAGAAATATTTGTTCTCTACTTCTCTGAACTGAGAGTATCACTGTGCATCTATCATCTACCAGTTCAGTTCAGTCACTCAGTCGTCTCTGACTCTTTGTGACCCCATGAATTGCAGCACGCCAGGCCTCCCTGTCCATCACCAACTCCTGGAGTTCACTCAGACTCACATCCATTGAGTTGGTGATGCCATCCAGCCATCTCATCCTCTGTCATCCCCTTCTCCTCCTGCCCCCAATCCCTCCCAGCATCAGAGTCTTTCCCAATGAGTCAACTTTTTGCATAAGGTGGCCCAAGGACTGGAGTTTCAGCTTCAACATCAGTCCCTCCAAAGAACATCCAGGACTGATCTCCTTTAGAATGGACTGGTTGGACCTCCTTGCAGTCCAAGGGACTCTCAAGAGTCTTCTCCAACACCACAGTTCAAAAGCATCAATTCTTCGGCGCTCAGCTTTCTACACAGTCCAACTCTCACATCCATACATGTCTACTGGAAAAACCATAGCCTTGACTAGACGGACCTTTGTTGGCAAAGTAATGTCTCTGCTTTTCAATATGCTATCATCTATATTGCTCTGCAAACTACCACCTTATATTCTCTCCTGACTTTCTGTGGGTTACGTTCACAGAGTAAGTAAAGAAGTTACTTCTAATTCTATGTCCATTCTGAAAGTTTTATCAAGCCCTACTATACTAAGATAATGATACATGCATGCAGCTAAGTCACTTTACTAGTGTCTGACTCTTTGTGACCCTATGGACTGTAGCTCACCAGACTCCTTTGTCCATAGGGTTATTCATGCAAGTATACTTGAGTGGGTTGTCATTCTCTTCTTTAGGGAATCTTTCCAACCCAGGGATTGCACCCACGTCTCTTACATCTCCTGCATTGGCAGGCAGGTCCTTTATCACTTGGCTTTCTTGATAGTTCAGTTGGTAAAGAATCCACCTGCAATTCAGGAGACCCCAGTTTGATTCCTTGGTTGGGAAGATCTGCTGGAGAAGGGATAGGCTACCCACTTCAGTATTCTTGGGCTTCCTTTGTGGCTCAGCTGGTAAAGAATCCGCCTACAATGTGGGAGACCTAGGTTCAATCCCTGGTTTGGGAAGATCCCCTAGAGAAGGGAAAGGTTACCCACTACAGTATTCTAGCCTGGAGAATTTTCTGGACTGTAAAGTCCATGTGTTCACAAAGAATCCAACAAGACTAACTAACTTTAACACACTCACTTATCACTAGTGCTAACTGGGAAGCCCAAGATAATAATAGTTATTATAATTAATCTACCTAATAAACATAATAGCTCAAAATGATAAAAATAATCTTTAAATATTGATTGATTCAAATTTTCTTGGATGAAACGTATTTGGCAGAATGCTATATGCAGGTCAGGAAGCAAGAGTTAGAAATGGACATGGAACAACGACAGGTTACAAATAGGAAAAGGAGTATGCCAAGGCTGTATATTGTCACCCTGCTTATTTAACCAATAGGCAGAGTACATCATGAGAAACACTGGGCTGGTAGAAGCACAAGCTTGAATCAAGATTTCCGGGAGAAATATCAATAACCTCAGATATGCAGAGGACACCACCCTTATGGCAGAAAGTGAAGAGGAACTAAAAAGCCTCTTGATGAAAGTGAAAGTGGAGAGTGAAAAAGTTGGCTTAAAGCTCAACATTCAGAAAATGAAGATCATGGCATCTGGTCCCATCACTTCATGGGAAATAGATGGGGAAACAGTGTCAGCCTTTATTTTTTGGGCTCCAAAATCACTGCAGATGGTGATTGCAGCCATGAAATTAAAAGACTCTTACTCCTTGGAAGGAAAGTTATGACCAACCTAGATAGCATATTCAAAAGCATAGAGGTTACCTTGCCAACAAAAGTCCATCTAGTCAAGGCTATGGTTTTTCCAGTGGTCATGTATGGATGTGAGAGTTGGACTGTGAAGAAAGTTGAGCACTGAAGAATTGATGCTTTTGAACTGTGGTGTTGGAGAAGACTCTTGAGAGTCCCTTGGACTGCAAGGAGATCCAACCAGTCCATTCTGAAGGAGATCAGCCCTGGGATTTCTTTGGAAGGAATGATGCTAAAGCTGAAACTCCAGTACTGTGGCCACCTCATGCCAAGAGTTGACTCATTGGAAAAGACTCTGATGCTGGGAGGGATTGGGGGCAGGAGGAGAAGGGGACAACAGAGGATGAGATGGCTGGATGACATCACTGACTCGATGGACGGGAGTCTGAGTGAACTCCGGGAGTTGGTGATGGACAGGGAGGCCTGGCATGCTGCGATTCATGGGGTCGCAAAGAGTCGGACACAACTGAGCAACTGAACTGAACTGAACTGAACTGATTAAGCAAAGGGAAATACAGATTTCTTAGCATTAAGATAAATATTTCAATCTAAGAAGTATACCTAAAAAGACAGGGTCATAAAATATGATCATTAGATATTATCTTAAAGTTATAGCTTATCTAGAAATTATTACTTATTGGAAAAAGAAGGGAATATTCAGTAACAGTATATATCCTACAGACATATCAGTATGGATCTGTCTTTCAACTGAACTGGTAAGTCCTTCAATCATGCTTATAACCTCAGGTTTCTATGAAGACACTATGAATATTGGAAAGAAATGATCCAACATATAACTATAAAAACCTGTAACATTGCAAGGAAGAGTAGTTTTAAATGGTATATGTGTGAGAGAGAAATTTTATTTGCCCAACATGAAAGAGTCAGACATGACTGAGCGATTATGCACATACCACAAGATTGGGCATGTGGGAAAAGAAGTGAAAAGAAATAGTGTTATCTTTTGAAACATTAATCAATATGTATTGTTTTTCTCTTCCCCATTTCAGCTCTAGCCTCTGCCAATATCATGCTTTGCTGTCTTCATCTTTTCATCCTTTTATTAATCCAGAATTATCTGATTCTTGCCCTAGAAAAGATGATTTCAGGGAAAAAAAAAACTGACAAATTAAGAACTCTGTCTTTTCTTTTTTAAATATTTAGTTCCTAGTGAGAATAGGAGGGAATTTGTCCCAAGCATAAGAGAATATACATAATACAGTAGAAATTATCTGCCCACCCACAGCCCCAGGATAGGGCTTTCTCCGTGGAGGAATGAGAGTTATATTAGAGAAATGCACATGAATGACAAGTGGATTCTTAATACAATCATCCTAGAGATGTCTCCATTTTTGACAAGCAAGTCCCAGCCCCGACGTTGGATGACAGACAAAACTTTCAGGAAGGGATCCAAGAGCAAAAGAGTTTTAGCTTATATTCTGGAGAGAAATTTAAAAAGAGAATTACCATGGAGACTTTTTTAAAGTGTCAGCACAATGTGTCTAGGCAAAGTGAGTCACAGGTAACCTCACAGTGTTGCTATCTACTCAAAGTAATGTAGAGAATATACCTATGTCTAACACAAAAAAAGTACCAAGAAATTTACCAAGCTGCTATTTTTTTTAACGTTTGATATATTTAATAAATGTGGCAGACAATGGGTAGCTATTCAGAAAAACATTTATTTGCCATGGGAATATGAATAGATAGGTTTTATAGCTTTTCCTATAACTATGTGTTGGTGGGTATTTATTTCTAGATAGTGGAGTATGCATTAGTCATATATGGATGTGAGAGTTGGGCTATAAAAAGGTTGAATGCTGAAGAATTGATGCTTTCATACTGGTGCTGCAGAAGACTCTTGAGAGTCCCTCGGACTGCAATGAGATCAAAGCAGTCAACCCTAAAGGAGATCAACCCTGATTATTCATTGAAAGGACTGGTACTGAAGCTAAAGCTCCGATTTAGCCACCTTATGCGAAGAGCTGACTCATTGGAAAAGACCCTGATGCTGTGAAAGATTGAAGGCAAAAAGAAAAGTGGGCAGCAGAGGATGGGATGGTTGGATGGCATCACTGATTCACTGAACATGAGTTTTAGCAAACTCCAGGAGATAGTGAAGGACAGTGAAGGCCAGTGTTGTGCAGTTCATGGAGTCACAAAGAGTTGGACACAACTTAAAAGACTGAACAACAAGTGGAATATGCATACAAGTAATATGCATACTGTTGGGCCTGACCAATACAAAACCTCCCATGTGCTAGTCTCCATTTATTCTTCCATTATACATGATAATGAACAAGATACTTTCTAATAAAATTATAGTGCACATTGAACAGCACATGTTTAGGATGGAAAAGTTTTAAGATAGAAGGGATCCAGATATTGAATGATTATTTATAAGAGAGTTGTCGCTTAATTAGCAACTCCCTTTGAATAAGGATGGAAGTAAACATGTATCACTTCAATGATCAGTATGTAATATTCTCTATGCTAGAATCCTATATGGTGTGTCCCCCTCTGCCAGTGTGTTAGAGACTGTGATGGAATTGCAGCTATGCATTGAACAGTGAAAGGAAGAAATTTTAACAGCTATGTCTTTGAATCTTTGGAAAGATCACCATACAAATTAATTATATTAATTTCAAGTTAATATAAGGAAAAATAAACTTAAAAAAAAATTTAGCCATTGTATAATTTGGAGTATATTTTTAGAGAAAACTGTAGCACCTTAACTAACATAAATGATTTTGTCTTTAAGGTAATTTATTTAGAGATTTCAAAATTTTAATTTTATCAGCAAACTCAGACATGGTCATGTATTTTATTCTTCCAGCCTTCTTCCAAATATCCTATAGCTATCCAGGAAATGTAAGCCACTTTGCTGCTGCTGCTGGTAAGTCGCTTCCTTCGTGTCCAACTCTGTACGATCCCATAGACAGCAGCCCACCAGGCTCCTCTGTCCCTGGGATTCTCCAGGCAAGATACTGGAGTGGGTTGCCATTTCCTCCTCCAATGCAGGCATGCATGCTAAGTCACTTCAGTTGTGCCCGACTCTGTGCAGTTAAGTTCAAAACACAGAAAATTTACTCCGAACTGGAAAGAATCCCTAACATACCGAGTACCATTTCATCCCTCCTCCATACAAAACTTCCTCAACAATAAGAACACAATCTCACAAATAACTGAATTCAAAAATATAGGAGCAATACCAAGATTATTATAACCAAAATGGAATAAACAAATGTTATATTTGTTGCATGAGCACATTCATCAGAAATCAATGTTGCAATAAGCTAAATTTTTAATTAAAATGAAAAACTCTGACCTGATGGCCATAAATGCACATAAAAATAATTAACTCAAAGTAGATATATAACATATTAGGTATATGTATGAAACAATATAAAGATGACATATGCATGGACAGGGATGAAATGATAAATAAAGTAAACCTTTCAGAGAAATGAATACCAGAGAGACAAATAACACAAAGTGCACAGACTGTGTTTGGGTGGGGGTGTGAGAGAGGAAGTGACATGAGGGATGGGTGAAGAAAAGTCACCTGAGAGGCAGAACGAAAGAAAAACTGTGGAAAAACACAAAGGGAGAGAGGTAAACACATGGACGTGAAGCAGCACTGAAAGAGGAAATAAGAAAAATCTTGCCTAGTTTAAAAGATTATGCTGTGAAGATTGAAATGACTCCCTGTGTTCCAGAGGAATTAAAAAAAATGAAAACCTGTAAGATCTAGCCTCATAAATTACAGGAACTCAAAAATGAGAAAGAAGGCTTTGGGCACTATGGAAATAGAACAGGATAGTTATAATGGTAAAATATCAATAATAATAATAATAATAATAATAATAATATTGCCATCATCATTATTAGTATTATTAAAAAGTGCTAATCATAAGCTCTGCAACATATTTTCTACATCAATCCCCAAAATGGAGAAGAAAAAACAACTGTGGCTAAAGAATTAACTACCCAGGCGAATTGTCCTTCAAGCATAAGGATAATAGGTGCAATTTAAACAATTCGGCAAATGTAGTTTCCATAAAACCTTCTTAAATGTTGAATTCTATGCAACTGATAACTGAACAGAGAAAATATTTAAATCTATAGTTAGATTAAAATGATATTGGCAATTATTAATATAAAATAAAATGATAATATAAAACTCTCAATATGAAAATTACTAATCAAAGCTATCAGTAAAAATAAAACAGAATAAAAAATTCACGTATTACAATTTCATCATTCTTTAAATATAAAAAAGTCACATCAATAACACAAGTAATAAATATATAAAGAATTATCAAGGTATAGAAGCAAATTTTAAGCCAGCATTAAACTGATTCCTATTATCTGCTATAATAAGTATTTTTTTCCTTCTCTCCAAACTTTCTGACACTTTCTAATTCTTTCCTCCACCTAAAGAATATAAGGTTCAGTATTTCAGTATATAACTAGGTTATATACTTTAGAGATTTGGGGTTCCAACTGTATTTAATGTATCAGTGAAATTCTGAAGAGTAATATTCTTATGATTTCAGAAGAATCTATCCAAGATCTTTTTCAGTGGTCCCATTTATTTAATCAGTAAAGCAAAAGATATGTGTGAATATAGGCACAGACACCATGGACAGCAACTTGGAAATGTCTGTTATTAATATATTCAAATCTGTCATGCCCCATAAAGTATGAAATAATATGTTAGATTCAGTATATTTTGTAACAGAAAAGTATGTAAGTAAGCTAACTGTTCCTCAGAGACAGAGTAAATATACTTAGTTTATTAATGCATAACACTAAAAAGTAGCCATCAAGATAAAAACATGGAAATAAATTTATCCAACAGTAATAAACATTAAAATTATAGAGTGAAAAGAGTAAATTAATAATTAATGGAGATGAAACTATTTAAAATAAGAAACCACAGAAAATTCAATAAATCAGAATAAGTACAGGAATAAGATAGCAAATATAACAGAGAAAATCATTTAAAAAAGAACAAAACAAATTCTGTAGATGAGGCATTTAATAAATAAAATGAAAAATGCAGCAGAGATCATCAGCAGCACAGCAGAGCAAGTAGAAGACAGAAAAAGTCATCTGGAGAACAGGGACTTTGAACTAACCCAATCAGAGGAGAACAAGGAAAAAATAATGAAAAGGAGAAAAGAAAGACTACATGTAGTCTTTGTATATCAAATATACAAATATTAAAATAATCAGGGTCCCAGAAGGAGAAGAGTGGAGAAGTGGACACAATGGCTTACATTCAAGTTCTCATCTCATTCTCTACTTTTGGTGAGAGGCCAGGGAAATAAGATGCTGACTAAGTCTGACTTTTGTGGTAGATGCAGCAGTCTTTTTTATGAAGATTCATGGTAGAGAATTTTGTTCTATTTTGGGGGGGTTTAATTATCATCTCCATACATTTGCCTTGATATCTTTCCTTACTACAGTCTCTCATCTCTATGGCTTTGGATATATTTGGAGACATTAAATTTCAAATTCAACCAAACAAACAAGAAAATATTTATTCCTAAAAATATAGAACCAATAAAATATTTGTGCAAAGAAAGATTAGGGTTATAAACTTTGATACTGGAAATTCCACAATAAATATACTGAACTCACATTTAAGATATTTTTAACATTGCCTCACTTAATCATCTTTATTTCTGCAAATAGTATCTTTATCTTGCTAGACCTTTTGGGCTGAACAAGAAAAACCACTGGCTTACTTGTTCTCTATATTTAATTTCACTAAGTCTGGACTCATCGTTTTTCCCTTCTAATATCTTTCATATTTATTCCTTCTTTCTATTCCTATGATCATGCCCTAGTACAGATAGTTATGCTTTTATGCTTGAACTAACACTCATTGAATTGAGTCCTTGCTTTCAAACATTTGCTTTTTATACTATATTCTCTGTAGCATAAACATATTCATTTTGGGAAAATATTCTATTGATATATCATGGTATAAAAATATGTCTCTTCAGTAATTTCAATTTAAGATTTGTTGTTAAATTATAGTATAAATTACTCCATGATGGAAACGATTAGTTTCAGAATTCATAAAATACATTAATCTTGAGTGTGTTGTATTTATTAAAAATTTTCCCCATTTAGAGTATATATAACTTCCTTTAGTAGACTGGTCAAAAAATAGTGTTAAAAATCAAATGATTTTTAAGAACATTTCAGTGAAATTACTATGTTGAAAGCACCTACATGAAGAACTATATCATGTCTTTTAGAAGTATTTAGATTATCCTCATTTTTCTTCATAATAAATCACAGTTATGAAGCAATACAAAATGACTCCTCCAATACTAAAAAGAAAGAATGGCTGTGCTTTATCATATAAACCCATCCCAAAATGAACATATTTATCCTAAGATTACATATACAAAAGCATGGAAAAACGCTTTTTCATACACTTTATACAAAAAGAATACTTCTTTGTTGGTCCTAAGGTAGCAAAGCAGGAAGACTCCAAGCTCACGTCTTCTCATGGGTCTATGCTATGCTTGATTTAGCTATAAATGTCCATCTATTTTTCCCTCTATCCATCCATCAATTCATCTGTTCTTACTCATTTCAAAGTAAGTTGTAGACATTAGTTCATGTCCCCCTCCCCTAATACCTGTGTCCTGCATATCCTTAAACTTGATTTTAGTTATAAAATCTGGATGTTTTTACATAAGTTTAATTTTTTTTTCAATTTGCAGGAGGCTTGAAAATTTTCATAATATGGCATGGAAAAGTGTCAAGAGTGTTATTTTGAAAGAAATCTATTTATACCTTCAACTTTCTCTTTTGGAATCCCGAGTGACATTTTTAATAAGCTTATTAAGAACAATTAAAGAATATCTGAATCTTGAGATTTCTCTGTAGAATGAATTTGAGTATCACATTTTCAGCAAAAACTATTTCCAGGTGTTTCACATTGAGATATATTATGAATGGGGCAGGAATACAATCCTATATATAAAATTTATTTTTCCAATGGCATTTACATATAGTCTCAGTCTTTCCATTGTTTCCCTAAGTGCTTAAAGAATGTTATAAATACTGGTTTTCTTTAGCAGTGTTGTGCCTTATTCTAATCCAACTGTTAGTCATACTCTACCACTTTTTGTTGCATCTACTAGCAGTATAGAATTATATTAATAATTATATTATCGAGCACCAAAATCATGTATTAAATAAATGAATGAACAAGGGAATGAATGTGGGACATTTCTTATGCCCCTTTTGTTTTCCCTGTACAACCATAAAGCTATTACTTCTTTTTCCTGGCATTCTTCTACTCCTTATGCCAGACTTTCTAAGGACCTCTTCAGTAAATTTTCAAACCTAGACATTACTCATCACTCCCAATGCCCTTTACCTGGATGGTATTTTGATATATTAGAGTCATAATACACTTTCTATTAGATATTTCCCTCTACTAATTTTTTTTAAATTATGGATAATTCCTTGGATAATATTTTTTATATTTTATAATCATCTCCTTTCATTTGTTATGACTCATACCTCTCACCTGTCCAGCTCCATGGTTTAATTCCTTTATATTGTTATTCCACAGTTATTCTACTACAGGCCACAGGATAGCTGAAGAAACACTTCAGTACACATCACTTTGAAATCTGTAGCTTAAAAAAAATATTCTGAACTTCTGATTCAAACTAATACCAATATTTCTTGTTCTACTGAAGTTCTACTTGTTCTATTGAAGTACACCACTTAGCCCTTATTTTAAAATTGTATTGATACTTCTTTCAACACAAACACAGCAGACAACTCTGGTTCCCTTTCCAAGCTTTGTTTTCTGCTACAAATTCAACACAGCATTCACATTGTCATGATATTGTCCTCTAAGCCTTGCCATCTGAAATCAGGTATTGTATTGCCCTCATCTTCTTTCCCAGCTATCATTTTTGTAACAATAAAGTGGAGTTGGTGATTGAGAGGTAATTAATGATTTGATGATATATATCAATTGATGGGCCTGGTATTAGGGCTGAAATTAAGCTGATTTCTCAAGTTCAGATGATATACATAGGGTCAGAGGGTACATATGTAAGAGTTTGTTTCCATACACAAAGTTGGTGACTTCCCCACTTTCCAATTTCAAGATTCTATTCTTTTTCTAAGACCAATTTACATATGTAGACAAAATAGTCTAGTGGACAATAGTCATCTCTTTTGTAGTTATTACTGGCACCCCACTCCAGTACTCTTGCCTGGAAAATCCCATGGACAGAGAAGCCTGGTAGGCTGCAGTCCATGGGGTCGCTAGGAGTCGGACATGACTGAGCCACTTCACTTTCACTTTTCACTTTCATGCATTGGGAGAAGGAAATGGCAACCCACTCCAGTGTTCTTGCCTGGAGAATCCCAGGGATGGGGGAACCTGGTCGGCTGCCATCTCTGGGGTCGCACAGAGTCAGACACGACTGAAGCAACTTAGCAGCAGCCTCTAAATAAGCAGATATGATTATGAAATATTAACAGAATGATTCCTAACCTCTCTCCTGTTTTTCCTATAATGTGGTCAATCAGCACACAAGTAAATGGGGGAATAATAGGGGTAGCTAATTAAATTTGTACCTAGAGCTCAGGCTGGCTATCATTAAGTGTATAAATAGGGAAGTACTTCTGCAATATCACTTGTAATTCTCTTTGAATTTCTTACTTCTCTTTCTTCATGCTGACCACTTTTTGCTCATCTCTTCAGATCTTCTTATTGAGTTTCTTATTCATCTAAGACCCAAAGAAAGATGTTATCTCTATCTAAAAGCATCTTTTGACTTTTCTAGTTTAGTAGATCTTCTCTACATCTTCAGATACCAATCTGTATATTTTATTTTTATCTTACTTAATTTTACTTAATATGGTATGTTATAATTATCTCTTCATGCATCTACATGTGTAGCATATCATAATCCAAAATTATATTTATGCTATGATTAGATTCTCTACTACTTACTCCTGTTACTACCAAACCACTGGACATTTCAATGAACATTTACATTTACAGATATTAGCTCCATGACTTATTATCCCAGTTAATGTTCTAAGTGAAATTATGATGTATATAGTTTTATTACTTCATTTCACAAGTAAGGCTGAGTCATAGAAGTATAGCATTCTACCCATGAATGTACAATAAATGTCCACTGAGTTTTTAGTTTTGCTGTATCTGAAACTACAATGTATGGTCAAATTTTTCTCTTGCAGTGTTAGGGAATGAGAACTAGTTAGACTTAGTGTATGAGAATCAGGTATTAATCAGGAAATATGGCAGAATGTCTACACCTCTCTATCCTCAGAAAAGTAGCATATTTGAAAAATAAGCTTTGTATAATAAAAAAATTAAAATTGGAAAGCACTCAAATTATGAGTTCAAGATCAAGAACTATTTTCCAAAAATCAATGTAATTTAGCATTTTGGGAAGGTGTATAAAATCTAAAAGCTAGCACAAACTGTTTGAAACTATTTTCAAAAATTTATATTTCTCTGTTATGATTCTTTAAAGTTCTAATATTTTAAAGCATTAGTTGCATATGTCTTGACATCTTAAAATTAATAGTATCATTGTTTTGTAAAATGCCATTTTATTTAATTAGTTAACTTAATGGCTCTCTGCTAGTTAATCCAATTTCTTTTTAATTACAAATGCTAAAAATAATGTAGTGACTTTATTTGTTGGGAAACATAGTTAAAAACAAAATTTCCTCTCATCTCAGAAAACCTCTCCAACAAGCAGAAGATAATGAAATAATTTTATTATTGAACAAGCATTGAAGCAGATTGTAATGTACACCACAGATAATGTGCTAAGAGATTTTTAAAGAAAGAAATCTTTACATACACATTCTCAAGAAAAACAATAATTAGCCCTCGAGTAAGAGAACTTTAAGTTTACTTGGAATTGTGGTTGAGACAGGAGGTAGATGTCCTTCCCACCCCACTCCAGGGTAAGAAGGTGGAGGTCATTCCCTGTGGACAGAAATTCCAACATTATCAATAGTGGGACAATTGAGAGAAAACTGAGGCCTGACCAGATAAAAGGTAGAAGACCACATATTTCTCATTCTCAAAGTCAAGGAGACCTTCCCAACTAGAGAGTTCCTTGGAAGTTGAAAGGGGAGTGATGTCAAGATTGGTCACAGGTTTCCTTGCTGGAATCCATCTTGGCTGAGAGATGCATGTTCACACATGGGAGGATCATGAGTAAACAAGTATGGGACTTAGAACCAAGCAAGTCCAAATGACTGGCCAAAGGAAACCCAGAAGAAATGCCCCATAAAAGTGATTCAAACTCTCATGAGGGCACAACACTCTGAGTCTGCCAGAGTGTCTATATGCATGTACTGTACTTTTTTCCCTTCTAATAAATGCTTTACTAGTTTCACTACTTTCTGACTTTATTGGAATTCTTTCCTACAAAGTCAAAAGGCCAGGAGCTTGTCACTGACCACTGGTCTAGTGGCTAGGATTCAGCTCTCTCACTGCCACAATCCGACCTCAATCTCTGGCCTGGAATCAAAATGCTGCTGCTGCAGGCTGAGGCCACTTGAGATCAGGGTGACATCTGAGTCAGTTATTTGGTTTCACACCAATGAAAAAATAAACTTCTCATAGATCTATGACAAGAGGCAGTTCTGCAACTTGGCATCCATGGGCTAGGCTCCTATCCACAAGAGAACCTTGGACATAGGAGTGCTGTCTATCTCAGAGAAATGATTTACAGGTCCTTGAAAAAGGCATTCTTGGGTCTTAAAGCTGGCAAGAGGCTTAATTAGCTTTTAAAAGACTATACATTTCAAGGAGATGAGAAAATTAACAATTACAAGTTTTCTAAAGTAAAGGGTCTAAGAAAAGAGAGAGAGGAAATATCCCTTATTTTAAACAAGGAGAATTCAACTTACTATTTTCAATTTGTATTTGTCCTTACTTTTATTAAACAGATGTCCAAATATGGTAAAGTTAGCAGCAGTACTGAAAGTGAAAGTGAAATTGCTCAGTCATGTCCAACTCTTTCCTACCTCATGGACTGTAGCCTACCAGGTTCCTCCATCCATGGGGTTTTCCAGGCAAGAGTACTGGAGTGGGTTGCCATTTACTAAGGCAAGTCAAATGAAGGCAGATCACATTGTTAATAAGAAAAAAAAAAAATTAGTGTCCTCAATTCATGTGATCGCTATCAACACTTACACAGTATACTAGAAAAGCACTTGAATCTTCAGTTAAGTCAGCTTGTCCACATGAAAACCATTGAAATAAACTCTTGCATGATTTTTGATGAGTATTTGGTGCATGTTCCTCAGGAATAATAAACTTTGATTTGAAATTTCATTTGTAAAATGCTCTGTCACTACCATTTTAGCATTGATCATACTATAATTACCTAATTAAAACTAGGTAAGTAAATTGACCATATCAAATGCCTGGAACATTGTAAATCTGAGTAGACTAGAAACCTGTTGTTGATATGACCAATAAAATTAACCTGCATACAGAAGAAAACAATATTCAATGAGCCTTAAATTAAGAAATCATTTGAAAAGGTCTTTAATTTCTGTATGGTTTATATTTCATGGTTAATTTAGCTTAATTTATTATTTTAAACCAGGTTTATTTTCATACCCATGTGTTTCTACTTGATAAAATGCTGTAATATGATCATGGCAATAAAAATAAAGCCTATGATTTCCTTTTATAATCCTCAAATTAGCAAAGATGCACATAAACCCGCCATACGCTGTGCACTATTTCAGCTAGCAATAAAGATTTACTTGTCAGTTGGTACTCAGTCAGTAATGAAAAAGGCTGCCTGGGTAATGCTGTTATCAGGAGATTTGAAAAACCCCAAATGCTGGATCTAATACTGCATTAATGGAGGGATAGCAAACATGTGATAGGTAAGCTAGGCAACCAGGCATTTAATACAAGGAAGGTATAACAGTACAAAATACAGATAATTTCCAAAAGTGTATAAAGCATATCAAAGAACTTCTAAGTTCCAATCCACATGTAAGAAGCTTGTGTTCCCTCCAAATAAGTAAAAAGCAAATCAGACTGAAAAGTCTACAGCCCTTCTATGATCCATAAGAGGTGAAAACACAGGGTGAATGCTGCTCTCAAGACTAGAAGACAGGGGAATCCAGGGAGTCATGGCTTACCTTATTGGAGCAAAGATTCATGAGCAGAAACCTCCATGGAACCAGACCCAAGGCAGCAAAAGCTGAACTGCAATTGAAGAATTGCTACATACTCAATGTAAACAATTCTTAGAGATAAAAACTTCAAGGGGACTCAGAGAAGAGCCTCCACATTCTGTGAGATTTACCTCCAGGAGTTCAATCGATTCGCACAATAAATACTGGAGAAAAGTCCGTTCCTACTTCTGGCAGAGGAAGGAGAGAAGAAACTATTTTGAAAGACAAGGGAGCATTCTGTTTTCCTTAACAAGGCTGGTGCTCAGGTGAAACTAGTGAACCAGAGCCTAACCTGCTGCAGTATATCAGAGCCATTAGGCTGGGGGAGGAGAAATGCCCAATTCCCACCCACTCTACCTGTCTTCTCCCACTTGAGGAGAAAGAAAGAGAAAACTCAAGAACATCTGTGAATTTCACAGAACAGAGGGATGAGGGCTCACTGAAAGACTGTGACCTAATCATTGGACTGCAGATGCTTCCCATCTCCTGGATGGTCACCACATCACTACTGGCTGATTTACAACAGTTCTTTTCACCCAGTGCATCATTTCTCTGTGCACATGTGCTCGGTCATGTTGACTCTTTGCAACCCCATGGACTGTAGCCCACCAAGCTCCTCTGTCTGCGAAATTTTCCAGACAAGAACACTGGAGTGGGTTGCCATTTCCTCCTCCAGGGGATCTTCCCAACCCAGGGACTGACACTTTAAAGCTAAAAAGCAAAGAGAATAAAGATTGAAAAAAATTAGAAGAGCACATTCCAGGCCTATGGGACTAAAAACAAAATAATGTGTGTCTAATGGGAATACTAAAAGGAAGTGAAAGAGAAAAAAGAAATATTTGAAATAATAACACGTGAGAATTTCCCAAATTAATGTCAGACACGAAACCAAAGATCCAGGAAGTACAGAGAAAACCAAACAGTAAAACTGCCAAAAAAATATACCTAGGCATATAATTTTCATACTACAAAAAAAATAAATCAGTAAAACGGGAAAAATCCCTTACTTGTAGAGCAATAAAGATTTGAATTACATCCAGCATATCCTCAGAAGCCATGCAATCAAAAAGAGAATTAAGTGAAATATTTAATGTTGGGGGGAAAAAAAGAAAAACTACCAACATAGAATTGTGTGCCTTGCAAAAAATGAAGTGAAAATGTTAGTCACTCAGTTGTGTCCAACTTTGTGTGACCCCACGGACTGTAGCCTGCCAGGATCCTCTGTCCATAGTATTCTCCAGGCAAGACTATAGGAGTGGGTAACCATTGGGAATCTTCCTTATCCAGGGATCAAACCCAGGTCTCCAGCATTGCAGCCCGATTCTTTACCATGTGAGCCCCCAGGGAAATCCATGTTCTGCAAAATTATCCTTTAAATGTTAAGGAGAAAAAAAATTTTTTTTGCTAGTATTCCTGTCTTGGAAGAAATATTAAAAGAAGTTCCCTAGGGGAAAAAAAAATCTGAAGTTCTTTAGAGAGAAGGAAAATAATATATGTCAGAAACTCCAATCTACATAAAAAAGGAAGAGTACTAAAGAAGGAATAAGTGAGGTAAAAATTTAAGTATATATATTTTTACTTTTAATTGACCTAACAAACAATCAGTTCAGTTCAGTTCAGTTCAGTAGCTCAGTTGTGTCCGACTCTTTGTGACCCCATGAATCGCAGCACGCCAGGCCTCCCTGTCCATCACCAACTCCCGAAGTGCACTCAGACTCACGTCCATCGAGTCAGTGATGCCATCCAGCCACATCATCCTCTGTTGTCCCCTTCTCCTCCTGCCCCCAATCCCTCCCAGCATCAGAGTCTTTTCCAACGAGTCAACTCTTCACATGAGATGGCCCAAGGATTGGAGTTTCAGCTTCAGCATCATTCCCTCCAAAGAAATCCCAGGGCTGATCTCCTTCAGAATGGACTGGTTGGATCTCCTTGCAGTCCAAGGGACTCTCAAGAGTCTTCTCCAATACCACAGTTCAAAAGCATCAATTCTTTGACGCTCAGCTTTCTTCACAGTCCGACTCTCACATCCATACATGACCACTGGAAAAACCATAGCCTTGACTAGACGAACTTTTGTTGGCAAAGTAGTGTCTCTGCTTTACAATATGCTATCTAGGTTGGTCATAACTTTTCTTCCAAGGAGTAAGTGTCTTTTAATTTCATGGCTGCAATCACCATCTGCAGTGATTTTGGAGCCCAAAAATATAAAGTCTGACACTGTTTCCACTGTTTCGCCATCTATTTCCCATGAAGTGATGGGACCAGATGCCATGATCTTCATTTTCTGAATATTAAGCTTTAAGTCAACTTTTTCACTCTCCACTTTCACTTTCATCAAGAGGCTTTTTAGTTCCTCTTCACTCTCTGCCATAAGGGTGGTGTCATTTGCATATCTGAGGTTATTGATATTTCTCCTGGCAATCTTGATTCCAGCTTGTGCTTCTTCTAGCCCAGCGTTTCTCATGATGTACTCTGCATATAAGTTAAATAAGCAGGGTGACAATATACAGCCTTGACAGACTCCTTTTCCTATTTGGAACCAGTCTGTTGTTCCATGTCCAGTTCTAACTGTTGCTTTCTGACCTGCATATAGGTTTCTCAAGAGGCAGGTCAGGTGCTCTGGTATTCCCATCTCTTTCAGAATTTTCCACAGTTTATTGCGATCAAAATAATATGAACAATGTATTTCATATATGTGTGTGTAAGTGTTTGTATGATTATATATAAGTGAAATGAGTGATAGTAATGATACAAGAGACAGGAAAGAGGAACTAGTATTATTAATGTTTGTTATTATAAAGTACTCATGTTACCTGTGAAGTGCTATAATATTTCAAAGTGGTCTTGGATTAGTGGTAAATATATATTGCAAATTCTAGAGCAACCAGAAAAAAAAATAATAATTGTGGCTGAAATGCTAAGGAAGAAGAGACAATGGAATCATATAAAATATTCAACTAAAACCATAAAAGGCAGGAAAAGAGTGGAAAAAAAGAATAGGAACAAATAACAGGGACAGTAAACCAAAACTGTTAAAAACAAAAATAGTAGATATTAATCCAACCATATCAATAATCTTTTTTCATTCTGGTGGCCTAAATGCACCAATTAAAAGACAAATTGCCAGAGTAGATCAAAAAACTCTGCCAAACTACATGTTCTCTACAAGAAACTCACTTTAAATATAAAGACATATTTAAGTCAAAAGTAAATGATAGAGGAAAACATACCATATTTATACTAATTTAAAAAAAGCAAGAGCAGCTATATTAATTTCAGACAGAGGAGACTTTAAGTAAGGAAAACTACAAGGGATAAATAGGGCATTACATAATGATTAAGGGGTCAATTCTCAAAAAAGACATAACAATCCTTAATTTGTATGCAGTCAACAGTAGAACATGAAACTACATGAAGCAAAAACTGATAAAAGTGCCAGGAAAAAAAGACATGAATCCACTGTCCTGTCATAACAGATCTCAACATTAAAGAAACAACCAATTTAAAAAAAAATGAGTCAAAGATACCTCAGTAAAAAAGATATTCAGATAGTAAAGAAGTATATGAAGATGTACTCCACATTCTTTATCATTCGGGAAATAAAAATTAAAACAACAACATGATACCACTGCATACATTTTAGATTGTCTACTATCAAGAATATTAAAAACATAAAAGTGGGAATTACCTGATGGTCCATTAATTAGAATTCTATGCTTTCACTGCTGGGGGTCCAGGGTCAATTTCTGGTCATGAAACTAAGATCCCACAAGCTGTACAACCTTTAAAAAAAAAAAAAATCAAAAGTTTGTGGAAATGTGTAGCAACAGGAACTCTCATTCATTGCTGGTAGGGAATGCAAAGTGATATAACCACTTTGCAGACAGTTTTTTATTTTTTATTTTTTTTAACTAACAAAATGTTCTCTGCCATATGATCCAGCAATTGTGTTCCTTGGTATTCACCCAAAAAAACTGAAAATGTATGTGCCAAACCAGTACACATTTATAGTAGCTGTATTCGTAATCACCAAACTTGGAAGTAATCAAGATGTCTTTCAGTAGGTAAATGGGTGAACTGTGGGACAACAAAGTATTATTCAACCTTAAAAATAAATGAGTTTTCAAGCCATGAAAAGATACAGAAGAACCATAAATGCATGTTACTAGTGAAAGAAGCCAATCTGAAAAGACTGCAGTACTGCATGGTTCCAATTATGCAGCATTCCAGAAAACTATGGAGATAGTAAAAAGATCAGTGGTTGCCAGGATTGAGGGTGGAGAGAGGGAAGACTATGAGGAGCGTAGAGAATTTTTAGGCCAGTCAAAGTATTTTGTATGTAAGTGTAATAATGGGAAAATGTCACTATACATTTGTACAAACTCATATACCGTGCAACACATAACGTACAGCACCAAGAGTGAACTGTCATGTATACTATAAACCTTGGGCAATTACAGCGTATTGCTGTAAGGCCATCAATTGTATTGATTGATAGTATCAGTAACAAATATCCTACTCTGGTAGAGAATGCTGATATTGGGAAGGCTTTGCATCTGTGAAGCAAGGAGTCTATGGGAAATCTCTGTACCTCCTCAGTTTTGCTGTGAACCTAAAACTGCTCTAAATAGGTAATCATAAAAATTTAAATAAATATGTTAAAGATAGAATCTGAGAGTACTAGATGAATGGAAACACAGGATGGGTTTTCCAATACATCAGAGGTACGGAAACAGGGATTCAGTAATTTGAAGGACAAGTACGTAAAAATGAGGCTCAAATTTTCATGCCCTGTCACCCATTTTAGGGACAAAGACAAGGATTCTCCTTAGTAGCAGTATGTGATGAGGCGTTCAATCGAATCCAAGTAAACAGCAAAATCCTGAAACTAGCTTAAGACAAAGCTGACTTAAATGACAAAGCTGACTCGTTAAACTACAGATTATTCTAGCCACTATCTGCTGTTTCTCTTCCGTGTTTGAAATCATGCTGGTGATGGTGGAAGGGCTATATTTTAGATAAGCATGAAAAGAGTCCCATTTTTTTATCATAGAATAACGCACAGATAAAAACAGAACGCACATGAGTCATTACAGGTATCATGTTACCAGGATAGCATATTCAAAAGTGCAAACATAAAATGTATAGAGTTACATTATCTCTTTAGTATTGAAATGTTTGGGCTTCCCAGGTGGCACAGTGGTAAAGCATCTGCCTGTCAATGCAGGAGACACAGATTCTATCCCTGGGTTGGGAAGACCCCCTAGAAATGGCAACCCAGGATTCTTGCCTTGAAAATTCCATGGACAGAGGATCCTGGTGGGCTATAGTCCACGGGGCCACAAAGAGTTAGACATGACCAAGCATACATGCACACATTGAAATGTTTGTGTCAGAGTCCCCCAGGTTAAATAAAAAGGTGCATATATCCTATGCATTCATTAATTAGTTGCTAAATTGTATTACACAAACTTTTTTCTTCCCAGTGGAAACAGAGTGGGGCCAGAGTAGCTGGGTTTGATTACTGGTTCAGCTACTTAACTAAATCACAAATACATGACATTGGAGGTATTAATTAATCTAATTATTTTCTCTAATCAGTTGCTATCTGTCTAAAATGGGATGTTAACAGTGAAACTAATATATAAGGTTTTGTGGGTAGTAAATGAATAAAATATATAAAGAAGTTAATAAAGATGCATATATATATATATATACACATGTGATGTGTGTTGCTATTACTATTCAACTAAATTGTGAATTATATCTCAATAAAACAGGTGACAAATTTTGAGTTTTTTTGTAAAATAGATGTCATTAAATATCCAGGTTGCATATAAAAAGGAAAGAATTATTATTTGCTTTCTTAATTTATGATAAAAAAATTTGAAAAGCTACCTATCATTCTTAAAATTATTAAAACCATAAATCAATGATTAAATCCTCTATTAAAATGTATATATATTTATAATTTTAAACTGCTGGTATATTAAAATCAGCAATTTTCATGTGGATATTTTAATATGTTCTCTTAGACATTATTTAAGATAAATTTAAAATATGTCTGCTTGAAGTATGGTTGTTTTCAAATACATTAATCTTTCAATGACTGGAGCAAAAAGAGAAGACAGTCTGTTAACTATTAACAAAATAAATAAAAAATTTGAATTACACAATAAAATATGTTATTTGGATTTGAAATTACTCTGAAAATTGTATGCTTTATTTTCATATAGAATCTTTGAGTGTTTCTTTAAACTTCTTTAATCTCATTTTCCTGAAATGCATTTATTTTCTTTAAAATAAAAATGCCAGCTCAGAGTCCCATGTTAATAGCACCACCAAGTGAACCAGCTTGAAAAAAGTCTGAGTCATCAAAGTTTCATACTTAGTATTAGTTCAACTTTTTTTTAATCTCTAAATTGAAGTTTCTTAAAGATCCTCTTAATTTAAATCTTGACTATGTGTTAACTTACCCACATAAATGATTCTGAAATTACTATAAACATGCTATCAGTTAACTAGATTAATTAACATCAAATACAGGCCCTTTAGGAAATTAATTAAAAGATTGTCATATTTATCCTACTAAGTTGATCCCTATTCTAATAGGCACTCATATTATGAAGTAAATAGCAAAAACAAAATTTTATAAATGAATAATGCAAAATTTTGTTTTAACCTCAGAGTTTTTTAAATGTACTCTTAAATGTAATGATCTAATATCACAATAGACATTACAGTTACATTACAGAGTTACTTCTTGTTAACTACATAAGAATATGCACACTATATTCAATGTAATATCTTCTCTTTAGTCTATTTAATTACTCCCTGCATTCACAATAATTTCACCCTCTTAGGGCATTCACCACAAGTACTGAAAGTACTGAGTTAATCACAAAAACAAACAAAAAAAATTATTAATCCATTATTACATGTAACTGCTTAAATAACATTTAAGCTAAATCAATTAAAAAGGCTGCTGTTGCTTAGAATACAAATGGGCCTCTATTTTCCTATTTCTTCCTCCTTTTAGTAGGCCTAGAGGTCTTTAGTAGCAGAAAGAGACAGAGAAATCAATCAAATTAACGAGCCATCATCTATTAAGACTAAGGAAAGAAAGCCACCAAGTGAATAGTCTCTTGTCAGTTAGAATGGGGAAAAATAGGGATTCATAAATATTTAATTCATCTACTCTAATTAGAACCACATGGTCATCAACAGCAGCAAAAATTATCAAATAGTTGTTTTTGTCATAATACTCATTTTCAGGGAAGCTAGTTATATTCATTTTTTAAACAATTCAGTGTTCTAGGGCCGCCATAACAAAGTAACACAGATTGGGTAGCTAGTACAAGAGAAATTTGTTTCCTCATCATCCAGGAGTCTACAAGTCTGAGATCAAAGCGTTGGCACAACTGCGTTCTTCCTCTCTCCTTGACTTTCAGATGACCAGCTTCCTCTGGTATCTTGACATTTTCTTCCGTGTTTGTGTTCATGTGTCTGTATTCTAATCTTCTTTTCTTAAAGTCCACCCGAAAGATCTCATTTTACCTTAATTTCCTTTTTAACAGCCATACCTCCAAACATAGTTATATGCTGAGGTACTGCTGTTAGGACTTCAATATAAGAACTTTGACTCGAGACCATTCAGCTCATCAGTCAGTTCAGTTCAGTCGCTCAGTCATAACATCCCTTAAATCTTTTTTCCTCCATATGACTGCATTTTTAGCTTATATTAAAACCTCTCCAAAACTCCATGACAATTTCTCCTTAAAACTGAATTAACTAATTATGTGCTTTATACTTGCTTCCTCTTTTTTAATTTCTTTCTTTTTTTTTTTTTTTTTTTTGATTGTTCAAGAAATGGACTCTTGAAACTCAAACTTGAGAGATGCTTATACTAGTCATGGTTGGAACTTAAACACTATCTTACTCTGAATTTGATCTTGTTAAACCTCACATTTGTAGTTACAGGAAATAACTTTTTGTAACTCTTGCTCCCTTTTTAGAATTGTTCTTCTAAACCATAATTATGTTTTTAATAGTACAACATATTATTTCTAAGGAGAAGCACATAGTTGTTCCTGTACAAATTCTTCACATAAATTTGAGGGACTTATGCTTAGCAAGTGTATTTCCCCTTTTAATAAAATGTTTCCTCCTTATCAATGATACCTAATACTGAATACCACATGATATTCAGTATTAGGGTTGTAAAGTATAACAGTTGATTTCAGTGTATAGAACAGATCATAGCCTTAAAGCCAAGTTGCTTAAAGTAGCTGTTTAAGTCTTAGCAACTGAATCACTTGAGATTTAGAGTTAGGCATTCTGGAGACAATGTTAACTGGGTCTTTCCAGATGAAACAGAATTAAAGAAGCAACGATGGAATTATAAAGGAAGTTTTAGGGATAGATAACCAGTTGTGGTAAAAAGTAGGAAGTTAAGACATCTCTGTAGTTACTCAGTACAGTTAAAACATGTTTGTGGCAAGAGATGGGCTCAAGAATTATACAGATCTCAGTTCATTAAGGACTTTACACTTTATGCATCCTTAAGATAAGCAGGGCAATCTAGGAACAAGTCATTAGTCACCAACAAAACAAAGCAAAAACAACCAGTCCATCTACCAATGATGGAAGTTTCTTAGTCTTGAGAGTTCTCTCTCAAAAGAAGCCCATAGAGTCTAGAGGACAGTGAGAAATGTTCTCATGTTCTGAAAATTGTTGGGTGATTGTTCGGGGAGGTGGCATAATAGGATAAGGAATTGATTTATCAGAAAGTGCTAAAAATAAACAACACAGACAATTTAAGACAAGACTTGGGTGCTGCTGAGGTCAGTCACTTCAGTTTTGTCTGACCCTTTGCGACCCCCATGGACTATAGCCCACCAGACTCCTCTGTCCATGGGGTTCTCCAGGCAAGAATACTGGAGTGGGTTGTCAATTCTTTCTCCAGGAGATCTTCCTGACCCAGGGATCAAACCCTCATCTCAAGTCTCCTGCACTGCAGGTAGGTTCTTTACCACTAGCGCCACCTGGGAAGCCCACCTGGGAGTTCTGCATATTTCTCACAAAACCTCAACACTTACTATCCATCAACTACTAAGCTTCATCTTGTTGTCCCCATTATGGAACAGTTCTGATTTACCCTTTAACTTGTTACCTTAGTGTCCAAGGAACTGAAGGATCTTAAGAGATTCAAGACATTCCTCAGCACATAGGCTCACCCCGATTCAGTTCAATAAATCCTCTAATCTGACTCCATTTCCTAACTCCTGCAATTCCACTGTGTCCTCACAAATTCCCTTTGTCATAAAATTCTTTTTGCTGTTCTATTTCCATATTGCTCTTAGGAATGAGAGCTCCTTCCTGACAATAGTCGTTCTTCTTACCTCTCTTCAGGGATGACTGGTTGCTCGCTCACACTGTTCATATCGCTGGGTCAGAACCTGAAGTAGGGAGGTGCCTCTTTGCCACTAGCTAGCCATTTCTGCTTCTAGTCCACTTTCCTTTCTTACTTCATTTCCTTTCCCAACTGCTTAAGGTTTATTTCATTGGATGATATCACCCACTGCCCCTCTCTGAGTATTCCTTTAGTATGATGTTCTACAGAAATTAATTTATTTATTATAGTGAGATATAAGTTGATGACAGATAGATCATTTAGTTAGATTTTTCAAGTCTTCTACTTCATTATTGACTTACTTATCATTTACTGAAAGAGATTCATTGTCCATCCCTCACAATGATAGTGAATTTTTCTAATATTCCTTTTAGTGTCATCAACTTGTCAATAAGGCATTAGTATTAAATGCATGCAAGCTTAGATACATTGTGGCTTTTTGGTGAATGAAAGCATACATCTGGCCAAAGACTTATATATAATTAATCATAAAAAATTATTTAATTCCCCCAAACATAGTAGTGTTTTGTAATAATTCCAAACTGGAGAGAGCCTGAACTTTAATCAAGTAAATGGATAACACCATTATAGTGGTATAAGCAAACAATGGTATACTAATGAGAAATAAAAAATTACAAAGTATTGATAGATACAGTCTGAATATAAACATTATGCTAAGTAAAAGAATCCAGACAAGAATCCAATATTCTTGCCTGGAGAACCCCATGGACAGAGGAGTCTGGTGGGCTACAGTCCATGGGGGTTGCAAAGGGTCAGACTGAAGTGACTGACCACAGCAGCACCCAAGTCTTGTCTTAAACTGTGTTGTTTAGCACTTTCTGATAAATCAATTCCTTATTGATTTATCTGTCTGGATTGTATTGTATTTTGATTCTGTTTATATAAAATTCTAGACATGGCATGTTAATATGTAGTTTTAAACAACAGAGAGTTTATGACTTGGGTTAAGGAGGAAGAGATTACTAATGGGTAAATGGAAATTTTAGAGGTAAATATGTTATCTTGATTGTGTTGGTGGTTTCAAGGATTGTGTATACCTGTGCCAAAGTCATCAAACAGTTCCCTTTACATTAAAAAAATATTTCAATGTCAAGTTTATTGAATGTCAGGTGTACCTCAATACTGTCTTTTAACCTTATAGTACTATCCTCCACAGCAATAGTCCCCAACATTTTTAACACCAGGGATTGTTTTTGTGGAAGACAATTTTTCTACAGCCTGGAAAGTGGAGGTGGTTTGGGTATGATTCAAGCACATTAAATTTATTGTGCACTTTTATTATTATTACATCAGCTCCATCTCAGATTATCATGCATTAGATTCCAGAGGTTGTGGACCCCTGCTCTACAGGATAAAGTCCAAGCTCTTTAGCAGCATTTCTAGACTTTCGAGCCTTTCCTCCCACTAATTTACTACACAGATGCTAAACTCCAGTTTCACTGAATATTCCCATTCCCCAACAAAATCATTTTGTCCAATGCAAAGGAAAATTTATCTATAATAAAGGAATAAGTGTCTTTTCTAGAGTACTGGAACCTACTCTTGTAGGTCCACTAGTATTTTAGGGGGTGGTTGGGGGAGTCGATTGTCTGTGTGTTTGTATTTTTTGGGGAGTGGAGCAAAGGAAGAAATTTTAATAGTATCTTCCAGGTAGGGATCATAGCATATTTGAAAAGCATGATGGCCTTGAAGAAGATGATGATATGTTAAGGAGTAGGACTGGGTAATCAAAGGGAATTGATTTGTTTTGATGTCTCCATAAGTAAGAAAATAGTAACCTAAAGGGGCAATACTTGGGTATTATGTATAATTAATGTTCCTATTACACCTTCAGTCTTACCGTTTCACAAAATTTGATGTGAAAAATCATATACTAAGTTTTCCAATTACTTATAATTATAAGCTATAAAAGTATAGGTAAAATATTATAGATGGTAAAAATAAAAACAAAATATAATGAAATGAAGTTCTTTTCTAAAATGATATTTTGTTAAATGTATAATGATCTCAAATTATAGTGTAGAAGATATGTGACTATTTAAGTGGTATCACAAATATTTCAAAGAATTTATTAACATTAGTTGTGGACAAGATTACAAGTAGTTTAAGAATAGTTTGTTTTAACAGTTAAATTTTATTCCAACTAAGTAATTAGAAATTCAACTTCACTTTTGCTGAACAGACAATCTTCTCTAGAAAGAAATACAAAATCACGCCTCTGACGCTCTAAAGGTTCTTCAGTACTTTTCACCAAGCAGAATTATTACCATAGTGTCATCACAATTTTGATTAATTGCACTCTGCAAAACCCAAATTCTCCTACGAGTCCAACTGTTTTTGACATTATTTTTTCACTGCCCCATTATATAAATAGGTTGCTAATGATAAGTAATGAAACAGTTCATTCTCCCATAGAGAGAAATGAACAAACGCTGTCATAAGAATACATTCTCATTCTATGTTTGAATATGTGAAAAATGAATAATGAGCTAGCTCATTTCACAGTTTATTAGAGAAAACAAATATAGAAACTGGTTGTTTAAGTAGTTCAATAGCTCAAGTCTTATATAAAGAGGTGTAGAATAGCATGTCCATTGCTTAACTATCCAAACAGGAGTTTGGGCTGCTATAGGATATGCCAACCCAGAGAATGTCAGAACCCTAATTATAGTTATTTTGGCATTGGCTGAAAGTCTGAAAGTGTATGAAATATGTTAAATCAGTTATAATGCTTCAATGAGAGTTTGAGAATTCTTTTTTTTCTCACTAAAATTAAGCTCCTCAAGAACATGATCGATTTTTGTTCATTCCCTAGTCCAACGACCAAAACAGTGCAGGACTCAGAGTAGTTCTTCAGTAAGTTTTTGCTGAAAGAATGAATGAATAACTATACAAGTGAAGTTTTAGAATTAATCCATAGAGATAAAAAAAGGTTGATTTACTCTATTTTTTAAAGGTTCAGGCTACATTTATAAAGTGTGTCTATCACTTGTATCAGAAACAATCCAAGAGTCAGGTAATTTGAGGAAGTTCTTATGGGCAGGCAGAGCAAACCAACATAGATCCTGGGACACAAAGACAGTAACAAGTATTCCACTGTCATTTCTACAGTAGAAAATCAGGACATTAATTATCACAGTGAAAAAAAGTAAAAATGTTATTTGCTCAGTTGTATCTGACTCTTTTGCAACCCCATGGACTGCAGCATGCCAAGCTCCTCTGTCCCTGGAATTCTCCAGTAAGAATACTAGACTGGGTAGCCATTCCCTTTTCCAGGGGATCTTCCTGACCCAGGGAATGAACCCAATTCTCCTGTGTTGCAGACTGATTCTTTACTGCCTGAGTCATTGATTGGGTGTATAATTAAATACTTGCATACATACATTTTTATGTATGAGTTATTGAGCTAGCCTCTGCTTCTTTTCATTGCTATACCATGTGAGACTACAGGTAAACTATGAGAATCAATGAATGAATTCATGAGGTCAATTTGAAAATCAACTGCATTTCTATATACAAGCAACAGATAAAAAATAAAATTTTAAAGTAATGTCATTTAAAATAGCATCAAAATTTATAATAAATGATGTGTAATGACTCTACCAAATAAACTATAACATATTATCTACACAAATTAAAGAACTTAATAAACAGAGGGTTTTGTCATATACTGCTTTTGACAAAGTTTATACTGTAATATCAGAAATTCTCCAAAACTAATCCACAGATATGTTATTTCATTCAAAATATTAGAAAGTTCTTACTGTAGGAAAATGAGATGATTATACAGTCTATATGGAAATGCAACCATCCATTAAGAGTCAATAAAATCTCAAAGGAGAAAAAAGTAGCTGACCTCATACTTACAGCTTATTTATAGGTTATCATAAATAAGATACTTGGTTCTGACAAAGGCAGAGAAACTAGCCCATTGAAGTAAAGGGGGAAAACCCAGAAGTAGATATAATGCCTTGGTTTTGTTCCCCAAGAAGCAGATCTTGAGACAAGAATTCAAGTGAGAGATATATCTGGGAAGTGTAGGAAACCAACCAACCAAAAAAAACAAAACAATGGGGACATGGGGAAATACAAGAAGTGATGATGGTCTAGAATGGTATAGAATGATGGTCTAGATGATGGTATAGAATACCTTTCCAATGAGATCCTGCTGGATATCTAAATGATTGCCTCTTCTAGACTATCAACAATGAGAGTGGCTTCTGTCTGAAGGACTCATCCTACCTTAATTATCTCAAGTAGAAAATCCTACCTACAAAGGAAGGTCTAAAACAGGAACTTACAAAGCTACATTTTATTTTTCTCTGTGTTTTCAATATATTACATCATATCTAAATCATAATAGATACCCTGTAAACAATATTTTAATCAAATGAGCTAACTGTACACCAATTTCTGTCATTATGTATACCATGGAAAAGCAATTCCCTTTCTAAACTCCACTTGGACCACCCTAAAATTATAGATAATTGCAATAATCAGCATGTATTAATGTGTCAGTGAGACAAAGTAAATTCAAATCCATGGGGCCCAAGTTCCTTATAATTTATTGCTCCACCATTTTTCCTAAGAGTACCAAAGGAAATACAGAGAACTCGAGTTGGTATAACATGGGAAGAGTTTATATAATGATTATATTAAAGGATATAATTGAGATTTACTAAAAACCCCATGCTAACAGAAGCAGAAGATATTAAGAGGAGATGGCAAGAGTACATGGAAGAACTGTACAAAACAGATTTTAATGACCCGGACAACCATAATGGAGTGATCACTCACCTAGAGTCAGACATCCTGGAGTGTGAAGTCAAGTGGGCCTTAGGAAGTATTACTTTGAACAAAGCTAGTGGAGGTGATGGAATTCTAGCTGAGCTATTTCAAATTCTAAAATACGATGTTGTGAAAGTGCTGCACTCAATATGCCAGCGAATTGGAAAACTCTGCAGTGGCCACTGGACTGGAAAAGGCCAATTTCCATTCCAATCCCAAAGAAAGGCAATGCCAAAGAATATTTAAACTGCTGCACAATGACACTCATTTCACATGCTAACAAGGTAATACTAAAAATCCTTCAAGCTAGGCTTTAAGAGTATATAAACTGAGAACTGCCAGATGTACAAGCTGGATTTAGAAACGACAGAGGATATCAACCCTGAATATTCATTAAAAGGACTGATGCTGAAGCTGAAGTTCCAGTTCTCTGGCTTCCTGATACAAAGAGTCAACTCACTGGGAAAGACCCTGATGCTGGGAAAAATTAAGGGCAAGAGAAGAAGGGGATGACAGAGGATGAGACGACTGGGTGGCATCATTGACTCAATGGATGTTAGTTTGAGGAAATTTTGGGAGATAGTGAAAGACAAGGAAGCCTGGCATGCTGCAGTGCGTGGGGTTGCAAATAGTCAGACACAACTGAGCGAATGAACAACAACAACAAAGCTAGTAGAAACAGCAGATTTATTAATAACATAAGTCAAAAGGGACAGAGGTGGGGGAACAGCTACCCAAACGCAAAAGAGAAGCTCTTGTATGGAAGACAAACTTGAGAGGAGCTGTGACTCTTAGTTGAGGGGCACTCTTAGAACACCATGATAAAACTAGGAGGAAGCCAGAAGCAAATAATAGCCTGAACTCAATTCTTTCTCCAGTATACTGATGGTTTCCCATCGCCTAAAAGTAACTTGAAATCTGAAGGAAAGTGAGCCTATTAAAGTAGCCCATGAAGATCACCTCTTAGGGCACCAACCAAGATTGAGAAGGATGGAGAATCAATCTAGAAGAGCAAAGGGAAGATATTAGCATAGGCATCCTCAACATAATGCTGCTGCAAAGAGACCTGCTCAAGTTGCAGCCATATATTTACACTCATTCCGGCAGGAAATATTCCAGAAGTGAAGGAAGACATTCCCACAGAAATTCCCATCACCACTTCTACTTTTGTCACATTGATCAGAACTTAAGTTATAGGACCACCTAATTGCAAGGTAGGTGAGAGATTTCAATTTTATTTCTGGCAGCAATGGACCCAGATAAAATTAGGGATTTATTACTAATTAACAATAAGAGAATGAGTAGGCATTTGCTTTCTGCTCTTTCCCTTCTTTGAATCATCTTTCTTGAAGTACCTGAATTCCTCAATGACCGCAGTGCCCATCAAGGGGTCTTTTTCAAGCTTTCATTTCACACTGGTCCTTGAACGTACTAGCAAAATCCTATTTCCCTGCAGGGCACTAGTGATCAGAACAGCTTCTTGTTGTTGCTGATATCTAGGTGGTTTGGCATCCTCTGTTATTTCCTTCATTTCCCCATATCCCTAGAATAGTACTTCCATTAAAACTATGGGAAACTTCTGAGTTAGTTATTTTATTTTTTCTGAAGACAAATAACACAAATCCTCCATTTATTTTTGGAGTTTACAATCACATGAGATTTGTGACTATATGTTGTGAATCCTAAAATAGTTTACAGATATAAGAGATAAATATTATAAAGATACTTGTAAGTAACCTCAAATAGTAATGTTTTAATGATTTTAAAATGGCATATTTTTCTGTTGAAGTGTTCTATTTAAAAAAAAGTAAAAACTAAATATTTTAGTTTTTCAAGGAACTATATAAATTTATTATTTTAAAAAGATTTTAATGAATATAATTTTTTCATAACCAAATACTTTCCTTACCAGTCAACTATATCCATGCTTGTTTTACAGATGCCACAGTGAATGAGTTAGGCATCTTTTCAATTTGGACAAGAGTAAATGAAATAATTTTCTATTGGTAGAATAAATGCATTACAAATAGGAATGAGAATATTTACAGCTATTGTAATATCCTAATAATGGAAATATATAATTACAATTTTTAGATCGTTTTTGAGGAAGTCTAACACATTTCAAGTGTTTATTTGAAGTGAAAATCTGATAAAAATATACAATTAATTTTATCTCTTAATTTTAGAATATTCTTTGTGACCCCATGGACTGTAACCTGCTAGGCTATTTAAATATACAACTTATTTTAAAAAATTAACTATTACCTTGAAAATACACATTAAGACAGAGAATTACAGATGAGTATAATTAATCCAGTGATATAAAAATGTTGATATAAATAAAATCATATTTCTTATTCATCAGTTCAGTTCAGTCACTCAGCCGTGTCCGACTCTTTGTGATCCCATGGACTGCAGCATGACAGGATTCCCTGTCCATCACCAACTCCCTGAGTCTACTCAAACTTATGTCCATTGAGTCAGTGATGCCATCCAACCATCTCATCCTCTGTTGTCCCCTTCTCCTCCTGCCTTCAATCTTTCCCAGCATCAGGGTCTTTTCCAATGAGTCAGTTCTTTGTGTCAGGTGGCCAAAGTATTGGCGTTTAAGTTTCAACATCAGTCCTTCCAATGAACACCCAGGACTGATCTCCTTTAAGGTAGACTGGTTGGATCTCCTTGCTGTCCAATGGACTCTCAAGAGTCTTCTCCAACATTGAAGTTCAAAAGCATCAATTCTTTGGAGTTCACCTTTCTTTCGAGTCCAGCGCTCACATCCGTACATGACTACTGGAAAAACAATAGCTTTTACTAGATGGACCTTTGTTGGCAAAGTAATGTCTGTGCTTTTTAATATGCTGTCTAGGTTGGTCATAACTTTTCTTCCAAGGAGTAAGCGTCTTTCAATTCCATGGCTACAGTCACCATCTGCAGAGATTTTGGAGCCCCCCAAAATAAAGTCTGCCACTGTTTCCACTGTTTATCCATCTATTTGCCGTGAAGCGATGGGACTGGATGCCATGGTCTTAGTTTTCTGAATGTTGAGCTTTAAGCCAAATTTTTCACTCTCTTCTATTCATATGAATGCTTACACACACATATACATATGTAGATATATATGCATATGAATTTTACTGTTTTTATATATATACCGAGA
Source organism: Bubalus bubalis (assembly GCF_019923935.1). NCBI lineage: Eukaryota > Metazoa > Chordata > Mammalia > Artiodactyla > Bovidae > Bubalus > Bubalus bubalis. Next base: position 29,240,715 of record NC_059171.1, on the reverse strand, counting down.
GAGAGATACAATATTGTCATTTTTATCTAATGGACCTTCAAATATGCAATTTAAGAATTAGAAAATATATCCCTGTAGCAAAGCACACATTTTATTAATAAATTATAGTTAAAATTAATATTAAAAATTAATCAAATATTGTTGGTTAGGTTTTATTTCAACTCAGGACTGTGTGTTCTCTTCAATTGCATATTTAAGTTTCCAAGCTAAATATCAGGGAGGATGTGACATCCTTCATTCTTCCTATCTAGGTCTCAGTTCCTATACTTGAGGAAGGGAAAATTTTAAACTCTAAGTAGTGTATAATCCACTTTATAGTTAGGCCGCCCTATCCTTTCCATGCCCTAACATGCTTCAAAGTAACTCCATTAAGATAATCAACATTCAACTTAATTCACTATAACCTACAAAACCATGATGCCTTGAATTCTTATTGTCTCACAAAGATTTAAGTAAAGAATTACCCTTTTCTAATCCTTCCAGTCAAAATCACTGCAGATGGTGATTGCAGCCATGAAATTAAAAGACGCTTAACGCCTTCAAAGGAAAGTTATGACCAACCTAGATAGCATATTCAAAAGCAGAGACATTACTTCGCCAACAAAGGTCGGTCTAGTCAAGGCTATGGTTTTTCCAGTGGTCCTGTATGGATGTGAGAGTTTAACTGTGAAGAAAGCTGAGCACCTAAGAATTGATTCTTTTGAATTGTGGTGCTGGAGAAGACTCTTGAGAGTCCCTTGGACTGCAGGGAGATCCAACCAGTCCATCCTAAAGGAGATCAGTCCTGGGTGTTCATTAGAAGGACTGATGCTGAAGCTGAAACTCCAGTACTTTGGCCACCTCATGCGAAGAGTTGACTCATTGGAAAAGACCCTGATGTTGGGAGGGATTGGGGGCAGGAGGAGAAGGGGACAACAGAGGATGAGATGGCTGGATGGCTTCACCAACTCGATGGACGTGAGTTTGGGTGAACTCTGGGAGTTGGTGATGGACAGGGAGGCCTGGCGTTCTGCGATTAATGGGGTCACAAAGAGTCAAACATGACTGAACGACTGAACTGAACTGAACTGAATCCTTCCAGTTAAGTCTCCTTCAAGCTTGTACCATCGGTCAATTTGAGTGACAGCCACAATTATGTGCGCTAAAACTCCTTTTCCTTACTCTCTCATTTTCTTTAAAGTGAGTTCACTTATTTATTTATTACCATATATCTCAGGCAATTAGGATCCTGACAGTCCTGATGCAAACATGTTCAAGATCTACGGTAAATATAAAACTGAAGCCCCCTCATCTCCAAATCCAACTCATAAAAATAATAGAAGTTTTCCTTTTATATGACTTCAAGATAACATTTAAAAACATATAGTTGTTTTAATTCAGTAATATATCTATTTAATTTTTATCAGTTATGAACTATGAATGTATATAGAAACTCCTACAAAGTCATTTTATGATATCACTGTTGCAGATGCAATGCAAAGGAAGATTTTAAGTCTATTCAACTGGGTGAGATCTAAAACAAGTTGAATTCATTTAGTAAATCAGGAGTTTCATTGCCTGTGAGAGCAAAAGGGAGTTATGACAAGAGTTTATTTGAAAATTTTAATTAAATTTTATCTGATGGAGTAAGAAAAGTTATTTTTGATTTATAAACAAAGAAACTTTTATATTAAAGCCTTGAAGATATAATAAATATTGTGCTACACAATGCCATTTTAATATTAATTTCTTTGGTTCTATGGTGCCATACTTGAGCAAGCAAGATTAAGAATAATTAGATGATGGATTATTCAATTTTATTATTTAATTGGCTATATTAGATAAATTACAAATTAACAAAGTTGATGAATTGATTGATAACACTTAAGATACCGCTATCACTTACAAAATCAACAAAATTTGTGATCAACAAAACTATACTTAAAATATGCCAACATTTTCATAGTTGTTATAAAACTACAACCTAAAAGAATCATTTTTCCAATAAGTAAGTGTGTTTCTGTGGATATGTGTGAACATACAATCTGGAAAAATGAATTAAAATTTAGCAAGGAGCAGAATAGGGGCTTCCTGGTGGCTTAGATGGTAAAGAATCTGCCTGCAATGAGGGAGGTGCAGGTTTAATCCCTGGGTTGGAAAGATCCCCTGGAGAAGGAAATAGCAATCCATTCTAGTATTCTTGTCTGGAGAATCCCATGGACAGAGGAGGGATACAGGACTGGTGGGCTACTACAGTTCATGGGGTCACAAAGAGTCAGAAATGACTGAATGACTTAACATACATACACACATACACACACACAAGGGGTGGAATGACTCAAAAAAAATTTGTAATTATGAAATAATCATGGTTTATTCATTTTTACCAGAAAGTAAACATTCTTATCTTTGAAATAGTTTATATTTAATATTTAATTATATTAAATATTAAATTTTATATTTAATTTAATAAAATGTGATATATTCAATTAAAATTTCAATTTTAATTTATAACAATTGAAATTAATTGTTTATATTTCCAACTTTTGCTATAAAGATTGACCATAATGCTAATTTTTAATTCAATTCCATTCATATGTATTGAACTTCAATTGTGTTAAGCTATGCTGGGCAAGAGATTTAAGGCTATTTCTCAGATTTGGTGCTATTGATATTTTGGGTCAGATAATTCTTTCCTGTGAGACTGTCTTATACATTGTAGGATGTTCAGCAGTATTTTTAGCCACTACTCACTAGATTCCAGCTGCTCTCTGCATGCAGTTTCACAGCCAAAATTGTCTCAAGATACTGTTAAATATCCCCTGCAGAGAAATCAACCCCCATCAAGAACTACTGATTTAAGATAATAAATCACTCATTTAATTTGCACTAAACAAAATTTGGCAAGTATTGATCAGGATCAACAAAATAGGAATCCTGCTTTATGAAGTCAAAGCTGGAAAAAAGCAAATGAAAACGTCTTATGGTGCTTCTTTCCAACCACAGTCAACAACCATGAGACACACACATACACACACACACACATACACACACACATACACACACACACACACACACACAAACTGTCACAAGAATCACTGTCACAGTGAGAAACTAATATTATATGAAAGAGTCATATATTTTAAGATGGAAAAAATAGACATCCACTGCTTTAGTATTACCTTGATTAATCCTAATGTGGGCTGCTCTGGTAGCTCTGATGGTAAAAAAATTTGCCTGCAATGTGGGAGACCTGGGTTTGAACCCTGGTTTGGGATGATCCCCTCAAGAAGGGAAGAGCAATCAGCTCTCCCTGGCCGCTCAACTGGTAAAGAATCCACCTGCAGTGCAGGAGACCTGGGCTTGATATCTGGGTTGGGAAGATCCCCTGTAGAAGGGGATGGCTACCCACTCCAGTATTCTGGACTGCAGAATTCCATGGACAGAGGAGCCTGGAGTCTACAGCCATGGTGTTGCAGAGTTACACATGCCTGAGAGACTACATTTTCACTTCCACTTTCAATCCTAATGTACTATATACAACATAAGAACAATATAATTTTTGAATTTTTTTCAAAGTATACAGTGGAAAAGCTCCACAGATGTGGTAATATTTAATTGAGCTTTATAAGATGAGTAGAATGTTAACATATTAGTAAAGAAGAAAGGTCATTCTGAGTGTAAAGAGAATCTTACATAAAGCTTCTGATGAGTGAGACTATTTAAAGAAGTGGGTATAAGAAGATCAATAAGGACAGTGAGTTCAGAAGGTGATATGAGGTAGAATATCACAGAGCATGAGGCTGATAATACCTGAATCTGAAGGACCTTATATCAAGTTACAGAGTTAGAACTTCAGTTCAGTTCAGTTCAGTTGCTCAGTCGTGTCCAACTCTTTGCAACCCCATGAATCACAGCATGCCAGGCCTCCCTGTCCATCACCATCTCCTGGAGTTCACTCAAACTCACGTGCATTGAGTCGGTGATGCCATCTCATTCTCTGTTGTCCCCTTCTCCTCCTGCCCCCAATCCCTCCCAGCATCAGGGTCTTTTCCAATGAGTCAACTCTTCGCATGAGGTGGCCAAAGTACTGGAGTTTTAGCTTTAGCATCATTCCTTCCAAAGAACACCCAGGACTGATCTCCTTTAGAATGGACTGGTTGGATCCCCTTGCAGTTCAAGGAATTCTCAAGAGTCTTCTCCAATACCACAGTTCAAAAGCATCAATTCTTCGGTGCTCAGCCTTCTTCATAGTCCAACTCTCACATCCATACATGACCACTGGAAAAACCATAGCCTTGACTAGAAGGACCTTTGTTGGCAAAGTAATATCTCTACTTTTGAATATGCTATCTCCTACTGCTACTGCTGCTAAGTCGCTTCAGTTGTGTCTGACTCTGTGTGACCCCATTGACGGAAGCCCACCAGGCTCCCCCCGTCCCTGGGATTCTCCAGGCAAGAACACTGGAGTGGGTTGCCATTTCCTTTTCCAATGCATGAAAGTGAAAAGTGAAAGGGAAGTTGCTCAGTCATGTCTGACTCTTAGCGACACCATGGGCTACAGCCTACCAGGCTCCTCCATCCATGGGATTTTACAGGCAAGAGTACTGGAGTGGGGTGCAATTGCCTTCTTTGATATGCTATCTAGATTGGTCATAACTTTCCTTCCAAGGAGTAAGCGTCTCTTAATTTCATGGCTGCAATCACCATCTGCAGTGATTTTCGAGCCCCAAAAAATAAAGTCTGGCACTGTTTCCCCATCTATTTCCCATGAAGTGATGGGATCATATGCCATGATCTTCATTTTCTAAATGTTGAGCTTTAAGCCAAGTTTTTCACTCTCCTCTTTCACTTTCATCAAGAGGCTTTTTAGTTCCTCTTCACTTTCTGCCATAAGGGTGGTGTCATCTGCATATCTGAGGCAGAACTTCAGTTAGTAACAAATAATTTTTATAATACTTATTAAAAAAAAAAAAAACAAGAAAAGTTGTTGGCTTTTGTTTTTTAATGTGACCTGTGACATGATCAGATTTGTGTTCTATTTTGTCATGTCTTGTTTTGGCTAACACACAATGTTAGGAGTTCAGAATCGAGGTGTATTAGTAGTGAAAGGACACTAGAAGCAGTAAAGAGATTATTTCAATTGTACAGAGAAGAACTAACATAATAGTTGTATGGAAAATGGAGAGCAGTGGTTTATTTAGGAGGCATTTCGGATTTAGAAACAATAGGATTTTTGATTAATTAAAAAGAAAAAATTAACTTGAGTAGCTAAAGAAATTGATGGATGGTGAAGCAAATGCTAAATAAGCAGGGTGAAAATATACAGCCTTGATGTAATCCTTATCCTATTTGGAATCACAAGTTGGAATCAAGACTGCTGGGAGAAATATCAATAACCTTAGATATGCAGATGACACCACCCTTATGGCAGAAAGTGAAGAGGAACTCAAAAGCCTCTTGATGAAAGTGAAAGAGGAAAGTGAAAAAGTTGGCTTAAAGCGCAACATTCAGAAAACGAAGATCATGGCATCTGGTCCCATCACTTCATGGGAAATAGATGGGGAAACAGTGGAAACAGTGTCAGACTTTATTTTTTAGGGCTCCAAAATCACTGCAGATGGTGATTGCAGCCATGAAATTAAAAGACAATTACTCCTTGGAAGGAAAGTTATGACCAACCTAGACGGCATATTCAAAAGCAGAGACATTACTTTGCCAACAAAGGTCCGTCTAGTCAAGGCTATGGTTTTTCCAGTGGTCATGTATGGATGTGAGAGTTGGACTGTGAAGAAGGCTGAGTGCCAAAGAATTGATGCTTTTGAACTGTGGTATTGGAGAAGACTCTTGAGAGTCCCTTGGACTGCAAGAAGATCCAACCAGTCCATTCTAAAGGAGATCGGCCCTGGGATTTCTTTGGAAGGAATGATGCTAAAGCTGAAACTCCAGTACTTTGGCCACCTGATGTGAAGATTCGACTGATTGGAAAAGACTCTGATGCTGGGAGGGATTGGGGGCAGGAGGAGAAGGGGATGACAGAGGATGAAATGGCTGGATGGCATCACTGACCTGATGGACGTGAGTCTGAGTGAACTCTGGGAGTTGGTGATGGACAGGGAGGCCTGGTATGCTGTGATTCATGGGGTTGCAGAGTTGGACAGGATTAAGAAATTGAACTGAACTGATGCAAATGTTAAAAACTGGAAACATCATTGACACAGAAAATTCCCGAAGTAGAAACAATGTGTTTGAGAATGTGAAGCTTAATACATTGTACATTGTTTTCTGTTTTTCCACTCAGGAGACTGATATAGTTGAAGTTGTTGATACAGTTATTTCCAACATGTATTGCAGTACCTTGGAAGTAGATTATAAGAGATATAAAATAGCTAGAGAAGTAAAATGGATAAGGAAAAAATTCTTAAGAATAGTTACACATCTTTAGAGGATGCATGATTTTAGTCTTTTTTGTGTTGTCACTTAACTGAGATTAAGAGGAATCAACAATTTTACATATAGCTTGAAAAGACAAGTAAATAGAAAGTACATATGAACTAATGAATGAAGAAAATGCTTACTCACATTTAATTGCAGATTGTGGATTTTTTGAAATTCAAACAGAAGTTAGTTTCTAATGTCAGTTGTGTATATTAGATATGTGCAGCTTTTGACATGTCAATCATACCTCCACTAAGTGGTATAAAATAAGGTAGAATAAAATGACAAAAACAAAAAAATATAATTTTGGAGAACTGATTCACTGTTAGTCACAGTTACTGCTGCTGCTGCTAAGTCGCTTCAGTCATGTCTGACTCTGTGCGACCGCATAGACGGCAGCCCACCAGGCTTCTCCGTCTCTAGGATTCTTCAGGCAAGAACACTGGAGTGGGTTGCCATTTACAGGTTGTAATATAAATTTAAGAAAATAAATTAGGCATAGTAGAGGGATAAACTCTGTTTATTCAAGGTAGCCAGAGTGATTAAGAAACGTAGTACAAATATCTGGTCTAGGTGAAGGCTAATCTAATATACTACTATTTTTTTAAGCTTTGATATTTGTCAAACATTGCACAAAAAGTATTCCTATATATAGAGAGAAACACATATGTAGGTACACATGCATTTGTATCTTAAATAATCTGTATATACTATGCACATTTTTCATAAGTATTTGTATTCTCATTTCATATATAATATTTTAAGGCTCAATTTACCTTCCATTAAAAATCTGTAGAGGAAGTACAAAAGGTAAATTCTTTATGCTCTATAGCTTTACTTACAACACTTGTGATATTATATTACCCAACTAGAAAGAAATAATTTTCTTTAACAATGAATTATTTATTTGCTAAATGAAACTTATTTGAAGAGAAAAAGAAATATATCTTTAAGAGAGTTTTGTTTCCCATGCATGAAAAGAGAAAATAAATAACAAACAAACTCACCCGGAATTCATTTACCCATAAATAATTCAACCTATAGGAAATATTACTTGAGTTCCTACAATGCAAATCCCTGTGCTAGGTGTTCTTTAGGGGTAAAATGAATTAGACAAGGTTTTTACTTTCATTTACACAATCTAATATAATGAAAGGCAAGTACACACATTACTGCAATATATGTTGTACTCTACTAAACTGTAATTGATATTTAATGAAATAACTACAATTAATCAGAATAAGAATAGTAGTGACAGGAAAATATTCCCTATATTATTCAGGGTCTTGGAAGACAGAGATGGTGCACACAAATTCATTTGAAAAGAATTCAATAATGTCTCTATTTAATAAAGGAATGAGAAAATTTTAGCGAGATATGCAGATCATGGGGCTAGTACGATGGTCCTAGCATCAGTGGCCCTCTTATGACTAAAGAGGTAAGAAGAGGATCACTTATCATGCCAGAAAAAAAAAAAAAAAGAGAGAGAGAGAGAGCTAAAGTTATAGAAGATCTGGCTTTGGGTGGTGAAAAAAAAAAAAAATCCATGGTTCATGGCACAACACAGGGAAGGAGCCAAGGGAATATATAGTCTGATTTCAGTCTCCTTCTCCTGAAATCTTGCTACTGTGCATGTGTGAGTGTACTCAGTCACTCATTGCGTCTAACTTTCTGTGACCTCATAGACTGTAGCCTTCTAGACTTCTCTGGCCATGGAATTTTCATGGCAAGAATACTCGACTGGATTGCCATTTACTACTCCCAGGGGACCTTCCCAACCCAGGGATCAAACCTGCATCCTCTGTGTCTCCTGAATTGGCAGGTGGATTATATACCACTGAGCCACATGGGAAGTCCCCTTGCTAGTGCTCAGCATTCATTAAAACCAAGGAAACCACAACAACCAACATGGGATTAATCTCCAAAATACACAAAGCTAATATAGCTCTCTCTCTCTCTCTCTCTCTATATATATATATATATATGTATATATACACATATATATGTATATATATCAGTTCAGTTCAGTCGCTCAGTCATGTCTGACTCTTTACGCCCCATGGAACACAGCACGCCAGGCTCCCCTGTCCATCACAAACTCACGGAGTCCACGGAAACCCATGTCCATTGAGTCAGTGATGCCAACCAACAACCTCATCCTCTGTTGTCCCCTTCTCCTGCCCTCAATCTTTGCCAGCATCAGGGTCTTTTCAAATGAGTCAGCTTTTTGCATCAGGCAGCCAAAGTATTAGAATTTCAGCTTCAGCATCAGTCCGTCCAATGAACACCCAGGACTGATGTCCTTTAAGGTGGACTGGTTGGATCTCCTTGTAGTCCAAAGGACTCTCAAGAGTCTTCTCCAACACCACAGTGCAAAAGCATCTATTCTTCGGTGCTCAGCTTTCTTTATAGTCCAACTCTTACATCCGTACATGGCTACTGGAAAAACTATAGCCTTGACTAGACGGACCTTTGCTGACAAAATAATGTCTCTGATTTTCAATATGCTGTCTAGGTTGGTCATAACTTTTCTTCCAAGGAGTAAGCATCTTTTAATTTCATGGTGCAGTCACCATCTACAGTGATTTTAGAGCCCCTAAAAATAAAGTCTGACACTGTTTCCCCATCTATTTGCCATGAAGTGACAGGACCGGATGCCATGATCTTAGTTTTCTGAATGTTAAGCTTTAAGCCAACTTTTCCACTCTCCTCTTTCACTTTCATCAAGAGGCTCTTTAGTTCCTCTTCACTTTCTGTCATAAGGGTGGTGTCATCTACACATCTGAGGTTATTGATATTTCTCCCGGCAATCTTGATTCCAGCTTGTGCTTCATCCAGCCCAGCGTTTCTCATGATGTACTCTGCATATAAGTTAAATAAGCAGGGTGATAATATACAGCCTTGACATACTCCTTTTCCTATTTGGAACCAGTCGGTTGTTCCATGTCCAGTTCTAACTGTTGCTTCCTGACCAGCATACAGGTTTCTCAAGAGACAGTTGTCTCTTGGTTGTCTGGTATTCCCATCTCTTGAAGAATTTTCCACAGGTTGTTGTGATCCACACAGTCAAAGGCTTTGGCATAGTCAATAAAGCAGAAATAGATGATGTTCTGGAACTCTCTCACTTTTTCGATGATCCAGCAGATGTTGGCAATTTGATCTCTGGTTCCTCTGCCTTTTCTATAACCAGCTTGAACATCTGGAAGTTCATGTTCACATATTGCTGAAGCCTGGCTTGGAGAATTTTGAGCCTAAATCCAAATCTAAAAATGCGTGAGAGATTTAAATAGATGTTTTTCCAAAGAAGGTATACAGATGGCTGACAGGCATGTGAAAAGGTACTCAACAGAACTAATTGTTAGAGAAATGCAAATTAAAACTACAATGACGTATCCCCTGACACCTGTCAGAATAGGCATCATCAAAAATTCTACAAATAATAAATGCTGGAGACAGTGTAGAGAAAAGGGAACCCTCCCACACTGATTTATGGTGGGAATGTAAAATCATAAAGACACTATGGAGAACAACCAAAAACAGAAGTATCATATGACACAGCAATCTAGCTCCTAGCCTTATACCTAGAGAAAATTGTAATTTGAAAAGATATATGCACTACAATATTCATTGCAACACTTTTTACAATAACCAGGACATGGAAGCAACCTAAATGTCCATTGACAGAGGAATAGATAAAGAAGATGTGGTACATATAGACAATGGAATATTAACCAGCCATAAAAGGAATGAAACCATGCAATTTGCAGCAACTGGGTGTACCTAGAGATTGTCATATTGTGTGAAGTCAAACAAAGAAAAATATCCTATTGTATCTCTTATATGTGGAATCACAAAATGGATACAAATGAAATTATTTATAAAACAGAAGTAGAGTCACATGTAGAAAACAAACTTATGGTTACCAGGGGAAAGGGCTGGAAGAGGGATAAATTGGGAGATTGGGTTTGACATATACACGCTACTATATACAAAATAGATAACCAATAAGGACCTACTATATGGAACAATTAACTCTACTCAATACTGTGTAATGGTCTACATGGGAAAAGAATTTAAAAAAAGCAAGGGTATATGTATATATACAAGTAATGTACTTTGCTGTACATCTGAAACTAACACCACTGTGAATCAACTATACTCCCCAAAAATTTTTTAAAAATAAATAAATAAAACCAAGGAGACGCTAGTGGGCAAGATTGCTCGGTAAAGTGGGTCTGTTATCCAAACCTTTTAACAGTGTGAAGAAGAGTAGGGAATGGAGTAGAAACTGCAAGAAAAATTATCCTACATATTCCCATACCTTCAATTAATCATATTATGTTTGGCCTGTATTTTTCCCCCTTAAAGCAGAAAAAATTGCACCCCATTATGAAAAATAAGACAAAAAACACAGCATTTCCTGAAGAAGTACTAAAATAATTAAAACCCAGATCAAATGGCTTCTATAGAAGATATCTTTAAAGTAACTCTTGGTTTGTTTGTTTGTTTGTTTGTTTTTGTCTTGTTTTTGGCCACACAGTAAGCACAGCAGGCAGAATCTTAGTTTCCTGATCAGGGATGGAACCTGTGCCCCCTGCAATGGAAGAGTACAGTCCTAACCACTGGACTGCCAGGTAATTCCCTAAAGCAACTCTTCATAGCAAAATGGAATGGGGCTGAAAGGGAATGTCTTTATACAAATCAAGTGAATCTTTCAAATCAAAAGACAGCTATGTGATGAATTATTTAAATATATATGAGAATTTAGAATAAAACTGTGTTCATGTTAAACTAAGAGTTGTAACCTTGACAAAGAATAAGTATATATCGGTTTCCCAAATGTAACAAAGACCCTCTTTCAAAATAGGATAATTACCCCAAGATATTAAGGCAGGATGTCAATGTCATCTTTCCAAAAAAGAAAATATTTGTGCAGAAACAGTTTTCATTGAATGTAGAACTATGTGAGCAAACCGCACACTGTTTTGGAATGACCGTAAGATTGAGAGGGAACAAAGGGCAGTGAAGTCTGGATTATATATACTTATTATTTGCTTCAGCAATTTTCTAAAATTAAGGAATCAGAATGGGGAAGTGGATCGTTTCTCTGTCATTTCTCTCCTCACAGCTCCAGGGACATCAATTAGCCACAGTGGTCCTGTGAAAAACAAACTGCCAATTAATACCAGGAGAGTTTCCTCTAAGCTACTGTGGAGCATTGCCCAGGAAGCCCAGCTGGTTTCTGATAAATCTTGCCCTGCATGTATTTGAACTCAACTATGAAGATGATAACTATTCTGAGATTTCTTTCTAAAAGGTTTATCTGAATTTTTTAAATAATTAGCTCGACAAATTTATTTATCACATTGAGGATTTCAATAGTACTGTAATGGCTCATCAATGCATCACACCTTGATGATGAATATTTAAGCCAATATTCAAAATGCTGTGTAAAATCAGTTTATTTTAATCTCTAAAATCCCAATAAGCCACTTTTCAAGTAAAGAGAAAGACTTAATTTGACATTACAATATTGTAATTAGTTTCAAAAGATAACAAATTATTTTTCTTTGCTATTTTTTCAGTGAGATATCTTAATAGATAGCTTTTTATGAGCATATCTCACATTATCCAGATTTAACTGTATAAATAAATCCAATATGATGTTATATTAATAAAATAAATATAAATACAGATAGAGCTTTCAACAATAACATATAATTTTCCTAAATATGTAGCTATTGTGATTATTTATATTATCAGCCCACTACAATACCTTATATAGTGTATTTAGTTTAATAACATCATTTATTTGAAAGCCCAAGTGGTATTTATTGACATCAATATGTATAATGAAACTATATAAAACTGACATAAATTAAGAATCATTTCTTTCAGTCCTCCTGGCTGATTTTTAATGTTCTAATTTATAGAGAAAAGAGGAACTGTCAAGTTAAATTTTTCTGGCCACACTGATTTACTCCAGGACTTGTATTTAATATTATCACTGTTATATTGAGTCTCTTATCATAGTGCTTTTATATTGCTCAAAATTCTTACCTGAATTTCAAAGAAAACACTAATTTTAAATTTAATTTTGTACTTGAGGAGGATAATAGATATCCTCCTCATATTCATGTACAAACATGAATATTCATGTTTGTACACTTATTGATATGTTTGTTTTACCCTTTTTTTATTTTTTCTCTATTTGTTTGAACCTCTCAACTAAGATGTAAGTTGAAATGAAAAATGTTCAATTCATCCCTCTAACCCTAGTTTTGAGAACTGCATGACTAACATTGTAGGAACTCAGCAATGTTTGTTATATGCAACAATGTCATTACTTGATTGTTTTAAACCATATTAAGACATACACATAATATATTCTTGAATTATATCAATAATACTTTGAAATATATCAGCCAATGCTTAGTGAATGTGCTATCCATTATCAAAGCCCCAAACAGATATAATTTTATTTAAAAGTTTCCTCTGATTCTTTTACAACGTTTTCAGACCTCTTGACATTAATCATCTTGCCTTTACCTCTGGAATACTTTGCTTTTGTATTTCAATATGTGATTTCCCCCATAATTTTATCTTCCCCAATAACGTTCAGTTCCTTGAAGATAAAGATTTGGTCATTTTATTCCTTGTATTTCCAGTAAAAGGCTTGACACATAGCAGGCATTTCAATGATATATTCAAGTTTACCTTTTTTCACTCATTTATTCACTGACATATTCATTAAATCCTATTTTGGACCATTTGTCAACCACTTAGTTGAGTCCCCTGGAGCTGTGAAAGAATAATGTATCTTCCAGTTTTTATCAGTGAAATCTCTGATTTTCCCATTCTCATGAGAATATATTCAAGGCAGTTCAATTTCTTTTACCATTTGTACTTAGGCTATGAATTAAGAGTTTCTTTTCTTTGTAAATGTCATGTAATAGACATCTTATTTCATTAGCTTAATGTCTCTTGGCCTTCCCTGACACATGTCAACTTGTTTCACCTTTCTTTCTACAGGTGTGGGAATATAGTTTGTCCAATAAATACCATTTTTAGAGATTAGTATGGATGCTGAGTGGCTCAATGGCAAAGAATCTGTCTGCCAAGCAGAGATGAGAGCTCGATCCCTGGATTGAGATGATCCCCTGGAGAAGGAAATGAAAACCCACTTCAATGTTCTTCCCTGAGAAATCCTATGGACAGAGGACCTTGGAAGGCTAGACCATGGGATCGCAAAACAGTCAGACACAACTTAGTGACTAAACAACCGTGGATGCTGGGGAAGAGATGCTGTTTAGTGACGAAGTCAGTCCAACACTTTGGCAACCATTGGACTTTAGCCCACCGTGCTCATCTGTCTATGGGATTTCTCAGGCAAGAACACTGAAGTGGGTTGCCATTTCTTCTCCAGTGATCATCCCCACCCAGGACTCAAACCCACATCTCCTACTTGGCAGGCAGATTCTTTACCACTGAGCCACCTGGGAAGCCCAAGGAAGAGTTGAGTTCAGTTCAGTCAGTCAGTCATATCCGACTCTTTGCTACCCCATGGACTGCAGCACAACTAGGCTTCCCTGTCAATCACCAGAGCTTGCTCAAGCTCATGTCCATCAAGTTGATGATACCATCCAACTATCTCATCCTCTGTCCTCCCCTTCTCCTACACCCTTCAACCTTTCCCAGCACCAGGGTCTTTTCAAATGGGTCAGTTCTTCACATCAGATGGCCAAAGTATTGAAGCTTCAGCATCAGTCCTTCCAATGAATATTCAGGACTGATTTTCTTTTAGGATTTACTGGTTTCATCTTCTTGCAGTCCAAGGGAATATCAAGAGTCTTCTCCAAAGCCACAGTTCAAAAGCAGCAATTCATCTGCACTCAGCTTTCTTTATAGTCCAAATCTCACATCCATATGTGACTACTGGAAAAACCATAGCTGCTGCTGCTGCTGCTGTTAAGTCACTTCAGTTGTGTCTGACTCTGTGTGACCCCATAGACAGCATCCCACCAGGCTCACCCGTCCCTGGAATTCTCCAGGCAAGAACACTGGAGTGGGTTGCCATTTCCTTATCCAATGCATGAAAGTGAAAAGTGAAAGTGATGTCATTCAGTTGTGTCCATCTCTTAGCAACCCCATGGACTACCGCCTACCAGGCTCCTCCATCCATGGGATTTTCCAGGCAAGAGTACTGGAGTGGGGTGCCATTGCCTTCTCTGATAGCTTTGACTAAACAAACCTTTGTTGGCAAAGTAATGTCTCTGCTTTTTAATATGCTGTCTACGTTGGTCATAACTTTTCTTCCAAGGAGTAAGCATCTTTTAATTTCATGGCTGCAGTCACCATCTTCAGTGATTTTGGAGCCCCTCCAAAATTAAGTCAGCCAGTGTTTCCAGTGTTTCCCCATCTATTTGTCATGAAGTGATGGGACCAGATGCCATGATCTTCATTTTCTGAATGTTGAGCTTTAAGCCAACATTTTCCACTCTTCTCTTTCAGTTTCATCAAGAGTCTCTTTAGCTCTTCTTCACTTTCTGCCATAAGGGTGGTGTCATTTGCATATCTGAGGTTATTGATATTTCTCCCAGCAATCTTAATTCCAGCTTGTGCTTCATCCAGTCCAGCATTTTTGCATGATATACTTTGCACATAAATTAAATAAGAAAGGATACAGACTTTATTCACTCCTTTCCCCTTTGGAACCAGTTGTTCCATTTCAGTTCTAATTGTTGCTTCTTGACATGCATACAGATTTCTCAGGAGGCAGGTAAGGTAGCCTGGTATTCCCATCTCTTGAAGAATTTTCCACAGTTTATTGTGATCCACACAGTCAAAGGCTTTGGTGTAGTCAATAAAGCAGAAGTAGATGTTTTTAGGAGAGATACTTAATCTTTTTCTTTCTAGAAGCAAGCACTGGCAGTAAGGATTACAAAATCCTAACCCACAGAATCAGCTCCATTGATATTATGGAGAAAGCATGCTTGAGAATAAGACAAATGATAATAAGTAAATATAGAAATATTACTTGCTAAAAAAAAAAGAAGAAGAAGAAGAGAAAGAACTAATTAGTGACTAGGGAAAAATAAAAGTCCAGTCCTTAAAGAGAATTCTTACTTATAGACTTCTTTATCAATTCTCAGTATTCACCTTACATCCAATCTAAATTTCCTGATTAATTTAAAAATTCTTATTGACTGGTAACACCTGTTACTAATTGTGAACACACAAGCCTAATGGCAAAGTAAATACTTTGTTTTTATCCATTTTACCTCATACTGACTTTAATAAAATGCTTGGTCAGTGCTTCTTGAATGATTTACATGAATAACTATTTAGATAGTATTTTGAGAAAATAAATATTGATTTTATTTGATTAATGTTGGGGAAAAAAAACTCAGGGTATCAGAAGAATAATCTCTATGAACACAGCACTTTGTCTACATGGCTTATTTCCAGCCCATATGAAGAGTTAATTACAGACATTTAGATCCTAAATCATTGATGGTAAGTAAATGACATTGATTTTAATGAACAGTACTGTAACATATTTGGAGACATATCATTACTTTTTTATAGTAATAGCAATTAGTATACATACATACTTTTAGATTTCTTCATATCGTCTGCATGATAGAAGCTGTTACCTTCTAGCATTTTTTCCATCTGTATTCCTTACTGAACCTTAAGTACTCAACTCCACAACTCTCCCCCTTGCAGTTTTGTATTGGGTTGGGCGGGGGGTGGGGGGCAGAGCTGAAAACCCAGTCACTATTGTATCAGGCCTAAGGGAATCCCATTTATCTTGTTGGGGCTCCTTTAAGAAATGGAATATTCCATCCTGGCCAATGAGATATGAGGGGAAATTATATTGGGGGATCTCTTAATCTTATTAAATTCCCCAGGAAGACATAGTCTTACTTGTCTGGGTGTGATAAGATCTTGTTTTGTTAAAGCCACCTTACTACCAAGCATGAGGATGAAGCCAACACAGGATGGATGAGGAGAGATTTGGAAGAAAAAGAAAAGAACGGCCTTAGTTCATTTGATTGCAGTTCTATACATAGGTACTTCCTGTAATACAATTTCATCTGAAATCTTACAGCATGTCTGTCAGGCACCTTTAAAGAATTCATATCCATTAAGTCACAGAATAAACCAAATTCATCTCTGGGTTAAAGTGAAGGTAAAAGAAAATAGACAAACATAAGCTAGATTTCAAAAATTTCTAACTCATTATGCTGTCCCATAAGGACATAACTTATTTTATAAAAATAGTTCCCTAATCACTCTCTTCTCAATGAAAACATGCTTTGATGACTTGCATGGGCAACAGGGACTCATAACATTCCTGCTGACTACAGCCATGTAAGCCTATCTGTCAGTAGACAACTGTTCGCTCTGTTTTATTTGGTAAAGCAATATTTCTATAAAGTATGATTGCTTTGGGAAACTCTTCATTCCCTAAGTACCTAGATTCAGCTTATATTTATTATTTCTCTAATACCTGAATCCTGGCTTTAAATTTTTTTTTTATTTAAAAGATTAAGGACTTTTTTTAAGATTGCATACCTGATAAAATAAAATATAAGAATGCAGATAACAGATGTCTTAATTTTTCTTCAGAGATTCATAAAATCTTTCTTTAAAATTCTTTATAATATGATTCACAATAGGATATAATGCATTTATGGTACAGAAATGAATGGTACAATCTTGTTATAGACATGTGAATGAGAATATTTGCTGAATATTATACAATAATAGTTTTCTTTGGATATATTTGGAAAAATAGACATGTGGCATGTAAAATATAATGAAACATATATCAAAGATATTAACCAAAGATTACAGGCCAAACCTGGTTTGCTTGGCAAATAGAACATTAACTCTTTTTTCAGATAGACTGTAGATTGATTTTGATCTTCTCTAAGAGGAATTTTTAATGCAAAGGCATAACTAAGCTGTTTCTGAATATTCTTTAGAGTTTCAAATCATTTTCGTTTCACAACAAATGTGTACCTCACTTCTACCATTATGTCTTAAAACTGCTGGGTCCACTATTCTTTGTGACTAGTTTAATAAACTGTATAAAATTGAATGAATCAAGTCTTTAAAAATTTTAATTAGACATAGCTTTGAAACCAGGAAAGGTTAATCTTGACTCCATGCTGAATTTGGGTCTCTGGTTTAACCCTTGTTTTGCCATTTTTGTTATTATTCAGTTCAGTTCAGTTCAGTTGCTCAGTCGTGTCCAACTCTTTGTGACCCCATGAATTGCAGCACGCCAGGCCTCCCTGTCCATCACCAATATAAGCATACATAATGGCCTACCTCAGGGAACCCTGCCTCCCTCTGCCTGACTCTTATGTTCCTTCATTTAGTTCACAGGGAGATAACCTGACCCTCCCCAACTGTGAATGACTACGGCATCCGTGAGTTTCTTCTGTGGAAACTGATGCCACTTGTAAGTTAGTCAGTCAGTTCAGTCACTCAGTCATGTCCAACTCTTTGTGACCCCGTGGACTGCAGCACGCCAGAACTCCCTGTCATCACCAACTCCCAGAGTTTACTCAAACTAATGTCCATAGAGTCAGTGATGCCATCCAACCATCTCATCCTCTGTTGTCCCCTTCTCCTCCTGCCTTCAATCTTCCCCAGCATCAGGGTCTTTTCAAATGAGTCAGTTCTTCATATCAGGAGGCCAAAGTATTGGAGTTTCAGCTTCAACATCAGTCCTTTCAATGAATATTCAGGACTGATTTCCTTTAGGATGGGCTGGTTGGATATCCTTCCAGTCCAAGGGACTCTCACGAGTCTTCTCCAACACCACAGTTCAAAACCATCAATTCTTCAGTGCTCAGCTTTCTTTAGAGTCCAACTCTCACATCCATCCGACCACTGGAAAAATCATAGCTTCAACTAGAAGGACTTTTGTTGGCAAAGCAATGTCTCTGCTTTTCAATATGCTGTTAGGTTGGTCATAACTTTTCTTCCAAGGAGCACATGTCTTTTTATTTCATGGCTGCAATCACCATCTGCAGTGATTTTTGGAGCCCCCCAAAATAAAGTCTCTCACTGTTTCCCCATCTATTTGCCATGAAGTGATGGGACCAGATACCATGATCTTAGTTTTCTGAATGTTGAGGTTTAAGCCAATTTTTTCACTCTCCTCTTTCATCAAGAGGCTCTTTAGTTCTTCTTTGCTTTCTGCCATGAGGGTGATGTCATCTGCATATCTGAAGTTATTGATATTTCTCCCTGTCCAGCTTGTGCTTCATCCAGCCCAGCATTTCTCATGTCAGCAGGTCTCAAATTCATGTCTGGAGGGCAAGAATTACAGATAACTGTGACATTATTTTTTATTGATATGGCAGGACATATTCCATTTCATACCACCTGTGAAATGACTGTAAGAAAATGAAACTAATACATCTCCCTGCCTGAGGTTTGTCATTTTAGGAGATATTTGCAAGAATTAAATGGTTTTCTTACTTTGTTTCCTCACCCCTGCATCTCTTATTCATAAAAGAATCTGGCATCCAGGCCCCTACAAGATAGTTATGTTGAAATGTTAGTCTGTCATCTTCTGGATCAGCCACCTGTATGAATAAAGTCGTATTCCTTGCCTCAGGACCTAATTTCTCAGATTTATTGGCCTACTGTGTGGTAAACAGAGCAAGCTTAGACTTGATGACAGCTTTAAAGAAGGCTTTTATTCTTATAACATGCATGGACTTGGATCCACACATTTCCATTAGTATAGTTTCATCAATAAATAAGTATATAAAATATACTTAAAGGAACACCCTTTTACTATGTTCCAGTTTTATATTTGGTCTACTAATTGAAAATACCCTCTATTTTGAATGTGTCATTAGAATAATGATTGCTATAGTAGCCCTTAAATGAGATTATTTTTAAGCATGATGGATTTTAATGGGTTTATAAAATTTAAAATACAGATTTTATGCTTCTACTAATTTAGTAATCATGTAATAACAGCGAAATTTTATGCAATTTTTTTCTTTGAATATGTGTATTAAAAATAAACATTACCTGCTTAAATATTGTAACCAAGCAGGACATGATGGAGCCTTCTGGAACAGGCCCTGCTTCCATATCTTCCGTTTTAACTCCTCTCTAAATTGTCAGATAATTGTATCTAATGCAAATGTCCTAAGTTGTTTTATAGATACTAAAACCACCACCAAATAGAAGATATTAACTACTTGATAACCTTGAGTACACAATCCAGGCCTCCTAGAGCCTAAGGACTGGAAAATGTTACCCTCTGTGACATAGCCCTATTACTTCACCATTAGCCAATCAGATAATTGTGCATGAGTTGATTATATTGTTGTTCAGCCACTCAGTTGTGTCCAACTCTTTGTGATACCATGGACTGCGGTACATAAGTCTTCCCTGCCCTTCACCATCTCCTGGAGTTTACTGAAACTCATGTCCATTGAGTCAGTGATGCCATCCAACCATCCTATCCTCTGTCATCCCATTCTCTTCTTGCCTTTTATCTTTCCCATCATCAAGACCTTTTCCAGTGAGTCAACTCTTTGCATTAGGTGGTCAAAGTACTGGAGCTGCAGCGTCAGTGTCAGTCCTTTCAATGAATATTCAGGGTTGTTTTCCTTAGGGATTGACTGGTTTGATATCCTTACAGTCCAAGGGATCTCAAGAATCTTCTCCAACACCACATTTCGAAAACATCAGTTTTTCCATTCTCAGCCTTCTTTATGGTCTAACTCACACATCCATACATGACTGAAAATGTATGGAAAAATCATTGCTTTGACTATATGGACCTTTGTTGACAGTGATGTCTGCTTTTTAATATGCTGTCTAGATTTGTCATAGCTTTCCTTCCAAGGAGCAACAATCTTCTAATTTTATGGCTGCACCCCTGTCTGCTGATTATATACCCATGTTCAAACACTCCCTTACTAGGTTTTTTAAAAAGTTTTGCCAAAACCCTTCCAGGGCCTTGAGGCTTTTAGATCATGATTCACTTGGTCCTACAATAAATCTTTCTCTGTTCAGAGGGCTCAAACAAAACTTGTGGACACTAGAACCCAGAGACCCCACAGAGACCAAGACAGAACTGTATTTGAGTGTCTCCTGTGGAGGTATGGGTCAACAGTGGACTGCCGCGGGGGTAGGGCCTCTGGGTGCATCAGACCTGTGTATGGCATAAGATAAGCCCTCTTGGAGGTGGTCACCATTAACCCCACCATAGAGCCATGAGAACTTACACAGGACTAGGGAAACAGATCCTTGGATGCACAAACAGAACCCTGTGTGCACCAGGACCCAGGAGAAAGGAGCAGTGTCCCCACAAGAGGCTAACCTAGACTTGCCCATTAGTGTCCAGGAGTCTCCGGTGGAGGTGTGGGTCAGTGGTGGCCTGCAGCAGGTTTGGGGGCACTGAGTGCAGCAGTGCCTCTATGGAACCTTTTAAAGGAGGGCACCATTATCTTCATTACCTCCACCATAGTTAGGCCCCAGGTAAATAATGGGAGGGAACACAGCTCCACCCATCAACAGAAAATTGGATTAAAGATTTACTGAGCATGGCTCCACCCATCAGAACAAGACCAGTTTCCCCATCAGTCAGTCTCTCCCATCAGGAAGCTTCTGTAAGCCTCTTATTGTTCTCCATCAGAGGGTAGACAGACTGAAAACCACAGTCACAGAAAACTAACCAATCTGATTACATGGGCCACAGTCTTGTCTAACTCAATGAAATTATGTGCCATGCTGTGTAGGGACACCTAAGATGGACAGGTCATGGTAAAGAGTTCTGACAAAATGTGGTCCGCTGGAAAAGGGAATGGCAAACCACTTCAGTGTTTTTGCCTTGAGAATGCCATGAACAGTATGAAAAGGCAAAAAGATAGGACACTGAAAGATGAACTCCCCAGGTCGGTAGGTGCCCAATATGCTACTGGAGATCGGTGAACTAATTCCAGAAAGAATGAAGAGATGGAGCCTAAGCAAAACAACACCCAATTGTGGATGTGACTGGTGATGGAAGAAAGGTCCAATGCCGTAAAGAGCAATATTGCATAGGAACCTGAAATGTTAGGTCCATGAATCAAGGCAAATTGGAAGTAGACAAACAAGAGATGGCAATAGTGAACGTCGACATTCTAGGAATCAGTGAACTAAAATGGACTGGAATGGGTGAATTTAACTCAGATGACCATCATATCTACTACTGTGGGTAAGAATCCCTAAGAAGGAATGGAGTAGCCATCATAGTCAACAAAAGAGTTTAAAATGCAGTACTTGGTTGTAACCTCAAAAAAGACAGAATATTCTCTCTTAGTTTCCAAGGCAAACCATTCAATATCATGGTAATCCAAGTCTATGCCCCAGGCAGTAATGCCCAAGAAGCTGAAGTTGAATGGTTCTATGAAGACATACAAGACCTTCTAGAATTAACATCCTAAAAAGATGTCCTATTCATTATAGAGGACTGGAATGCAAAAGTAGGAAGTCAAGAAATACCTGGAGTAACAGGCAAATTTGGCCTTGGAGTACAGAATGAGGCAGGACAAAGACTAACAGATTTTTGCCAAGAGAATGCAGTGGTCAAAGCAAACACTCTCTTCCAATAACACAAGCAAAGACTCTACACATGGACACCACCAGATGGTCACTACCAAAATCAGATTGACTATATCTTTGCAGTGAAAGATGGAGGTCTATACAGGCAGCAAAACATGACTGGGAGCTGACTGTAGCTCAGATCATGAATTCCTTATTGCCAAATTCAGACTTGAAGAAAGTAGGGAAAACCATTAGTCCATTTTAGTATGAACTAAATCATATCCCTTATGATTAAACAGTGAAAGTGACAAACAGCTTCAAGGGATTAGAACTGATAGAGTGCCTGAAGAACTATGGACAGAAGTTCATGACATTGCACAGGAGGCAGTGATCAAGACCATCCCCAAGAAAAAGAAATGTAAAAAGGCAAAATGATTGTCTGAGGAGGGCTTACAAATAGCTGTGAAAAGAAGATAGGTGAAAGGTAAAGGAGAAAAGGAAAGATATACCCATTTACATGCAGAGTTCCAAAGAATAGCAAAGAGAGATAAGAAAGCCTTCCTCAGTGATCAGTGCAAAGAAATAGGGGAAAACAACAGATTAGGAAAGACCAGAGATCTCTTCAAGGAAGTTAGAGATGCCAAGGGAACATTTCATGCAAAGATGGGCACAATAAAAGACAGACATGGTATGGACCTAACAGAAGCAGAAGATGTTGAGAAGAGGTGGCAAGAATACACAGAAGAACTGTACAAAAAAGATCTTCACAACCAAGATAATCATAATGGTGTGATCACTCACCTAGAGCCAAACATCCTGGAATGTGAAGTAGAGTGGGCCTTAGAAAGCATCACTATAAACAAAACTAGTGGAGGTGATGGAATTCCAGTTGAGCTATTTAAATCCTGGAAGATGATGCTGTGAAAGTGCCGCACTCAATATGCCAGCAAATTTGGAAAACTCAGCAGTGGCCACAGTACTGGAAAAGGTCAGTTTTCATTCTAATCCCAAAGAAAGGCAATGCCAAAGAATGCTCAAACTACCGCACAATTTCACTCATCTCACATGATAGTAAAGTAATGCTCAAGATTCTCCAAGCCAGGCTTCAGGATTATGCGAACCATGAACTTCCTGATGTTCAAGCTGGTTTTAGAAAAGGCAGAGGAACCAGAGATCAAATTGCCAACATCCGCTGGATCATCGAAAAAGCAAGAAAGTTCCAGAAAACAATGTATTTCTGCTTTATTAACTATGCCAAAGTCTTTGACTGTGTGGATCACAATAAACCGTGGAAACTTTTGAAAGAGATGGGAATACCAGACCACCTCACCTGCCTCTTGAGAAACCTATATGCAGTTCAAGAAGCAACAGTTAGAACTGGACATGGAACAACAGACTGGTTCCAAATAGGAAAAGGAGTACATCAAGGCTGTATATTGTCACCCTGTTTATTTAACTTATATGCAGAGTACATCATGAGAAATGCTGGGCTGGAAGAAGCACAAGCTGGAATTATGATTGCTGGGAGAAATATCAATAACCTCAGATATGCAGATGACACCACCCTCATGGCAGAAAGTGAAGAAGAACTAAAAAACCTCTTGATGAAAGTGAAAGTGGGGAGTGAAAAAAATTGGCTTAAAGTTCAACATTCAGAAAGCAAAGATCATGGCATCTGGTCCTATCACTTCATTGGAAATAGATGGGGAAACAGTGGAAACAGTGTCAGACTTTATATTTGTGGGCTCCAAAATCACTGCAGATGGTGAACGCAGCCATGAAATTAAAAGATGCTCACTCCTTGGAAGGAAAGTTATGACCAACCTAGACAGCATATTCAAAAGCAGAGACGTTACTTTGCCAACAAAGGTCCGTCTAGTCAAGGCTATGGTTTTTCCTGTGGTCACGTATGGATGTGAGAGTTGGACTGTGAAGAAAGCTGAGCGCCGAAGAATTGATGGTTTTGAACTGTGGTGTTGGAGAAGACTCTTGAAAGTCCCTTGGACTACAAGGAGATCCAACCAGTCCATTCTGAAGGAGATCAGCCCTGGGATTTCTTTGGAAGGAATGATGCTAAAGCTGAAACTCCAGTACTTTGGCCACCTCATGCGAAGAGTTGACTCATTGGAAAAGACTGATGCTGAGAGGGTTTGGGGGCAGGAGGAGAAGAGGACAACAGAGGATGAGATGGCTGGATGGCATCACTGACTCGATGGATGTGAGTCTGAGTGAACTCCGGAAGTTGGTGATGGACAGGGAGGCCTGGCGTGCTGCGATTCATGGGGTCGCAAAGAGGACACGACTGAGCGACTGAACTGAACTGAACTGAACTGAACCTAATTATGCTGGATTTTTTTCCTTTTCTTTCCCAACCGTCTTAAGATGTAGAAATTTTCTGACTTACCTCTTCAGAACTCAGTAGCAGTAGAGATTCTCCTTATCTTAAGAGTTGCTACTTATTTGTGTATATTGGTCAGAATTTGAGATGACATGATTTTTGGTGTCCTACTTTGGAATATAAACATGTTCTTCAGATGCCCTCTGCTTGTGAATGCCCTTGGCGTGTTGCTTGGCATTACTGAAGATGGGGCAACTGGGGAAGCTGTTGGGCTTCATAAACATGCTGAATTTCAAGTGATTAAAAAAAATGTTATCTGACAGATGGATTATTACATGTGTGAACATGACTCAAAAGGCTTCTTATCTTTGGTTGTTTTCTGAATCTCAAAATGTAAAGTATACTTCTCTCTTCATATTACTCTCACTCCTCATTCTCTTTTATTTGTGCCTGTCCTATTACCCTCAATAAAATTTGCTATTTGCAGCCCCAAAATTACATGATTTAAAGTTCAAATCATGTGAATTATAACACACTGTGATGGCCCTTGTTTAAATAAGGTTCTATTTGGAAGCATTCTAAATCACATAAGATGGTTTTTGTTTGTTTTTTTTTTTTTGTTAACTGCACTGTATCAACAGAGATAGGGATTCCTAGTATAATTAAATCATTCCTCATCTCCAAGTAAGTGGTTACATCACTGAAATCCAGATGTCAGCTTCCCCTCTTCTAAACTCACTTCCCCCTTTATATTTGAGAACAGGAGGCTGGCCCACATGTCCTAAATTATTCCCTAATAGCAGCTTCATTGCAACTCTTTAGCTCAGTGGTGGATAAATTTCACCTTGATGATGATCATAAACTGAACCTTCAGGGTATTCATCTCCTAGAGAAAAAAGGATGCTCATCAGTGTGGGTCATGAGAAATAGAGGGCTGAACACAGAATCATTCACTTCTCCTCTTGCTGCCATAGTCCTTTATGCTCCAAGCCACTACAGTTACGAGCATTAGACTTGTTTAGAGTTAAGAGAATCAGAACCATATCAGACATGTTAGTCATCTCCACCTTTGTAACACCATGATCAAACCATATCTGGGACTGAATGTTGCCAATGTTCTCCACCTACAGATTCTTGTGTACTTTCATATCTATAACCCCCTACACACACACACACACTTATTCTGTGCTCTTCCATTCCTCACCTAAGTGTCAATTTCTCATCCAGAGCTAACTTCTTGGGGTCACATTTTTCTTTTAGTCCATAGACTCAGGGCCTCATCTTCCACCTCCATCGATGTATTCCACCAAATTATTGTCCTAAATAATGGTTATTAATCCCCTAACTCATCCACTTCATATCCATTTTCTTTCTGATTCAGGAGTCCACAGACTGCTGAATTCTTTAGCTTCCTTTCTCTGGGAGTAACATTTATTAGAACTTAGTATGATTCTTTCAAATGGTTATGTCTTTCACTTTCTCTTTTGCGTGTTGCTTCTCTTCTTTTCACAGCTATTTGTAAGGCATCCTCACAAAGCCATCTTATTTTTTGCATTTCTTTTTCTTGGGGATAATCTTGCTCCCTGTCTCCTGTACAATGTCATGAACCTCCATACATAGTTTATCAGGCACTCTGTCTATCAGATCTAGCCCCTTAAATGGTATGGACTTAACAGAAGTAGAAGATATTAAGAAGAAGTGGCAAGAATATACAGAAGAACTGTACAAAAAAGATCTTCATGACCCACATAATCACAGTGGTGTGATCACTCATCTAGAGCCAGACATCCTGGAATGTGAAGAAAAGTCGGCCTTAGGAAGCATCACTACAAACAAAGCTAGTGGAGGTGATGGAATTCCAGTTGAGCTATTTCAAATCTTGAAAGATGATGCTGTGAAAGTGCTGCACTCAATATGCCAGCAAATTTGGAAAACTCAGCAGTGGCCACAGGACTGGAAAAGGTCCGTTTTCATTCCAATCCCAAAGAAAAGCAATGTAAAAGAATGCTCAAACTACTGCAAAATTGCACTCATTTCACAGGCTAGCAAAGTAATGCTGAAAATACTCCAAGCCAGGCTTCAGCAATATGTGAACCGTGAACTTCCAGATGTTCAAGCTGGTTTTAGAAAAGGCAGAGGAACCAGAGCTCAAATTGCCAACATCTTCTGGATCATCAAAAAAGCAAGAGAGTTCCAGAAAAACATCTATTTCTGCTTTATTGACTATGCCAAAGCCTTTGACTGTGTGGATCACAATAATCTGTGGAAAGTTCTGAAAGAGATGAGAATACCAGACCACCTGACCTGCCTCTTGAGAAATCTGTATGCAGTTCAAGAAGCAACAGTTAGAACTGGACATGGAACAACAGACTGGTTCCAAATAGGAAAAGGAGTACGTCAAGGCTGTATACTGTCACCCTGATTATTTAACTTATATGCAGAGTACATCATGAGAAATGCTGGGCTGGATGAAGTGCAAGCTGGAATCAAGATTGCTGGGAGAAATATCAATAACTTCAGTTATACAGATGACACCACCCTTATGGCAGAAAGTTAAGAAGAACTAAAGAGCCTCCTGATGAAAGTGAAAGAGGAGAGTGAAAATGTTGTCTTAAAGCTCAACATTCAAAAAATGAAGATGATCTATCCTATCCCATTACTTCATGGCAAATAGATGGGGAAAAAATGGAAACAGTGGCTGACTTTATTTTCTTGGGGTCCAAAATCACTACAGATGATGGCTGCAACCATGAAATTAAAAGACACTTGCTCCTTTGAAGAAATGTTATGACCAACCTGGACAGTGTATTAAAAAGCAGAGATATTAGCTTGCCAGTAAAGGTCCATCTAGTCAAAACTATGGTTTTTCCAGTAGTCATGTATGGATGTGAAATTTGGACTTTAAAGAAGGCTTAGTGCAAAAGAATTGATGCTTTTGAAATGTGGTGTTGGAGAAGACTCTTTAGAGTCCCTTGGTCTGCAAGGAAATCAAACCAGTCAATCTAAAAGAAATAAATTCTGAATATTCATTGGGAGAATGATGCTGAAGCTCTAATACTTTGGCCACCTGATGAGAAGTGATTCATTAGAAAAGATCCTGATGCTGGGAAAATTGAATGCTTGACGAGAAGGGGATGACAGAGGATGGGATGGTTGGATGGCATCACTGACTCGATGGATATGAAATTATGTCAACTCTGGGAGATGGTGAAGGACAAGGAACCCTGGTGTGTTGCAGTCCATGGTGTCACAAAGAATCAGGCATGACTTAGCAACTGAACAACAATTCTCTAGTATGTTTTCTTAGATTTTAATTTACTTTAAACCACAAATTTTATACTGTAGTATTATTTCTAAAATTTTGTTTATTTATTTAAATTGCTTAAATGTTAATTTGGCATCTGTGAGAAGTAGATTATTGCACTCCAAAGATGTCTACATTCTACTCTCTTAAAAATGTGATTATGCTGTATCACCTGAAAGTGTTAGCTGTTGAGTAGTGTCTGACTCTTTGCAACCCCATGGACTGTAGCCCACCAGGCTCCTCTGTCCATGGGATTCTCTAGGAAAGAATACCGGAGTGGGTTGCCATTTCCTTCTCCAGGAGTTCTTCCCAATCCTGGGATCAAACCTTGTCCTGCACTACAGGCAGATTCTTTACCCTTTGAGCCATGAAGGCAGCCCTAAGTTTGCAGATGAATTAAGATTGCTGACCTTAAGAAGATTATCCTGAATATTCTGAGTGGGTCCTGTTTACTCTCAAGGCTCCTTTAAATGTGGAAGAGGGAAGAGGTAGAATCAGAACCATAGATACAGCATTGTGAGAAAGACTCAATTGCCATTAAATGAATGTGGACAGATTCTAGAAGCTGGAAAAGAAAAGAAAAAGAATTTTCCCCTAAACTCTCCAGAAAGCACTGTAGTCATGTCAATACCTTAATTTTAGCTCAGTGAAATAGTTTGGATTTTGCCCTCCAGAACTATAAGATAATAAATTTGTATCACTTAAATTCTCTGTTTGTGACAAATTTTTGTTGTTTTTCAGTTGCTAAGTCATGTCTGATTCTTTTTGATCCCATGGACTGCGGTGCCCCAGTCTTCCCTGTCCTTCACTATCTTCCAGAGTGTGCTCAAACTCATATCTGTTGAGTCAGTGATGATGTCCAAACATCTCATCCTCTCGTTTTAACTTTAATCTTTCCCAGCATCAGGGTCTTTTCCAATGAGTCAGTTCTTTACATCAGGTGGCCAAAGTATTAGAGCTTCAGCTTTAACATCATCCTTCTAATGAATGTTTAGAGTTGATTTCCTTTAGGATTGACTGGTTTGATTTCCTTGCTGTCCAAAGGACTTTCAAGAATTTTCTCCAGCACCACAGTTCAAAAGCATCAATTCTTCAATTCTTCAGCACTCAGCCTTCTTGATGGTCCAACACTCATTTTTGTACATGACTACTGGAAAAATCATAGCTTTGACTGTATGGACTTTTGTCAGCAAAGTGATGTCTCTGCTTTTTAATATGCTGTTTAGGTTTTCTTTTCCTGTAAGATCTAGGAAGAATTTAGATCCTGTCCATTGGAATTTTTTATCACATATATTCAGACTCTGATGGGCCAGGATTTGATTCCTGCACTACAC
Source organism: Bubalus bubalis (assembly GCF_019923935.1). Lineage (NCBI taxonomy): Eukaryota > Metazoa > Chordata > Mammalia > Artiodactyla > Bovidae > Bubalus > Bubalus bubalis. Next base: position 29,211,746 of record NC_059171.1, on the reverse strand, counting down.
ACACTTCATTAAAGGGCTATTACTAACCGGCTAAAAATCTGTGATTTTTTGTTTGCTTCTTTTTAACAGACTCCCCTACCCAAAGTCCTCTTTTCTGCTTAATAGGGAGACCACAACATCTTCACTAAATGTTTAAATGGAAGCCTTTACTAAATTCTTAAAATAGAAATTTAGTACTCTCATTCCTTAGGCATTTTTCTAAAAAATATTTGCCAAAACTGAAAATTCTTCATGTATTTTACATGGTCTCACTAATTATACTGAATTGCTGCTATCTGGATCTTATAGGGAAGGACACTTTCCTTTCTTTTTTCGTTCATCTCTCTTTTTTATATTTTTTTACATTGTGTATAACATACATGCCTCTATATTTTGTATAATGAGGGTAGCCCATTTATAAATTAAGAGTACATGTTCTCACTAATTACACTGAATTTCTGTCAGGATCTTATAGGGAAGAACACTTCCTTTTCTTTTCATCTCTCCTTTTTATATTTCTTACTTTGTATGTGTAACATACATGCATTTATATTTTATATACTGAGGGTAGCCCATTTATAAATTAAGAACACATTGTATTCAGTGTATTCTGATGGGGCTGGTCTTAAGTGGACCACTATGTGTATAAATATTTTGGGGAAAACAGCTGTATACATTTTTGGGCAACAGTTATACATATTATTTACCAGGAGAAGCTTTCTTGAAGAGCCAACATTTAAAATTTAAGTATATGTTCTATGTGAATACAAGAAAATGTACTTTATTGTGACTATAATTTCTTATACCATACTTTTATATGCTAAAAAAAACCTGTGGAATAGTATAGCAAATATTGTTTTCAAATACAAGCACTGAGTCCATATAAAGTTTGCTTTTCCTTTGACATATATTTAGATCTATTTAGGATCCTTTTGAGGGGATATCAAAAAAGCTTGCACCTTCTTTAGTAGTGAGGAAGCTAGTGGAGGATGTTTCAACTAGAAGGATCACAGATGGTATCTTTGAAAATAGGAATCTTGAACCAAGTCCTTGCAGAGGATATGGTAGTTACCATCTCTCTCTCATTTAGAAACTACTCTGATTTGTGTTTGCATAACCACAACTCATATGTATAAAGAGATACTAATAGCACCTAGGAATGAGACAGATGACACAGGACTAATTAAAATAGCTCCCGATATTTCCTGTTCTGTAATCATTGACTCAGGAAAGATTGTGAATTCTAGTTCTAAAGAATACATTTGCTTTTTGGAGGTTATTAAAAAAAAATCCTAGATCTTAACATAGAAACAGTAGAAAAGAATCATTTTCCTATATATGATACTATGGAATGTAACTCTGAAGCCAGGAAATGATGTAGCCATTTGTAAACACTGAGATCAAAGCCACCCCCACAGAAGTAACCCTCAAAGAATCACAGAGAACTAGAGTCTATGCATTGCAATAAAATAACCTGAAGTCAGCATACCATCTGGATTTCCAATACATGGGCTAATAAATTTTCTTATTTTATAAACCAGTTGGAATAAAGTTTATATGATTTGAAGGTGAAAACAGAATAAATGACACAGACTACAAGGAGAAAAATGAGACAACTTTGTGAGGAACTGAAGGAAGAATAATATCCTTAGAGGAAACAATACACAAATGCCCTAAATTCAAAAAGGTCTTGGCATGTTCAAAGAAAAGAGACTCTCCTGGTGTCAGTGCAGCAATAAAGAGAGACGTGGTATCAATATTACATGAGATTGAAGAGCGAGGAAGAACCACATCAGGCCAGCAAGGTGTTAGGACTCATGATAAGCTGTGACACGTTTAATGGTGAAGCTATATATCGTGATCTTCTTTTGTTTTGCTGTTTTTGTTTTAATAGATTACTCCTATTGTTCTGTGAATAACCTATTGAAAAAGCATGAAACAATTTTGAAGGATGATAATCTGGGAGGAATAATAGATAATGGTGACCTGGGCTATAGTTGATCAGCGGAAATCAATAGTAAAGGTCAGAATCAAAATATATGCTGGGAATAGAAGGAAGAGAGCTTTATAAAAAGTAGAAGTAAGAAAAGAAGTAATGGAAAAATCTATAAACTGAGTCAGGAGGGCTGGTGGTGCCATTTTCAACTGTAGGAATCAGGAACATTGTTTTTGATATATTACTTTTGAGGGTTTCTCCAAAGTTCCAAGTAGAAATCTATATCAAAGGAAGAGTTGAATGAAAAAGTATGCAACTAAAATAAGAGATATTGGCCTTAAGAAATACCAGTTTTTAACACTATTTCAAGTGATGGCACTTACAGTAATTTCATAGGAAAAGATTTTGGACAAAGCAAAAAGAACTGTTTCTAGGATAAATCCTTGGAAAGCTTCAATATATAGAAATAAGAATTGAAGAAAGGCATAATCGAATCATAGTGAAAAGGTATTGTAAGAGAATGAATGTAAGAAGGGTATGGTGCTAGATAAGGAAAGAAAGAAAGTGAAGTTGCTTTGGGACCCGACTCTGTGACCCCATGGACTGTAGCCCACCATGGTCTCTGTCCATGGGATTTTCCAGACAAGAATACTGGAGTGGGTTGCCATTTCCTTCTCCAGGAGATCTTCCCAACCCAGGGATTGAATCCGAGTCTCCCACATTGTAGGCAGATGCTTTACCGTCTGAGCCACCAGGGAAGTCCACTAGCGATAAAGAAGGCCTTTCAAATGAATGGAGTAGCCACCAACATTAAAAGCTGCAGAAAATCTCAATACATATATAAGTTGTAAATAAATATATATACTTAGCACCATGAAAGTTTTTGGGTACCTGAAATAAGGAATTTCAGTGATAAGAAGTGGGGAAATAAAAGTCCATTTTGTTGTTTTTGAACCAATGGCTGTATGTAAAGTAGAGACAGCTAATAGAGAAAGTTTATTTCAAAATTTGTGTTCTGGAGTGGGAGCCAAATTAATGAGTGAGTAATAGGAGATATGTGGGATAAAAATGTTCTGTGTTTTCCAGGATGAGATTTAATAGAGTATGATGACATATTTACAAGAATTTGTGTATGTGTGAGGATAGAGAGAATAACTGAGGGAGGAGGTCTTTGAGAGAACACGAGTGGGTGAGATCTAGCTTAAGGAGGAATATTTGTAATTTATAAGAACATGAAAATATTCCACTGTAACAAGTGGGAAGGTAGAAAAATTAAGCAAGGAAAAGGCAGTTGTTTTGCATGTGATGTTAGGAATATGTGGCTAAGGCCATCTAGTAGCTTTCATTTTCTTAATGTAACTGGGAAAATGTAAATGTAACTGGGAAAATATACACAATTGGAAATTTCAAGAAAAAGGAGAAGGTGTAATATAGACATATCAGGTCATAGGGAAGTCAGTTCATCAGGCAATCATCATGGATTAGATGTTGCTGACATAATAAATTTAAAATAAAATCACTGGGCCCTTTGTTGTTCAGTCACTCAGTCACGTCCAACTCTGCAATGCTGTGGACTGCAGCATGCCAGGCTTCCCTATCCTTCACTATCTCTTGGAGTTTGGTCAAACTCATGTTCGTTAGGTCAATGATGCCACTCAACTATCTCATCCTCTGTCACTGCCTTCTCCTCCTGCCTTCAATCACTGGACCCTAGTTGTGAGATTTACTTCAGCAAGATCAGCCCCTGAGATGAATTCATGGACAGCATATAGAAAATTTAATCCAGGATTGAAGTTTCATCCTGGGCATAAAATTAGAAAGTCAAGAGATGAGAGAGAAGAGAGATAGAGTTGAGGATGTTTGCAAGAGCATGTTTATAATTATGAGTCCTGAAATCTAAAGTTGATGAAGAAAAAGAAAAAACAAATTGTGGATATTGAAAAGAGATGGAGTCGAGGGAACTGTGTTCTCACTGAGGTTAATTATTTGTCATGGAGATGTTAGAGTAGTGGGGTGATGATCAGATACTGGGAGCTTAGAAAAATTTCAGATGTATAGTTTCTGAGAAAAAATGCAAGGTTTTAAGTGTTATCACAAAGTGATAAAAATATTTCTGTAGTTAAGGAGTTAATCTTTTTCCCTCTCTTTGTTCCATATTAGCAAAAGCAAACATTCCTTTCATTATATATAATATTCCATCATGCAATATTATCATAATTTATTTCACAAATGCACTCCCTTTTTCTTTCTAGCTTCTTTTCTATAACAACTGATATAATTCTTTTAAAATATCATTACAATTTTGCTATTTTGTTTTAAGGCTATATTTTAGCAGTATATTTGGCTTATAGGAGTACCTGTCTTCCAGAAAGTGAACAAAACTATACTCCCCAGAATATTAGAGTGTAGCTTTCCCAAGATCCTCACCAACAAGGAATATCACATAATTTTTATATATGATAGTCACTAAAATGATATATCATTAAAATGATATATCACTTTATCTTTATTTGTATATCTTCAGTCATGAATGATTTGGGGCATTTACTCTCACATCTTTTTTTCTATAGTGAGTTTGCTAATAATCCATACCCATTTGTTCTTTTGTTATACTTAGATTTCTTAATAATTTTTAAGTGTATTAGGATAATTTTCATTTGTAATATACAGCATTGACAACATTGGAATCATGCCACAAATTTATCCCATGCTTTAGGATTTAGAAGAGCATCATTCCTGCATACCATGACTTCCAATGAATAATTTCAATCTTTCTGCTTTCCTATCTGATTGTAAAATATATTATATCATCATTTCTTAAGGTTTATCTCTTTGACATTTAAAGTTCTCAGAGAATTCACACTCTCCACCACCTGAATGATTACCAAATAAAAACACCAGTTTATGTAAAATGACGTATCTCCAACCACATTTTTTTGGCACAGATCCAGAAACCGGACACAGCTAGACCATGCAGAGTTCTTTCCTGAGATTTATTTTTTCCTCCAGGTAACTGATTCAACTTCAGGTCAATGAATGTAGCTCAGAAACCAGAGTCATTTCACATATATAGATATGCCTGAATCACAAAGAAAACAAGAGGTGAGAGATGAAAATGTGTCGCGAACCTTCAAATCTCCAGTTCCAGTAGAACCGATGCTCTTTCTTTAGTCCTTAGAAGGAATGTGTCCTTCAAGAAGAAACATCAGCTTCTAAGAAATTCCCTTATTTACTAAAGCTAACTTTGCATTCAACAAAATAATCCTAACTAACATAAAAATAGATATAGCCTCTTAAGATACACATTTTAAAATGAGTTTCCTGGGCACTTTGACTAACAAATTGGTAGATCAAATGGAATAAAGGATTTGTAATGATTGAAAAGGTCTTTTATGAGGTAACAAACATAAAGGGTTTAGTCGTCCTATGAACAGTCCTATCTTTCCTAAATTGTTCAAGATATATCAATGATATTTGAGTCTACCAATGTTTTTCTAAAATCTAGTTATATTTTACAGTCTATAAAACAGGAGTCATGAAATTTATTTCTCCTCACTTTTATTTTTTAAGTTACAAGTGATACCCTCTTTTTCTTTTACTAGAATTTTCTTAAGAAATATACCTTTTTCTTTTGTTACTTAATAAAACTTCAAACTTGTCCTCCTTCAGTTTTAACCTTCTATATTCAGGTTCTAAATTTAAGTAACCTCTTCTAATAATACCTCTTCTTAAAAATAAACCCTTCTATGCCTTTTAGTATCTTATCTATCTTTAATTTTCACAGCTTTATATGTCTCAACAATTACACTCATTAGTCTATTACTATCAATATTTTTGCTTTGATTTTCAAAACGGTTTAACTTAGAACCAAATAGGACATCACATCCCCATAGATAATGTGGGCATCTAAATATGATATGTACAGGAATTATATACTACAATGCAAATATAGTCATATTTACAAATGGGTTTTATGACAAATGAAAATCTGTTGTTTTATGTGTGCATACTACAAAACAAAATATAAAAGAGAAAAAATAAAAATCATTTAACTACTGCATCCTAGAACTTCATACTGTTTAAACCATTAGTAGCGAAAATTCTGAAAGAGATGAGAATTCCAGACCACTTGACCTGCCTCTTGAGAAACCTATATGCAGGTCAGGAAGCAACAGTTAGAACTGGACATGGAACAACAGACTGGTTCCAAATAGGAAAAGGAGTAGGTCAAGGCTGTATATTGTCACCCTGCTTATTTAACTTATATGCAGACCACATCATGACAAATAATGGGCTGGAGGAAGCACAAGCTGGAATCAAGATTGCCAGGAGAAATATCAATAACCTCACATATGCAGATGACACCACCCTTATGGCAGAAAGTGAAGAAGAACCAAAGAGTCTCTTGATGAAAGTGAAAGAGGAGAGTGGAAAAGTTGGCTTTAAGCTCAACGTTCAGAAAACTAAGATCATGGCATCCGGTCCCATCACTTCATGGGAAATAGATGGGGAAACAGTGTCAGACTTTATATTTGTGGGCTCCAAAATCACTGCAGATGGTGACTGCAGCCATGAAATTTAAAGACGCTTACTCCTTGGAAGGAAAGTTATGACCAACCTAGATAGCGTATTCAAAAGCAGAGACATTACTTTGCCAACAAAGGTCTGTCTAGTCAAGGCTATGATTTTTCCTGTGATCATATACAGATGTGAGAGTTAGACTGTGAAGAAAGTTGAGCGCCGAAGAATTGATGCTTTTGAACTGTGGTTTTGGAGAAGACTCTTGAGAGTCCCTTGGACTTCAAGGAGATCCAACCAGTCCATCCTAAAGGAGATCAGTCCTGGGTGTTCATTGGAAGGATTGATTGATGTTAAAGCTGAAACTCCAATACTTTGGCCACCTGATGCGAAGAATTGACTCATTGGAAAACACCCTGATGCTGGGAGGGATTGGGGGCAGCAGGAGAAGGGGACAACAGGGGATGAGATGGCTGGATGGCATCACCAACTCGATAGACATGAGTTTGAGTGAACTCCGGGAGTTGGTGATGGAGAGGGAGTTCTGGTCTGCTGTGACTCATGGGGTCTGGAGAGTCGGACACGACTGAGTGACTGAACTGATATGAACTGAGTGATACCCTCTGAAAGTATTAACAAAAATTTAAACCTTATTAACAGACAACCTGGGATCTAGTGTTATAACCATGATCTGCATTTTAAGTAAATTAACTTTAGTGCCAAAGTCAAGCATTCCTTGTGCCAAAGTCAAGCATCCCTTTAAGATAAAAACCTCCTCTCCAGAAGTTTTTAACTGAGTATCATTAATAAGAAAAGTATATCATTTCCCATACAGCTGTTCTCTGCAGCAATCAGACTTGTAGAAGGACATGTTAAAGCAATGAGCTACAATTTGGCCACAGCTGGATAAAAGTCCTTTTTGTTTTTGTTTGAATTTGTATTAAGTATGAAGCTGGCTGAGTTATAGGAGTCCTACTGCGGCTCGACAGATGAAATTTTACAGATCAGTGTTCAGATTGAATAGAAATTTTAAAGATTACTTACTCCAAGCCAGTAACTAGTGATAAATCCACTTTAAACAGATGGTAGAATGATGAATTAGACACAATCCAGAGCTTTCCCTTAATCTTAGAAAATATGCATGTTTTAGCATGTGACTCATGATTTCCCAGCACGTGAACTTGTATAGAGTGACGGCTACAAACAAGATATTAAAGCCATGAATATGTCTAAATGCTTCTGTAACTGTCATCATTAGTTCTTGGAAAACTGTCCACCCTCAAATCTTAATTCATTTTTGCCATCCTAAAATTTTAATTTGTAAACAGTTCAGCTGCCACCTGGTAAGCACCCTTAGGACTACTTTTTAAAATTAATCTTTTTTCCCCAGAAACCCGATAGCTACTTCATGGGGCTATTGACACAACATACTGGCCAGCTGCTTCTCTAAATACAGACTTTGAAGAAGCTGCTTGAAAAATGGAAGGGTGAAAGTGATACAGACATGCATCCGAGAAGAGATAAAAAGGGAAATTTAATCCCAAATTTAAGTTTTTCCTCTTTTTCCAAGCAATGGAATTTCCAAGCAATGAAGGTACTGGCTTGTTTCTTGAGAGTTTATAATAAGTCATATGCTGTAATGCTAAACTAGTATTGAAACATTCTATTTGACTCAATTCTAACTTAAAATTCTGCAATCAAATGATATCTTCATTGTTATTAAATGTGTTTATTAATGGGCAAAGTGCACTGAACCTTTTCTGCCAAGAAGCTTTTTCTGTTCATCATCAGCAAAATGTCATTATATTTCAAGCTGCTTTCATGAAACTGGTAATTGGAGGCAAGACTGTGTCAATTGAACTTAGATGAGAAATTACTACTACTATTTTTCCTTCCAAAATTATGTTCAGATGTAAGGAAGCTATTGAGGGAGACAGAGAAATATTAAGAAATATCTTAAAATAAAAATTCTTTTACTGACCAAACTCTAGTCAGTCTCCTCTGTGCCCTTTTTCAACTAGGCCCCATCATTGGCACGTCCTTAAAAGCCCAAGAATTTTGCTAAGATGATTTAACCAGAGTCCTCCATCCTTAACATATAATCACCCTCACTATCTGACCAAATTCCTCATTCCACCATCTACCAGTTGACATATGCTCACCCTTGCCTGTCTTCAGTGAGAATTCTATTAGATTGGTTTGATCAAAATCTCCCTTATCCTGTGTTTCCTCTTAGTAATTTTCCATCCACTGACCTCCCTCCCCCATCTTTTCTTGGCTATAAATTCCCACTTTTCTTTGTTGTATTCAGAGTTAAGCCCAATCTCCCTCTTTCCTACATAAAAACCCCTCGCAGGAGCCCATATACCTAATGGCCATAGTACTGAATAAAGTCTGCCTTACTCTCTTTCAACAAGGATATATATAAATGTTTTTCTTTATGACTTTCCTGGCAAGAACACTGGAGTGGGTTGCCAATTTCTCCTCTGGGGGATCCTCCATACACAGGGATCAGACCCATGTTTCTTGCATCTCCTGCATTGCAGATAAATTTACTGCTGAGCCACTGGGGAAGCTCCATCAATGTAAAATCATTTTTAAGACTATGATAGATATAGTAGATACTTCTTATATTTTGGCTGGTTTCATCCTGTCATAGTATATAATTAGAGCCAAACAATGTGAATATAACGAAGTGAAAGCTGCATACTACAAGGTGGTAAGCGCACAAGTTGAGAAATTCATCTAGCATTTGTCATTTGTATTATCTTCAAAGACAAAGGAAATTATGTGGAATGAGAATGGGACACAAAACATGTTCCAAATTTCTACCATGGCAGAAGATGATATAAAAGATGACTGTGGACTTTTAACCAGGATTAAATACTTAACAGACATCCTCTTAATCTTTATCTTTGTTCTTTATCTTTTTTCTTATATAGCTACATATTCCTTTAAATACTAAGACTGAGCTTAGCCAGTAGTTCTCTCTTTCTCTCTGTCTTCTTTCTCTTCTCTTTCCTCCCCTTCCTCCTTCTCCTCTTCTCCCTTATTCTCCTTCTTCCTCGCCCCCAACCCAGGTTTTTCTCTCTCCTGCTTAAACTACTTGGAGCAAATTCCCAATATTCTGCAAGAAGGAATTCTATGTTGGTAGGAATAAACACTGACACATGAGGTGAAGTAACTGCTTGTGACTTTAAATCAATTTGAATATTGCTAAATAAGTTCTAAGATTAACTATCTTAATATTATTCATATTGGGAAACAAACCCTAAAAAGAGAAAAGTACAAAGTTTTCTCAAAGTTTAGAAACACTGCTTCATAATTAAAAGCTATCTTCTAAGAATTCTTTATACTTTTAACCTTATTAATATGGGGATAATATATAATACTATCTCTGTGTTTTCACTGACAATTGGTGTTGAAAAACTCTACTTGTTTTCATCTTTTAAAGAATAGCTAAAGATAAATTTTAAAAAATCTCCACATATAATTATAAATACAAATATCCTTTAGCAAAATCCAGTTAAAGATAATGTGAATCATTAGAAAATTATTGGGTCATCAGATATTGGGTCATGAGATGTGATTTCTCATCTCAGCCCAACACTCAACTCTTCTATACATGAGGACATTGAGTCTAATCATGCTTAATTGACTTGCTGGGTAGTTCACAGCCTGAAAGCACCTGAATGAGATTTAAATCAAGGTGTGTTTAAGACTAAAGTCTATAATCTTTCTGCCTCATCATTCTAGCTTCTCATTATCTGTGTTAATTAAAAATATTATCTTAAGCAATTCATCATGGAGCCAGATTATCTGGCTTCAACAATATCTCTGCCATTTGCTTGTTTTATAACCTCAGGCAAATTATTTTACTGCTCTGCAATCCCAGGAGGATAAGGGGATGACAGAGGGTGAGATGGCTTCACTGACTGGATGGACAAGCTCCAGGAGATGGTGATGGATAGGGAAGCCTGGCATGCTGCAGTCCATGGGTCTCAAAGAGTCGGACACAACTGAGTGACTCAACTGAACTGAATCCTAGTTTCTTCATCTCTGAAATGGGAATGGTAATGATAGTAATTGCCTCAAACAGTTTCTCTGAGACATAAATGAGTTTATTTAGTGAAGACTGAGTTAATATATCTAAAGAATATAAAACAGAAGATGGATTGTAGTAAGTGCTATCTAGGTGTTGCTATTATTCTAATCTTCCTCTTTGGGCCTTGATTTCCTTACACAGCTTGAGTAATGAAGGTAATAGCAGCAGAATTTTATGACTAGTGATGTTTAGATTTTAGGTTTTTAATAACCCTGAAATCATTAAGACAGTGATTCCTACATTACAACAATATATAATTTTGAGACCAGTAAATGTGTCCGTGTGTGTTTTCTGATACCCAGGATCAGGAGAATAATTTGGATAGTGAATAATATTGAATTTTGAGATAGGTAAATGATACAATAAGCAAAGAGAAGCTAGCTATCTTTCTTTTCTGAAGATTAAATCAATTAACACAAGCAAAACACTTAGAAGGGTAACTGGCATGGAGTAAATACTCAATAATGTTAGCTAATATTTTTGTACATTATTCACCATTATATTACTCCAGTGTCTAATAAAACACCTAATATTAGGCAATCAATATAAATTTGTTAGGTTGTGTTAGAAAAATGCCTACCTGGGGATAGATAAATCAATGCCCACATCTTTAAATTTTCCAATCTAATGTAAAAGAATGAAAATTTACCCAGGATAATTATTTTAATTTGAAATTTGTCACAGATATGGGCATCTTTCTGACATTAGACAATAAACTGAAACATAGATGTTGTCAAAAAATTAGAAACCCTGGGGCAGTATGGTTTTAATGTCTATTATAGATGTATACCTTTGCTTTCAGGGAGGTGGGTCTCAATATTAAAAGCCACTAAATTAATTTTTTAATAACAATGATTTATTTATAGTATTTATATAGTAATATTCAATATTACTCTGGCCTTCATGATGATAAGTATTAAAAAATTAACAGCAAAATATAATCTCCTGCACTCAAAAAAGAGTAGTTTCATGTGTGAATTATCTTAGACTACTTATTTTTATCTAATATGAAGGGTGTTAACAGATAAATGGCAATTTTCTTTTACTTTCATTTTGCAAGAAGTTAATTTTTCCATCAAAAACAGAGAATATAAAAAATAATTGCTTCAAGAGTACAAATAATCACAATCCCAGGATGAGAAACAAAGAAGACGTGCAAATGAGAATTAAAAGGGTGGGCCAGGATGAGTCTGGATTCTCTTCAAAATGATATATATATATATATATATATACTTGGTTAAAAAGCACTTGGCAGGAAACACTAGAGAAAAGAAAACTTTCCTTCCTCCCTTCCCTACTTTCTTCTTTCCTTTTCAATAATTTGTTTGAACGAATTATTAAACAGCTATTAGTTTCCAGTCCCTCATTAGCCTGAGGAATGCTGTGAAGAACAGAACAGGAAAATCTCTGCTCCTCCAGAGGTTACATTCTAGTGTGTGTGTGTTAGTTGCTTAGTCATGTCCAACTCTTTGTGACCCTATGGACTGTGGCCCACCAGGCTCCTCTGTCCATGAGATTTTTTTCAGCAAGAATACTGAAGTAGGTTGCCATTTCATCCTCCAACATTCTAGAGGGTGAGGATAAAAAATACAGAATAGCTAACAAATACTATAATGTTTGTGCAGCAAATAAATATACGTCCGAAAAATGAAAAAGGGAAAATAATAGTATTTAGAGAGCATAGTGTGTAGGGGGGTGGGGGGAATCCCTCAGAGATAACATCTGAGCAAAGGGATAAAACCATGAATATCTAGGGCAAAATCAGGCTCAGTTCAGCTCATCCGCTCAGTCATCTCTGACTCTTTGCGACCTCATGGACTGCAGCACACCAGGCCTCCCTGTCCATCAAACTCCCGAAGTTTACTCAAACTCATGCCCATTGAGTCGGTGATGTCATCCAACCATCTTATCCTCTGTCATCCCCTTCTCCTCCAGTCTTCAATCTTTCCCAGCATCAGAGTCTTTTCTAATGAATCAATTCTTCCCACCAGGTGGCCAAAGTATTGGAGTTTCAGCTTCAGCATCAGTCTTTCCAATGAATATTCAGGACTGATTTCCTTTAGGATGGACTGGTTGGGTCTCCTTGTAGTCCAAGGGACACTAAGAGTCTTATCCAACACCACAGTTCAAAAGCATCAATTCTTCAGGGCTCAACTTTCTTTATAGTCCAACTCCCACATCCATACATGACTGCTGAAAAACCATAGCTTTGATGAAATGGACTTTTGTTGGCAAAGTAATGTCTCTGCTTTTTAATATGCTGTCTAGGTTGGTCATAACTTTTCTTCCAAGGAATAAGCATCTTTTAACTTCATGGCTGCACTCACCATATGCAGTGATTTTGGAGCCCCTCAAAGTAAAGTCTGCCATTGTTTCCACTGTTTCCCCATCTATTTGTCAAGAAGTAATGGGACCGGATGCCATGATCTTAGTTTTCTGAATGTTGAGCTTTAAGCCAACTTTTTCACTCTCCTCTTTCACTTTCATCAAGAGGCTCTTTAGTTCTTCATTTTCTGCCATAAGGGTGGTGTCATCTGCATATCTGAGGTTATTGATATTACTCCTGGCAGTCTTGATCCCAGCTTGTGCTTCATCCAGCCCAGCCTTTCTCATGATGCACTCTGCATATAAGTTAAATAAGCAGGGTGACAATATACAGCCTTGACATACTCCTTTTCCTATTTGGAACCAGTCTGTTGTTCCATGTCCAGTTCTAACTGTTTCTTCCTGACCTGCATACAGATTTCTCAATAGGCAGGTCAGATGGTCTGGTATTCCCAACTCTTGAAAAATTTTTCACAGTTTATTGTGATCCATACAGTAAAAGGCTTTGGAATAGTCAATAAAGCCGAAATACATATTTTTCTGGAACTCTCTTGCTTTTTCGATGGCCCACCGGATGTTGACAATTTGATCTCTGGTTCCTCTGCCTTTTCTAAATCTAGCTTGAACATCTGGAAGTTCACTGTTCACATACTGTTGAAGCCTGGTTTGGAGAATTTTGATCATTACTTTACTAGCGTGTGAGATGAGTGCAATTGTGCGATAGCTTGAGCATTCTTGGCATTGCCTCTGCCTTTCTTTGGGATTGGAATGAAAACTGATCTTTACCCGTCCTGTGGCCACTGCTGAGTTTTCCAAATTTGCTGGCATAGTGAGTGCAGCACTTTCACAGCATTATCTTTTCGGATTTGAAATAGCTCAACTGGAATTCCATCACCTCCACTAGCTTTGTTCATAGTGATGCTTCCTGAGGCCCACTTGACTTTGCATTCCAGGGTGTCTGGCTCTAGGTGAGTGATCACCACATTGTAATTATCTGGGTCATGAAGATCTTTTTTTGTATAGTTCTTCTGTGTATTCTTGTCATCTCTTCTTAATATCTTCTGCTTCTGTTAGTTCCATACAATTTCTGTCCTTTATTGAGCTCATCTTTGCATGAAATGTTCCCTTGGAGTCTCTGATTTTCTTGAAGAGATCTCTAGTCTTTCCTATTCTATTGTTTTCCTCTATTTCTTTGCAGAAATCACTGAGGAAGGTTTTCGTATCTCTCCTTGCTATTCTTTGGAATTCTGCATGCAAATAGGTATATTTTTCCTTTTCTCCTTTGGTTTTTGCTTCTCTTCTTTACACAGCTACTTGTAATGCCTCCTCAAACAGCCATTTTGCATTTTTGCATTTCTTTTTCTTGGGAATTGTCTTGATCCCTGTCTCCTGTACAATATCAGAAACGTCCATCCATAGTTCTTCAGGCACTCTGCCTATCAAATCTAATCCCTTGAATCTATTTCTCACTTCCACTGTATAATCATAATTGATTTGATTGAGGCCAGATGGAGGGAAAAGGGAAGAGTAGAAGCCCTTGTGGGCATGCCTGCTAAACTGCTTCCGTTGTCCTACTCTTTCTGACTCTCTGGGCTGTAGCCCACCAGGTTCCTCTGTCCATGGGACTCTCCAGGCAAGAATACTGGAGTGGGCTGCTGTGTCCTCTTCCAGATGACATTGTCGATCCAGGGATCAAACCCCAGTCTCTATGTCTCATGCGCTGGCATGCAGAGTTTTTGTTGTTGTTGTTGTTTTACCACCAGCACCACCTTAGAAGTTCAGAAGCCCTTAGGTCAGCATCGGAGAAGGCAATGGCACCCCACTCCAGTACTCTTGCCTGGAAAATCCCATGGATGGAGGAGCCTGGTGGGCTGCAGTCCATGGGGTCTCTAAGTCAGACACGACTGAGCGACTTCACTTTCACTTTCCACTTTCATGCATTGGAGAAGGAAATGGCAACCCACTCCAGTGTTCTTGCCTGGAGAATTCCAGGGACAGGGGAGCCTGGTGGGCTGCTGTCTATGGGGTCGCACAGAGTCGGACATGACTGAAGTGACTTAGCAGTAGCAGTAGGTCAGCATATCTGGTATTTTCTGGGAACCTGGAAGACAGTATTGCTGGAGAAGTGCTGAGAGGGGGCAAGAACTTCACAGAGCTGTGACTGGTAAAGTCAGAAGGGCTACATAGTATAGACTTTTCCCTTAAATATTAGAAAAAGCCATTAACAGAATTTGAGCAAGAGAGACTTATGAGCTAGTATGTAATTTTAGAGTGAATAAATAGGCAAAGGTTTGTTACACATTTTGGATGATTCATTTTCCCTAAGTCCTGCTTAGTTTCCAGAAATCTGGGAGTCTTCCTTTCTTGGAATGGATCCAAAATCTTGAGTGGAAACTTATTCTTATAACTGTCCTATATAATTTTTAGAATTTAAATATGATGTATCTATTGAATCAAATCTTAAAATATTCTTTTTAATAACCCACATTAATGGATAGAAATATTTCAGTCACTGTTTAGGTCAATGTTCTCTGATTTTAAACACACTTAAAGGTATCCTTTGCTACCCTTTCTGAATAGTTTTACTTCTCAAGTGATTGACAGTCCAAAGGAGATGCACTCAACTATTGATTTAAACATTTTGTTACCCCATGTGAAGATTGTGCATAAAGTTTTAATTAATGGGTAATGTTTACTTAAATATGTGATATTTCTTTTTTTTTATTTATAGCACATGTTTTTTAAAAATGTAAAAATATTTATTTCATAAAATGATGTGCTGGTAAATGTTTCCCACCCGAGTAAAAAAGTGGTAAGTAGTGCAAAATTTACAAAAAAGAATAAAATATACAATATTTCTTTACTGCAAATTGCATATAAATATCAATTCTTTCGGAATGCTTTCACTGATTTTTTGTTATACTCATATGAGTCGATAGCCACCGTATGGTTGCAACTCAGTCATGATTTGACAATGCTCTTGCAATCCAATCAGCTGACTCTTTTCCCAGGAGATTTATTGTCATTAAGTCTGATATATGATCTATTTTTCACCATTATAAATATTATTAAATTAAATCTCTTTGAACACTCTACACATGTAGAAAATTCACTCATCCATCAATGATGTAAGTAATTTTTTTTTTGTCAAATCAGGTAATACTAGAAGAATATTGCTTCATTTTTTGTGTGTGTGCTATTGATCATGTAACTGCTACAGACACAACATACTTTAATCTTTAATCTACACTGCTAATGTTTCTCCATCATCTTAACTCTAGCCCAGAAATTGGTAAACTGTTTCTCTAAAGGGCCAGAGAGTAAATATTTTAGCACTTGCAGATCTACAGTTACAACTGCTCAACTCCATATTTGTATTTCCAGAGTAACCCTAGATAATACATAAACAGATGTGTGTCACTGTGTTAAAAGGAGATGTATGAGAAGAGATTCTAGACTATGTTTGACCCACAGTATGTTTTTTGTCAGCCTCCATTCTAGATGATCATTAAAGTAATAAATCAAGTCTTAATTCATAGTTTTTGCCAGTTTATAAGGTGTAAATTTTCTCACCTTAGCTGAGTGTCAATCTATTATCTTGACATTGCTGAGTCTAGTGTTGGGAAGAGATCTTCAGTAGCACATTATCTATAACAATTCCACCATGCAGATATGCATGCACCAGGCACGAGAGTGAAAGTGTTGGTCACTCAGTTGTATCTGACTCTTTGTGAGCCCATGAACTGTAGCCTGCCAGGCTGCTCTGTTCATGGAATTCTCCAGGCAAGAATACTGCAGGGGGTTTCCATTCCCTTCTCCAGGGGATCTCCCTGACCCAGGGATCAAACCCTTGTCTGCTGTACTATAGACAGATTCTTTACTATCTGAGCCACCAGAGAAACCCCCAGGTGCTCAGAAACATAGATAATTGTAAAACACAGAGAGTAAGTAATGTTTTGAGAATTTATTACCTTTGTTTTTAATAAAATGTATTTAATTGCAAGCTTATAGAATTTAACCATTAATAACATCTGAGTTTAACATATTCTGAAAATTTTCTGAAAATTTAGCAGTCATATATGATGTCAGTACAAAATGATTCTTGCAGATATTGGCCTAAGTAAGCATATTTGTGCATTTCTTAGATATAAATATTAGTTGGTAACTTAATTCATCTGATTAAATAATAAAATAAAACTGGTAACAAAGCACAATTTAAACTATTTTTTATTTTGTACTAAAAAAAATATGATGCCCTGTTTTAGGCAAATTATATAACCTTTCAAGAGTTAAATGTGTTATTGATTAAAAGGATGATATAATATATACCCTTTCTGAAAGTAGTAGACAGGACCAAACTTAGAACTCTTTAAGGCTTGTGAATAAAGATTCCGTATATTAGACACTGATCAAAGTAATATGCCACTTTTAGTCTTGGTGAACTCAGTTTATCTTACTAATCAACTGCAACACAATTAAGATGGGAGCCTTCAGGATTTGTATGGAGAAAAGATGAAGTAGAAATGAACTCTTAGGAAAATCAATTTTGTTAATTCCCTTTCTTTAAATTATGCTCAAGATATTCTGTAGAGTTTATCTCACTTCAAAATTTTATCTTTGGATTATTTCTGTATGGTCTAGAAAGTTTAGTTACAGCCTCAGACTTTCAGCAGATGAAGTGACTGAGTTCCACAATCTGGCATGTACTTGATATAATGTGTGCTGCCAAAAATTGCAGTGTCTGTTCTCCTTTCTTTAATATAGAGGAAAGTGAAGATACTTCAGTACACTCAGAAAAAAAAAAAGCTAAATCCTCTATTTTAATCTGTTTTATTTCTGCATAAAACACTTAGATTGTTATGATATATTGGTTATTAAGTTAAGATTTCTCAGCTCCAAACATAACCTTCTATAGTCTTCTTGAAAGGCTGCACCTGAGAATCTGAAAACCACCTTTTTGCTTTGTCAGTTGCTTCCTACTAACCTTTGCCAATAGGTATACTAACAGAAAACTAAAAAACTAGGGAGAGAGAGTATCTTCTTCCTGTTGTTTCTGGTTGACTTCCTGGTCGTTTCCTGTTTCTGGAAGCATTTCTCTGGCAATACTTCTTCACCCTGGCATTGGCACTTTGTACCCACCACAACAGTTGAATCCAGCTTGTATTAAAACAAATTTCATGCCCTCTCAGACACACCAACCCCAGTTGGCCAGCACATTCTCAGCAGAGTTCAGTGTCCTAGTTCAACATGACCTCTCCTGTAAAGTTGGAGATATCATCAGTAGCTGAGCTCTGTCCCCTTCTTTATCTGTTCCAGCCTTCTGTCTGTGAAGCTTGTTCAAACTTCAAGTTCTAATAATTCCATTGCTTTCTCCCTTTATTCTCCAGCCCTAGGAGTAGAAACTATTTCCTGCCTAGTGCTCATTATATTTTCAGTTACCTAATTAAAACACAAAAGTAATAGCTATTGGGATTTCTGCTTTCTGAATGTACCCTGACATTAAAAAGTCTCATACTATGACCTAGTTGGATTTATCGCTGGGATGCAAATGTGCAACATATGCAAATCAATAAATGTAATATGCTACATTAACAGAATGAAGGAAAGCATACCATCTTAATAAATACAGAAAAGTGTTTGACAAAGTCAACATCCTTTTATGATAAAAACTCTCAACAAACTAGATATAGAAAGAATGTACCTCAACATAATGAAGGCCATATATGAAAAGCCTCTTTCCCTGGTGCCTCAGATGGTAAAGAATCTGCCTGCAAGGCAGGAGACCCAGATTCAATGCCTGGGACAGGAAGATCCCCTGGAGAAGGGAATGGCAACCCACTCCAGTATTCTTGCCTGGAGAATCCTATGGATAGAGGAGCCTGGTGGGCTACAGTCCATGGGGTCACAAAAGGCAGACACTACTGAGTGACTAACACTTTCACTTCTCAGGAAATGCCCACAGCTTATATCACACTCAGTGGCTTAAATAAAAAAAAGAAGCTTTTTCTTCTACGATCAGGAAGAAAACAAGGTTGCTTATCTTGTCTGAGTGTATTTTATTTGAAATTTTGTACACTAAAATAACTAAATGTCATCAGTTTTAGTTATCCTATGCTGCACTGTGAGTGACAAAAAGACATGGCAGTCTATGCAGATATTTCAACCAAGAAGTTCTAGAGCCCTGGGTTTCTATTTCTCCTCCACTGAGTACCGAGTCTTTAAAATTGAGTCTTTCTTTTCTATGTATAAAATGGGATAAGGCTGTTTATTACATCAAAGAGCTGGCATATTAGTGAATAAGGTAATTGTTAACTATTTAGGTTTATGTTATCAATTATTTATCATAATAAACAAGTGACATCTTTAATTCAATGAAAATCATTGTTTAACTCAATATATACATAAATTAATTAAATTTACATAATATCTATCTTCCTTTCACTAGAAAATTATATATTTCTTCAAGTTTTTAAAATGTCAGAAGTATACACTCATACTAAAATATATAAAATAATTTTCCATTTGTAGTATATTACTATTTAACAGGAATTCAGTCAAATTCAAAATAAGTTTATTGTGCTAATTATAATTTTTAAGAAAGAAGTTTAAGACCCAACACAATTTTAATACATTGAGAATCAATTAGAGTGGAATGTAAAGTGTTTGCTAATGCCTGCTGCCAAGATAATAAAACACCTAATTTTGCAAGACTTAGTTCCTTGGGATAAATATTTGGGTTATCTGTCTTAAAGTTAAAATATTTATACTTTCTACTTTAATTTTAAAACCACATTAGATGTGTTCAATAAGTATCTGAGAGACTTTTGGTATATACAGGAAAATCCATCAGCTGGTGAGCCTCATTTTCAGTAAATGAAAGTAGAAGAAAGCTCTAATTACTGTGTATTGTACAGAAACTTTCAAACCACAGCTGCATGCTACCAATACTTTTTAAAAATCTTGAAGTAATCAAATCTGTTCTTATTGGTATTTTAAAACCTTATATACCCAACAGTTCCTCCCTCTGAAAATGTAAGTTAGAGATTGCTGCTGCTAAGTCACTTCAGTCGTGTCCAACTCTGTGCGACCCCATAGACGGCAGCCCACCAGGCTTCCCCATCCCCGGGATTCTCCAGGCAAGAACGCTGGAGTGGGTTGCCATTTCCTTCTCCAATGCATGAAAGTGAAAAGTGAAAGTGAAGTCGCTCAGTCGTGTCTGACTCTAGCGACCCCGTGGACTGCAGCCTACCAGGCTCCTCCGTCCATGGGATTTATCATTGGTGTCATCAGAGATATCTATGGAGTGCTTATCTATGAAAAGTAACATTTTCATATGTTAGCATATAAATAATAAAATAATAGATTATTTTACTAAATTTTAATGCTATGCCAGAATATTACAGCAGCCCTTCATGCGCATAACCTCACTTATTCTTTACAAAAATATTTTGAGATAGTTACCTTCATTGTCACCATTTTACAGATGATGAAATTAAGGAGGAAACAAGTAAGGTAACTCATCCCAAATCCCAGAGCTATCCCACAGCTACAGACATTTCCAGACAGCTTTTCTGACTCCACATACCCAAGGGCTTTACTATTCACTTTATTAATAAATAAAACAGAATTTTAAAGAATTATTTAAAAACTGAAGATTTTTCATCAAGCTTAGGGGAAAAGCATGTGGTACTTGGAAGAGAATTCAATAATCAGTTTCACAATGGAAAGGCCATGATCCCTGAAGGAAGAGATACGAAAGGAAAAAATGAAAAACAGTTGATCTAATACACCTGGAGCATGTGACTGATGAAACCTCTTTTTGTAGAGATAGCAGGTGTGTATGGTATGGTACTTCCAACTGATCAATTTGGCTTTATGATCTATAAAACTGTGATGGGAATTGCAGAAATTGGCCAGGGCAGGGGAGGATAGAAAGATGTTAAAAAGGTGGGATACAAAGATCAGAACTCAATGCCTAAGGGCCAGGACTGAAATAAATAAGTGAGCCACAGTGTAAGAAAGGATATAGAATGTTGTCTTTAATGATTATTTCAAAAGCCAAGTACATATGGCAAAATTGAAACTCTGCTAACAACATATTTTTGGGAGAAATGTTTTTCTATATATAAATAGATGTTTATACATATGATATATATATGTGTGTGCATATGTTCATATATCTTGCTTAATTTTTGGTGAAGTGTGTGTGTGTGTGTGTGTGTGTGTGTGTGTGCATATACAGCTATTGCAACAAAGGACAGGGCACAACAATCTTTAATGCTGAAAAAAGAATCTAAATGGAATTAGATTGCCCTTGGCAAAGCTGAAATGTGTCTCTGATTAGTGCTCTAGCTAGAGTTGCTGAAAAACTGAACAACTGAAACTTATATGGTGGGAAAAATTGGCTATTCATAAAAATATAGACTGGGAGCTAGATATGAAAGCAGTCATGTTTAAAAGAAGAGCAGCACAAAGTGATCCCTCAGGGAAGAAGGACAAGGGGCACAATGAAAAGTCATAGTCAACATTTTTCTGTTTCATTTCCCTAATTTTTTATTAGTTTTACTGAATATTGTTAAAATCTAAAAACAGTTTTATCTGTACTATGGAAAGATTTGCCATGTGACTTGGTAATTAAAGCAAGCATAGTTTTCCCCCTAAATCTAGTGTTAGGCATTGCCAGTAAACCATGTGGGAGGGAAAAGTCCACAGTGGAGCTAAGTATCACTGAAATCTAAGCATTATCCAAGACTGATATAAGAATAAATGTAAAGCTAAGAGGAGAGATTATGCCATTTTGCCTTACAGGAGACTATTCTATTTCCTGAAGAAAGAAGGAGTATCTGGTAAAGCATATTTACAACCTGTAACACACAAGCTTCTGAGCCAGGGAAGGAATACTTGTAACAAAAATATATAAATATATACAATGTATAGTTAATAAGGTAAAATAAGACTATGACATTTGGGGACTTGTTTAGTGAAATACAATAAGCAGGCAATAATTTTCAGAAAATATAAGAATCCATCAGCTTTCAGATAGAAAATTAACAGAGTTCTAATCCTATCATTATATATATATATATATATATATATATATATGTAGATATATGTGATAAATGGTAAATGTGACAATGAACCTAGTTTTTTTTGTTGCAATAAGTTGAACTCATGCTTAGCTCTAAAGTTTTATTCGAATAATCTATCACTTCTTTCCTCTGTCACTTGGTTGGTTGTAATAAATAGTTGATAAAAGGTTTGAGTGAATATGAGGAAAAAGTTGAAGACAGCCTTGGGTCATTCTAACATGGGTCAGGAAATATTATTAACTCGTTCACTAAAAATCTATTTATTCATTCATGTGCTAGACCATATAGATCTGGTTCTATGAACACCAAGAATAAACAGATTTGATAAAATTTACTCATACGAAAAGAAATAAGAAAGTTTTTGTAAGGATAAAAAGAAGAGTAAATTAATGCATTATGGGAGCATAAAGAAAACCAGTTAAAATGGTAACATGGAACATTCCTCAGGGAAGGCATACATAACATAAATTTTAAACAACAAATAGAATTTACTGCCTAAAAATTTAGGTTCAGAGGATACAAGATGACAAGACATTGAAAGCAGAATGAACAGTTCAAGAATATATTTTAAAATAAGAGAGGATATTGTCAAGAGCTGGAAGGAGTATGAGATTTTATCCTACTTGCAAGGTAATAAATTATTTTCTGTAGTTTCATGCATGTTGTACAAGACAGGAGACTCCAGAGCCAAAGACCTGTTATCACTCACAGTATTATCAGTACCAACATTTTCACATTTTGCACTGGATCTCCAAGCTCCAAATTCCCACAGGAAAAGGTGAGGAGAGCCTGATGATGTGTGTAAACACAATGGATTGCATTAAAGGAAAGAAACATTGCTTTGGGGGAGCATGAATCTTTTACAATGAATAATGATGTGCCTGTCAACACTATTTTGTCTGGGAGACACTATCTCCATCTTCCAGAACCTGAAGCAGCCTTCCTTTTACTCCTGAGGGAGATACTAGTTCTATTTTATATGAAGTTTAAAAGTTTCCCCCTGCAGAGTATTCATGTGCTCTGGATGTGCTTTGGTGATTCAAGGGTCCCTATGTAGAGATTTTATTTTCCTACTGTAGTTTTCAGTAGTAGCGATCAATTTTAATAATGTCTAGTCTTTGCAGGAAGTATTAATTGATATGATAAGGATCTTGAATTTTTACTGCTCCCGGGTTATTTTTCCCTAAGCAAGAGGTAAGGCAGATGGCATATGATTTTGCTCTATCGCAGGAAACATGAACATAGTTTTCCTAGTTCCTCTCTCACAGATGGAGTTTTCTTAGAATAACCCAGGCTTTGTACAGGAGTTCAGATTCCAACTGCCACAACTCTGTGCACCTAGGCACCCTTTTAACATTCACATATGGATATTACATACTCTGCCTCTAACACTGAGAGCCTGTATCAGCATTTGAAACTCCAACTGGCTATTTCAGCATTAAATCATGCTTACAGTTTTGACATTGGTTTCTCTTTTTATTTTTGGAAATTAGAACTTAATTATGTTATTTCAAGCCCAGATATATTTTCTGTTGCTGGTGGTCTTATAGTTTATATGTTCATTTCTTAGATGATTTTATTCAATTTTATGAGTTTAAATGCTATATATATGCTGAGTCCCTAATTAACATGCCTAGTCCAAATGTCATCCCTGAATTCTACTCATATCCAGGTGCTTTCTTGAAATAACTATGTCAATGCTAAGATAACTAAGAGACTTCTCAAAATTATCTAAACTGAATTGTCTTAACTCACACTCCCACTCTTAAGAACACGTTTTCCCTCTTGCATTTTTCCCATATTAGTAAACAATTCTGTTCTTCAGTTTGCTCAGGCAGAAGCTATTGGAGAAATACATGACTCCCTTCTTTCTTTCAAATTCATGTTAAACTGTCTAAAACTATTGTTGAATCATCTTAAATATATATAGAACTTAACCACTTCTCCCTGTGGCTCAGCTGGTAAAGAATCTGCCTGCAATGCAGGAGGACCTGATTTGATCCCTGGGTTGGGAAGATCCCCTGGAGAAGGGAAAGGCTTCCCACTCCAGTATTCTGGACTGGAGAATTCCATGCACTGTATAGTCCATGGGGTCACAAAGAGTTGGACATGGCTGAACGACTTTCACTTTCACACTTTAACCACTTCTCAGTACATCACCCATATGGGTCAAAGTCCAAGGACTTTCACTGTTATCTTTACAAATTTGTCCTCCTACTTTCACTTTATCCCTCTACTGCCCTAAAGTCAACAGGGAAGTCTGAGTGACCTTTTTGCTTTTTTTTTTTTTTTTTGCCACACCACACCAATGGCACAGGATCTTAGTTTCCCACCAGGGATTGAACCTGCGCCCTCAGTAGTGACAGCAGAGTTTCCTAACCACTAGACCACCAGGGAATTCCCTGAGTGACCCTTTTAAAATCTAAATCATGTGATGTTGCTCTTCACTTTCAAATTCTCAAATAACTTTCCAGTTCTTTCAGAGTGAACCCTAATACATGTCTCAGGAGTTACAAAGTGATAAATGATCTATTCCATGCCCCCATCTTTCTGAGCACTTTGCTTCTCATTCTTCACACCATTCCTTGACATGTCAGGTTGAATCATGTGAAATAGGTGTTTTCGTAGGTGAAAATCAGTCAACTTTTGGCTATTTTATATGACTTAATTTAATAAGAAAACTCTCAATTTAGGGCATTTGTACTGGGTGCTCTGTCTTTTCTCCTAATAACCACTAGAATCCCTTATTCTTATCTTTCAGGTCTAGCTTAAAAACATTTTAAAAGATAGCCTTCATTGATCTCTTTTATACCAGGGGAGTACTCCCTACCTTTATTCTTACTCTGCCTTTGTTTTTCTTCACTGAACATGTCACCTATTGACATTTTGTTTATTCATTGTCTTTATGTCTTCAATATAAGCTCCTTGAGGACAATGTCTGTTTAACACATGTAGTGCCTTAACTTAGTGACATCAGCCAGATGACCAAACAAGACATTCCTTATCATATTCCCTTCTACAACAGTTGGGCATTCATCTATGGAAAAAAGTGCCTTTGTAGGAGCTGCAGGATCCATCATCATATGCCTGAGGTTCAGAGAGGAGTCTCATCTATTTGCCCAAGATTATGCACAGATTAAGCTAAAAAGCCTCTTGATGAAAGTGAAAGAGGAGAGTGAAAAAGTTGGCTTAAAGCTCAACATTCAGAAAACAAAGATCATGGCATCTGGTCCCATCACTTCATGGGAAATAGATGGGGAAACAGTGGAAACAGTGGCTGACTTTATTTTGGGGGGCTCCAAAATCACTGCAGATGGTGACTGCAACCATAAAATTAAAAGACACTTACTCCTTGGAAGGAAAGTTATGACCAACCTAGATAGCATATTTAAAAAGCAGACATATTACTTTGCCAACAAAGGTCTGTCTAGTCAAGGCTATGGTTTTTCCAGTGGTCATGTATGGATGTGAGAGTTGGACTGTGAAGAAAGCTGAGTGCTGAAGAATTGATGCTTTTGAAGTGTGGTGTTGGAGAAGACTCTTGAGAGTCCCTTGGACTGCAAGGAGATCCAACCAGTCCATTCTAAAGGAGATCAGCCCTGGGTGTTCATTGGAAGGACTGATGCTGAGGCTGAAACTCCAATACTTTGGCCACCTCATGCAAAGAGTTGACTCATTTGAAAAGACCCTGATGCTGGGAGGGATTTGGGGCAGGAGGAGAAGGGGACGACAGAGGATGAGATGGCTGGATGGCATCACCAACTTGTTAGACATGAGTTTGGGTGAACTCCGGGAGTTGGTGACGGACAGGGAGGCCTGGCGTGCTGTGATTCATGGGGTCGCAAAGAGTCAGACATGACTGAGTGACTGAACTGAACTGGTCCACAGATTAGAACTTCCCTGGTGGTTCAGTGGATAAGACTCCACAATCACAATGAAAGGGGCCTGGGTTTAATTCCTGGTCAGAGGACTAGAACCCACATGCCACAACTAAGAGTTCACATGCTGCACCTAAAAAAAAAAAAGCTCTCATGCTGCAACTAAGCCTGGCATACCCAAATAAATAAATGTTAACAAAGGGTTAGGTACAGATTGCTTAAATATGACACTAAATGTTTAATCAATAAAATAATAAATGTCAGCCTTCATTATAATTGAAAAATGGTTTTTGAAAGATACTGCTGAGAAAATAAAAAGACAAGTCATGGAGTCAGCCTATTTATTTGTAAATAATAGGCTTGATAAAGGTATTGTTCCAATACCATAAAAATGACTCAAAATTCAGTAATACCAATACAAATAATATGTTTTATAAAATGCAAATTTGAAAAGGCTCTTCCCCAAGAAAGATAAACATTTGACAAACATGTACATGAAAATATATTCAACATTATTAGCCATTAATGAAAAGAAAAAAATAAAACCAGCATGTAATAACAAAGATTGACCAAAACAAGTATTAGTGAGGGTATGGTATAACTGGAATTCTCATCAACTCTTGTTGAGAATGTAAAATGATATAACCATATTTAAAACCTACAAAGCAGCTGCCTAAAATTTAAACAAAAACCTACCATAAGATACACTCATATCATTGATAGATACCATAACCAAGAAAAATAATAGCATAAGTCCATACAAAGACTTTAATGTGGATATTCATAGTAGTTTTAGTTGTAAGAGTGTAAAACTAGAAACAATCCAAATATTTAACATCAGGTCAATGGAAAAAGAAACTATGATGTATGCATACAGTGCAATCTTACTTATCAATAAAAAAGTATTAATTACCTATATATGTGCTATAAAGATGGATTTTAAAATCATTATATTGAATGAAAGAGTCCAAACAAAAAAATGGTACAAAATATTCTATTAACATTAAGTTGTAGAAATTCACACTAATCTATATAGGGATAAAATACATCAATGCTTGGTTAGAGATGAAGTAGGGGTATGGTGTCAGAAATGATCAAAGGAGGGGCATAACAAATAGGCAGAAGAAAACTTTTGGGGAGTCATGGATATATTATCTTGACTGTGGATAATGTTTTCACAACAATATGTGTATATTAAAATGTATCAATTTGAATTGTTTTAAATGTGCGCTAAGCCAATTCTACCTCATAAAATCTCTTCTTAAAAGAAAATGTAACAAAACAGTAAAAGGAATAAGACATAGATGAAACTGTCACCTGAATTCTTGTTATTAAAGTTGTTAATATTATCATCAACCTTATTACAAGGATGCACTAATATACAATTATTCAATACTTCTAACCGTTCAATTATATAATAATTGTGCTAAGTCACTGCAGTCACGTCAGACTCTTTGTGACCCTGTGGACCGCAGCCCACCAGGCCCCCCGTCCATGGGATTCTTTATGCAAGAATACTGGAATGGGTTGCCATTTCCTCCTCCAGATACAGAAATTTCTATATTATTATTACCTTGTTATTATTGCTAAGCAAAGAGTTAGTGCTGTATCCTGGCAACAAACACTTAAATGGAAACATGTTTTATTATAAGCTTCCTCTATCTTATGAAAGTAAATGTGTTCATCTGAATGGACAATTTTTTTTAGGATTTATTATGTGGACTCTTAACCAAATGCTAATGTCTTGAACAAATGTGCACACTCAAAAATTTTTTTTTTCAATCTAAAATTTTCATATTGTTGCAGTGAAAAGGATAAAAAGAGGAATGAGCTTTACTTTTCTTTCCTGAGATCAAAGAAGACAGAGAGAACACTGAGCAGGCCTGATCACTCTTGTTTCTAAATTCTTCCTAATCTGTTCAGTTCAGTTGCTCAGTCGTGTCCGACTCTTTTCGACTCCATGGATTGCAGCACTCCAGGCTTCCCTGTCCATCTGTAACTAGGTTTGCTTTTCTGCCCCCTAACTCTGCATGAGCTACATTTTGCACCTATTATCTTTTGACTCTATGGTAATTACATCCTGTATCTGGTGCTCACATTTACAGCGCTCTCTTCACAGACCACCCCTTGTAGTTTTTCTCTTTTTGCTTTATAGAAAGAAGGCCATAGCACAGTACACCAAAGACAATGGACCCAACTATCAGGCTAGTAGATTGCCAGACCAAATTACCAGACTGCCTGACCTGTCACCCATGACTGCTTTTGAAACAATGCAAGAGGAGGACGAATACAAGTTCCTTACACCTGTGTTCTTCATCACTGACCCCTGACTGTGAGCCCTCATTTGTATAATCCCCCAGATTTATCATGGAAGTAGGACACAGCTCTTGAAGTGCACGTTTACTGTGTTCTCCCCTCCCCTCACTGAGATTAAAGCCACCTTTCTATTTCCTCCAAACCCTGTCTCCATATTTTTTTAATTTGGCTTCAGTGAGCAGAGAAAGCCAAGATTTTGGAGGCAAAAATATCAGCTTTCTATTGACGCTAAATACCTAGGAATTTGGCTAAGAAATTTCTGCAGGAAACTGAATTAGATATATTATTTCCAGAAATTCTAATTAAAATAAAATTTAGCAAAGGAACTTAAAAGAACAAAGAAAAATGAATACTTAACATGTCCTTAAGATCAATTATCTCAAACATGAAATATTTTAGGCAATCATCTGCCAAATGTTGCATCATAATCACTTTCTAACTATAATTTCTCACAACTTTTGGCAGTGTGAATATTTTATGACATTGCTCAAAAATATACATACTATAAATATCAAAGTAATAGTATGAAAGTGTTTAGAAAAGTGACTTGCATTCTTGCTCAAGTGTATGGTATATGACATATAATACACACACACACACACACACACACACATATATGGCATACATATTTGTTTGTCATGGATAGAATTTAAGACAGGTGTCATGAACTCAAGAACTTTGGGGCTTCCCAGCTGGCACAGTGGTAAAGAATACACTTGCCAATTCAAGAGACACAACAGACATGGGTTTGATCCTGAGTCAGGAAGATACCCTGGAGTAGGAAATGACAACCCACTCCAGTACTCTTGCCTCGAAAATTCCATGGACAGAGGAGCCTAGTAGGCTACAGTTCATGGGGTCACAAAGATTTGGACCTGACTGAGCATCACACAGCAGCAAGAACTTTGTCCATGGATAATTTCTGTGATGCTTATATAGGTGGATTTAATATGAGACAACACTGTTTTGTGGTTAAAATATAAAATTCATATAACACATGTAAAAAATCAAGTTTTACTGAAAAGTCTAATATCATTAAAATTTGAAGATTGACAGCATTTATTAAGAGAGTTGTAAAGGAAAATAAACCCTTTGATTTATGTATTAAAATGGCTTAATAAGGTACTGTTGCTAACTCAGGAAGCTTTTAAAGATAAGGGAACTATTGAATTCCTTTGATTTTTAACATGCTAGAATTAAGCCGTAAAAATATAGGACCCTTGCTTTATCCACTTACATATTTAAAGTGCCTAGAACATGGTCTGATTTATAATAAGTGCTTAATTTAAATATCTATATATCTTATCTGTCTTATATCTATATTTTTGTTATCTTGGCTTTATAAAATATTATCAATTAAAAAAGATAATTTTTTATTATAGAAATGACAGATTCAGTGACCTGAAATTCATAAAATCTTTTAAAAATTGTAGTGATAAGAAAATTTTATTAACTGTTTTGAATGCTTATAAAGAACAACAATAAATCATTAACAACAAGAAGATATTTTTAGTGAACCAAGCTTTTATGTCATTTTCAAATAGCTGCAATGAACTAGAAAATTATTATACCATTGAAAAGACAGTGCATTAGATGTTATAATAAATCATTTACTGAAGACTATTAGAGTTTAAATTAAATTCATTTATAATTAAGTTCAAAGGAACTTTGAACACACTGCTTGATTTTAGAAAATATGTTTGATACAAATTTCAGTATTTGCAATGGCATTAACACTTCAAAAATATTTTTAAAGTATCACACAAAAATTGGTGCACTATGTACAAGAGCTGAATGAATTTAGCAGATTTCCCTGGGTTAAACAGTTTTGATGGAATTGGAAAATGACAATATAACTTTTCTTTTACATAAGAAGAGAAGTAATTTAAATAAATTTTGATGAATCTAAGGATTATTGAGATCTTTTCTGTATAAACAACATCAAGGAATCAAAGAACATTTGCCCCAAATCATTAAGTTGCTGTTGTTAATGCTACAGTCACTAAGAGACATGGGTTTGCTGACAAAGGTCTATATAGTTAAACCTATGGTTTTTCCAGTAGTCATGTATAAATGTGAGAATTGGACCATAAAGAAGGCTGAGCACTGAAAAACTGATGCTTTCAAACTGTGGTCCTGGAGAGGACTCTTGAGAGTTCCTTGGACAACAAGGAGATCAAACCAGTCAATTGTAAAGAGTCAACCCTGAATATTCATTGAAAGGACAGATGCTGAAGCTCCAATACTTTGGCCACCTAATGTGAACAGCTGACTCACTGGAAAAGACCCTGACAATGGGAAAGATTGAGGGCAGGAGGAAAAGGGGGTGACAGAGAATAAGATGATTGGATAGCATCATTGACTCAATGGAAGTGAGTTTGAGCAAACTCCGGGAGATAGGGAAGGACAGGAAGCCTAGCATTCTGCAGTCAGCGGGGTCGGAAAGAGTCAGACACAACTGAGCGACTGAACAACAATGGTGTTGTGTTTGACTCCTTTGAGACCCCATGAACTGTAGCCTGCCAGTCTCCTCTGTCCTTGAAATTTCCCAGGCAAGAGTATTGGAGTGGGTTGCCTTTCCCTTCTCCAGGGGATCTTCCCAACCCAGGGATCGAACCCAGGTCTCCAGCATTGCAGGTGGATTCTTTACCAGCTGAGCCACAATTCAGCCACCAGGGAAGCCCAAAATCATTTAGTTAGGTCCCATTTTACAAAAGAGGAGATTTGCTTGATACTCCAATTATTCAGATGGAAAGTTTTCATGCAGAGGTACTTAGTAGTGGAAATGGCATCACAGAGTAAGCAAGCAACTGTATCACATTAAAGGAAATAGGAACACAGAGCTTCCCCATATTATCACTGATGCATGGCATATTTCTAACTATGGAACAAGCCTTCTGTTCAACGACCATTCAGAGAACCTATCGACCACAATGGAAGAGTTTGACCATTGCTATATATTTTTATATATCATAAATAATCAACATCTAATTATCTCCTGAAGTGGGGCTTGATGAGAGAAGGCATATTGGTATTTTAAGTTGAAGATGCTAAGCCAGGATATAGGCTGAGAAAAAAGGCTCCCACTCCAGCATGCAAACACTTTTGGTAAACAATTTACCTGAATCATAAGACTAAATTAAGAGTATAGTTGAAAACTTCAAGCTTGTATTTGGTCAGTAATGAAAAGAAGGAAACAAATTGCAAATGTTGTAGGTAACAAGGAAGATAACTTGTGCAGGATTGTTTTATTTACTTAATTTTAGTGAAAGATTATGTAAAACAAATTTGAATAATTTCCCACAAATTTTAACAGGATGAAGACACAGAAGAGTTTATGTAAGGTCACTCAATTGAGAGGTATGAATGAACGCTTACTCTGAGCTTTACATATGCAGAAATTTTTCTTGGGATTATTAAACAACCTGTAATGAGAACATATTTGAAGCAGATAGATCTGGTATCAAATCTTAGGATGATTGTTTAGTAGCCAAGAGACTAGGGGGCAGATGCATGCATATATAAGCCTCATTTGCCTTACCTAAAAAATGAGGAATATGAAAATCAGGAATAGTGTATGAAAGTTTCTAATATGATGTGATAATTCCATGAATTACTTTACAACAACTACTACTACTGGGCTACCTTGGGGGCTCAGGTGGTAAAGAATCCACTTGCAATGCAGGAGACCTGGGTTCAATCCCTGGGTTTGGAAGATCCCCTGGAGAAGGGAACGTCTACCCACTCCAGTATTCTGGACTGGAGAACTCCATGGACAGAGGAGCCTGGAAGATTATAGTCCACGGGGTTGCAAAGAGTCCAGACATGACTGAGCGACTTTCACCTTCACTACCACTACTATTATTGCCACGAGGTGGCACTAGTGGTAAAGAAGCCGCTAGCCAGTGCAGTAGAGGTGGAAGAGGTAGGTTCCATCCCTGGGTTGGGAAGATCCTTGAAGAAGGGCATAGCAACCCACTCCAGTATTCTTGCCTGGAAAATTCCATAGGGTTGCAAAGAATCTGACACAACTGAGCACGACTACAAGATGATGACTAACTGCTGCTACTATTACTTGTATCCCTACTGATACTAACTTTCTTAAGTATAAACCAGGGATTATAGATTTTGTTGAGAAAGAAAAATGAGCAGGTATAAAGTAAAGAGAGCAAAAGATAATAGAGTGCACAGTTTAGGGCTGTGAGATAATAAAATACATATATTTATATATTGCTCTCTGTCCCTGGTTCCTGACATGCAACTCCTAAAATGCTTATAATTTCTTAATTATAAGAACACTACAAGAACATCTATTGTTCTAATATTTATTTCTGACCTTGGTTCCTGACGCATGACTACTGAAATCCTTGTAAACTCCTCAGTGATAAGAACATGAGCAACAACTTTTGTTCTATTGAGGTGACTCAGAGCAAGCTGCGATGACTCCTGGATGAGATCTGCTCACCAGAAAGACCAAGTCATTTGTAGAGGGTTGGAAGTTTTAGCCCTCTTCCCATCTTCCAGAGGGGTGAGAGAGACTAGAATTGAAGTCAGTAATAGATCATGCATATGTAAGGAAGCCTCAATAAAACCCCAGCAGTGGGGAGTCCAGAGAGCTTCTTTGTTGGCAAATACATCCACACAAGGAAGCTAAAACATATTAACTCAAGACGGACAAAAACTCCAGTGCCCGGGACCCTTTCAGGACTTACTCTGTGTATCTCTTCATCAGGCTGTTTATTTGTATCCTCTGTCATATTCTTTAATAAACTGCTAAGCATAATTAAATGTTTCTGAGGTCTGTGAGTACTCTAGCAAGTTAACAGAATCCAAGGAAGGGGTTTTTTGAAGTCTGAATTCATAGCCAGTAAGTTAGAAGCACAAGTGATCCTTTAGACTTGTTTTTTTTTTTTAATTTTATTTTATTTTTAAACTTTACATAATTGTATTAGTTTTGCCAAATATCAAAATGAATCCGCCACAGGTATACATGTGTTCCCCATCCTGAACCCTCCTCCCTCCTCCCTCCCCATACCATCCCTCTGGGTTGTCCCAGCGCACCAGCCCCAAGCATCCAGTATCGTGCATCAAACCTGGACTGGCAACTCGTTTCATACATGATATTTTACATGTTTCAATGTCATTCTCCCAAATCCTTTAGACTTGTTAACTGGTGTCTGAAGCTGGGAGAGGAGGGCAGTCTTTGAGGGACCGAGCCCTTAACTCATGAGATCTGACTCTATCACCAGGAAGAAAATGTTAGAATGAGTTAAATTGTGGACACCCAACTGGTGTCACAGAGAATTGCTTGTTGTGAGGGAGAAACCTCCACACATTTGGTGACCAGAAGTATCAGAAGTGAGGGGTTCTGTGTAAGTAGTAAGGGGGATTCACAGGGAAGAGAAACAATGGGGGAGAATTGTTTGTTTTATTTATTTTTGTTTGTTTGTTTTTCCCTACATAGGAAAGACAGAACTGAGTTTTTAATAGAAAATAAATTTTTATAAAAACTCACAAATCTTAGTGGGGGAATTTAGCATATCTACTTGATAGAAAAGCAAACAAAAATATGTGTAGATATAGAACATTTGAACATGACGTGATGAAACTGACATAATTGGCATAAATAGATAACTACAAGCTAAAAGTGCAAAATATATTTGTTTCAGGTAAATTAACTTGTTTCAGGTAAATATATTTGTTTCAAGTAAATTAACCCAAATAAAGCATATTATACTCAAAAAAAAAAAGTATAGGAATAGTAAAAATATACGAAGAAATAAGACTGATAAACTTAAGCAAAATTCAGAAAATCAGAAACCAGAATTGCTTCTTTGAAAAGACTAATGATATTTAAAAATTCTGATGAAAATAATCAAGAAAAATAATCATAAATGTCATGAAAAAAGTAAAAAAACTTCACATCCTATCAGCATTAACAGAATTTTGAGAGGGTGTTACAAAGTTTTTATGAAAATTAATTTGAAAATTAATATTAAATTAGATAGGAATTGGAAAAGCAAAATGTACCACAATTGACAAAAGAAAATGGAAATAACTGAATAGTTTTTTAATTATTAAGAAATTGTATTTTCCCACTACAGAAACACCAAGCTCAAAAGGGCTCATGGGTAAATTAATCAAACATTTGTGGAACATATAAAAGCATAATTTTTTCCTAAGTTCTTTCAGAATGAAGGAAAAGGATAACCTTTGTCACCTGTTTATGTAGCCCACAGAACTTTTATAAGAACTTGTAAAAGTACACCACCATAAAGAAAAACAACAGATAAATTCTCTCACAATATTGATTCAAAAGTTTACTAAAAAAGTTATATCTCCAGTTCAGTATATATTCACTTCTATCACTGAAAATGTTACATGGTAAAGTTAACAAAATGGCTCAAATATCAGAAATAAAGCAATCAAGGAATTATCAATGATAATTTTGTATACAAAGAAAATTGAAATGGATCTATAAATACATCCTTATTTAGTCGCTAAGTACTGTCCAGCTCTTTTGTGACCTCATGGACTGTAGCCCACCAGGCTCCTCTGTCCATGGGATTTCCCAGGCAAGAATATCAGACTGGATAGCCATTCCATCTCCAGGGGATCTTCCCAACCAAGACTGAATCTGCATCTCCTGCATTGCAGGCAAATTCTTTACCGCTGAGTCACAAGAGAAGCCCAAATACATCATTAGAATTACTAAATAAATTTAGTATAGATGTTGATTTAACATCAAAACAGTGGCAAAAAAGCAGGTGGGAATACAATTTTAAATGCCTTTTATAACAGAAAAATGCATTAAGTCCAATAAATGAAACACTTAAAATATGTAAGCCTAATAAAATGATAAACTATTTTGAGAGAATTTAAAAGATGCAGTACATGGAGAATAAACAATGGAAAACTTTTATTATAAAAATAAAATTTTCACACATGTTTCACAGATGAGTATATAATGAATATGTAATCTTCTACATCAAAATTTAAAAGATATACCTTACATATATTTATATATATTATATAAATGTATTATACGTTCAATAACATATGAACTTCTAAGAAAATTTTATAGGAAAAAGGCAAGTTTTTTCCTACCCTTTGTCAAGATGTTTTATAAAACTTTTCTAATCAAAGTGAAGATAAATATGGACTGAAACAATAGCTTTTCTTAAAAAGTGACCAATGCTATATTACAAAGATGGAAATATATTGCAGTGAATAAAGATGTTTTTTAAAGCACAGTGAATGAACATGATAAAAAATAAAACTTTATCCCTATTTCAACTTATTTAAATTTATTGTAGATAAATTGTGAATATAATTCTGTATGAAGAATAATAAGCATTATACAAGATTATAACAGAGAATACTTTGATCACTTTGAGGTAAAGAAACTTTTTTTTTTGTATAGGATACAAGAAGACTAACCATTCATAAAAACATTGATGAAATAGACTACATAAAAATTAAGAATTTATATTCATTAAAAGACATTATTAAATTGTAGAGTCTGAAAAGATATTTGTAAAACATAAAGGTGCAAAGATTTCAGGATATCTGAAGAGCTTTTATAAATCTATAAGACCAAGACAATATAATAGAAAGTGAACAAGAGATATGAATAAGCATTTCAGAAATAAAGTAAGCTAAAGTTTGCTAAACAAATTCAAAGATTAATATTAGGAAAAATATTAATTCCTCATTAATATTTAGGAAAAATACAAATTAAAGGGCAAAATGCAAATTACAGCATACCGGAGGGATAAAATTAGAAAAAAATAACCTGGCAACACTAACTGTGAGAATAATTGTGGTGTATTCATAATGTGGGATGAATAAACCAATCTGACACACAATATATAAGAGTGAAGGGAAACATGAACATCCATGATGATTTCATTTAAATAAAAATTGACCAAAACTAATGTATTAAATATATACAAAATCTATAAAAATATTTCAGGTGTTATATACCAACAAACAGGAAGCTGTCACACTAGAAAGAAGGTGGGCATGTGGTAGGAACCTTACATTCACCTCAGCCCCTGCTCCACAGAATTTTCCCAACTGTAGCAGAGGGATGCAGAGCCCAAGCAGGAGTGCCAGCCTCACTGGGAAAGAATAAAGACTGACACATTTTAGGAATGACATTAACGTAAAAGTAGATGCAGATAAGAAGCACCAAGATTCTGTGTAAAAATTGACTTCAGTTACTTGGCTGATCTCTGAGTTGTCTATGTACCAGATAAAACAATAAAATTCTAGTAGAGAACAGCTGCTAGAAGGAAGATACTAAATATAGAGAAAATTAAGAAAACATGAATAAACAAGTTAAAATTATAGAGAATTTCAACAGGTGATTAATATCTACCAGAAAGAGTAAAATAATAGTCCTGTTAAATAGTACAGTATCTAAAATTAAGAACTCATTGCATGTAATTATCAGCAGACTAAACAAAGAGGATGAAAATAAGTAAACACAAAAGCTGAACAATTGAAAATGTGTAGGCAGAAAGACAGAAAAAATATCAAAAGAGAGTTGACTCCATAGTCAACAAGTAGAATATATGTGTGATTAGAAGACAGGGATAATGGAGTGTTGGGACAGATCTATACGCCCTACTGATGGTGGTTTACAGGGTGTTAATATTTTATTGAATTGTACATCTGAGGTTTGATCACTTTATTCAATGCAATCTAAAACCAATTAAAATAAATACAATGTTATTTATAAGTATTTGGGTCAATCATACATTTTAATGGGGTAGAGTTTAGGAGAGCAAACCATATGGCTTCTCCTATAAGTCTTTACCATGTAGAAGCTGAAAAGAATAGAGAGATGAGTAAGGTAAATTTTCTAGAGTAAGAAAAGTAAAGTAGAACTGTAGAACTGACAAATTTAATATTTACTATGTCCAGTAATCACAAGCAAACCTATTGGCTCACAACCTAGAGCAATTTATATGATTAATGAAGTCTGTATTTGAATTGCAAAATATGGAAGCTTATTTGGTGCAACAACTCACTGGACCAAAGAATGAGCCTAACCACAGATATTAATACTTCACTTGTCTCTGTTATTCTCTTCTTGACTTTATATACTCATAAATTCTCATGGAAAAGTATAAATATTTTTTATGCTTGAAAATATTAACTGGGTAAAAGGTAAACCTGTAACGGATGATGAAATGACGAGCATTCATAAAATGAAGGTAGACAAAGAGAACCATGATTTCGACAAAATTCTGATTTAGAGGAAAAAAAACTTGATTCCACTCAAAACATATTTTATTTGTACACTAGGGGAAACATAAATATCTTAAAATATGGCTCTCCTGGAAGGCAACAGTCTCTTTTCATATAAAAATATAGTACAATGCAATGACAAAAGAAAAAAACAAACAAGCTCTGACTACATTAAGAATCTGAAGGAAGAAGATATAGACAGAGGGTAATCAGAAAAGACTTCACAAAAGAAAAAAGAAAAGACTTCATAGAGGTAATAATATTCTATTTGAATATAGGAGGTTCAAGGTAGAGGATAGTGTGTAAGTAGAAAGGTGGAAGATTAATTTGAAGATCAGCATTAGTTTATAAAGTAGCTTAGATTATACTAATAGTACCAAATTTATTGTCTAGAAATTATGGCAATAAAAAACCCTTGAGATATTTATAATGAGAAATTTAGCACTACTGCACATAAGTTACTGAAAGTATTCATTTATTTCCTTCAATACCTTAAAATATGGAACATTAATATGCATTTTTATTTTGTTTCGTTTTGTCTTTTTCTAAGTGTAACTCTTAAGCATTCTTTTTTCATTAAACATAAATATTTGTGAGTTTTACACAAGTGATTTTATGCATATACATTTGGCTGACTCTGTCTCAAACCAAAACACTTGATAGGAATATTGACACTTTTTTCCAATAATGTTTAATTTTCCCTTGCATCTGAGCAATTTCAGAATTGGTTTTGTGTTTGTTTGCTCAGATAGGCAGAACAAATACACTAATCAGTTTTGAATGTGAATTGTGAATGTGTTTAGCTAATACTACAGGATTTTTCATCATATTATTTCTAAAATAATCTGTTAGCTGGCCTCAGATCAATGGCTTATTCATTAACTTAATTAGCTTATGTAGGAAGTACAAAAGATGGAAAAGTGGGTGGCCACTGGAAAGTACTTTACATAAAGCAGGGGAAAGCTTTTTACTGGGAAATAAAATTAACTTTGTTTTAAAAAAATGAGTTTATGAGGCCATTTATTTCACCACTGGGAAACTAGTTGTCCCCAGACTAGAATTGTTACCTTGGAGGGAAGACAGGGAATCAAAACAAGATAAACATGAATTTGTAGAACTCTTACTATGTGCCAGGAATTGACCTAGGGGGTTGTGATACAGTACAATACAATAAATGAAATGTAAAACAATTCTTTTATTTCTCACTGCCACTTTGGGAAATAGGATTATTTTCCCATTTTACATATTAGAAATGGTAAAGCTGCTTGGACAAGTAGTAGGGTTTGAAAGTTAAAAAACCAGGTGTCAGAATTCATTTCAGAGATGTCTTCAGTCACTTAAACCAGTGGCTTTTCTAATTCCTGCCTAGAAGCTCTCCTGTGTGCCCTAGAGACCCGATGAGTCTAAAACCTTTACATTTCTTCTGTCATTCCTCCATCCTGCTGAAATGTTCAAAACTCCTGGAATAAGTGGAAAAATCACTAAAACACAATATACCTCTGTATCATTTTTGTATTTCAATAATTCACACAAGTCTGGCTACTCCCACCTGATCTGTTTTCTACTTCACTAATTTCCCCCATTTCCTTGTGACTATGTTTGACAAATATAACATCAGGTTGGTTTACTGAATTATTTTCTTTTCTAGAATATCCTATTGACTAGAATTCTATCCATGTTAGCTTCTTCTGTAATTTTCCATGTTTGCCTCTGTTTTCCTGATTATGCAAACAAGTTATTGTATTATCTCTGGTAAAACTTCCATATCTAAATCCTCTTTGGATTTATCTCTATTTTCTTTTTTTTTTTTTTTTTCTTATTAGTCATTTGGATATTCTTTTAGTTTGCTACATAATTTTAAATTGAATACAGCATATTGCATCTGAAATTTGGTTAAGATTCCATAAGACACTATCTTCTTCCATGGAGGATTAATTTTTCTTCTGCCATGCAGTAAGAACATGAGTAGTTCATTTCTTTCAGCAAAAGACTTCATGCATTTCAAAGTGAAAGTTAAGTTGCTCAGCCGTGTCCAACTCTTTGTGACCCCATGCACGGTAGCCTACCAGGCTCCTCAGTCCATGGAATTTTCCAGGCAAGAGTACTGGAGTGGGTTGTCATTTCTCTCTCCAGGGGATTTTCCCAACCCAGGGATCGAACACGGGTCTCCTGCATTGTGGGCAGACGCTTTACTGTCTGAGCCACCAGGGAAGTGGGTTACGCATTTTAAAGGATATAGTAGTATTCATCTTAACCCTTCCTTCAAGGTCTTGGCAGCTACTTCTAAGATGTGGCCATTCCTGGGTTTCAACTGGCAAAATGGGAATATTTACAATCCTCCATCTTGGCACTGTTTGAACTCAACTCTGCCATCATGCAGCTGCTAAGATTTCTACTCAGCGCTTTAACTCCTCAAACCTTTTCACTAGGTTTCTACCAGTTTAGTTCCACACATTTGTACTTTATGAATCAGCAAAATCCTAGAGTGGAATTTACAAGCCCAATTTAAGGCTCTATGTTCGTGAATTCCCCTCTTCCCTTTGAGTTACTCCTCAAATCTCAGATTGTCTGGCAAACCTGAACTCCAATATCTTTCTCCTTAGTTTAGTAAGACTACTGTATATATATATATATTTTTTTTTTTCTAAATAACTGTTTCCCTGCACTGACTATCCATATCTTGCCTCAGGGAGAAAAACAAATTAATGTGGAGCTCACCTTCTCTTCTATCAGATATTGTAGCCTGCCCCATTCTGCCTGTGGTGGTTGCTCTCTATTGCCTTCAAATATTTCCTATGTGTATTTTGTTCTTTCTTTAAGAAACTGGTCCAATATAATCTACTTTGTTATGGCTGACATTACTTTCAGTAAGGTAGGCTATGTATATTTCATTTACTAGAAAAATAATAACAGAAATAATATTTTTTATGAAAAAATATATTAATTTTGGAAGTGAATGGCATTTTTTTGATAGGAATTAAACTGAAAGTAGCAATATATATCTCAGTCCTGTTTTAATTAAATAATTTCTGATCTGATAACTGTAGCATTATTGTGCTACATTCAGAAGAGCACTGACGAGGGGTCAAAAGAATCATCCTTATTTCCTCCTTAGTGATCCTTTGATCTGAGGCAAGTTCTTAACTCTTATCCTTCTGGATTACTAAATATCCATACCTTACAGTTTTGTTTTGAATGAATGTGTTGGTAATTTATATTACACTGTTCATTAATTTATATACTAATGCTACCTACTGTGTATCAGGCTTCTAACTAGTTGTGGCAGATATAGAAGACAGATAAAAGCCCTGATTTCATAACAGCAAAAAAAAAAAAAAAAAATCAGTAAAAGATACGAGCATAAATAAGTTTAAATGCATAAAGATGATGATTTAATATTTTAAATATAATTTTGTGGAAAGTGACAGATGGAAGTGGAGAGGAGAAGAGTATTAGAAAGGAAAGCCTCACCGAGGTTTGTTATCTGAACTGAGATTAAAAAACACAGGGGTCAAAGACATATTCAAGGCAGTGTGTCCTTGGGAGGGAGAACAGCAATCAGCAACCACAAAGACTTTGAGAAAACCTTTTCTAAAAAGGAAAATAAAATAATCATTGTGACTACAAAATAATAAACTAGGAAGAAAGTGGTAGAATAATTTTAAAAAGGAAAGAGGCTAAACAAAATCTAAGTTATTACAGACCATGTGAAGTTTGGATTTTTATACACAGCACAATGGAACCCACAGTGGACTTGTAGAAAAGTGTATTTTTATGATGGGGTTTATGTAAAAAAAATAAAAGGACCCTCACTGCTGCCATGTGGAAAAGGGGATGGCATGTTGTTAGCATGGGGATGGTATGCTGTTAGCATGGGGATGGTATGTCATTAGCATGGACAAGAATGGAGGAAGGAGGACTATTAGGAAAATACAATAGGCTTGTGAGATTTTATCCTTTAGAATAGGCTGAAGAGATTGAAGATGGACAAACAGAGATTGTTCATTGTAATATTTTGGAGTTAGATCCCACCTTGATCATGGAATTGAATGTAAGGAATAGAGATAAAATGGGAAATCAAGAGTAATGTTTGCTTTACTGAAAAACTATACTTGAATACCACAAAATTGCATTTTAAAATAAATTACTAAAACTTCTAATTATTGATAGAAATTACATTGGAAAATATCTTTATACTTGTGCCACTGAACTGTACAGATAATCTAATGTTGTATTTATTTACTGTTGACTTCAAAATTGCTCTTGCTGAATACACGAATATAAAAATAGGTAAGCCTCTCCATTTGAGTGGTTAACTACTGCTCAATATGGCCAAGCAAAATTTACTCAAATGTATAGAATGAAAGCATGAAATATAAATTATGCAGCAATCATGTACAATTAATCATCAGAAGCAGTTTTCAACAGTCCTCCAAGATAAGATTCCATTGGTGCTAGTTGTATCTATTGAGGAGATCTGTGTCTTTCTTTGGAAAAAAAAAAAAAAAAGATAAAATTTTACAGGGTAATGTTCTAAAGTGTGAATTAGATAGTATTTGAGTAAATAATTTCTTTCTTTGTGATTTAAAGTGTATTTTAACAATTTTGAGAATTTTAAGTTTTGTAAAGTTCAGAATTAATTAAATAATCTGTTTTGAAACTTATCTCCCTAATGGGATATAACTAAGTTAATAAGTTCAAATCTAACCAATAATAAATGCAATATTCCCTGTGAGTTTCACATGAATTTCCTTTTCTCCCTAGTTCTCATATACTCCTTTAATTTAAAATTATCTTTTCCTCATTAGTTCTCTTAGACTGCTCTGATTCTTCATTAGTATGAGAATGTCACAGGTTCTCCTAAATAATTTGGATATACAACGCTGGAAATATGTTCTGAATAATCTTTTTGATGCAGAATTCATTGCTCACAGGACAAGGAGACTGGGGAAATACCTGCTTCCAGGCTGAGAGCCAGGTAGGTGAGGGGCAGATAGCAGGCCACTAGCAGAAGAGTCCTAGAAATCTGGAAATCATGGCTAGGATCCAGGTGGAAAGACACCAGTTACAGTCCACAGGGAATTATCAGTAGATCAGATCAGATCAGATCAGTCGCTCAGTCGTGTCCAACTCTTTGCGACCCCATGAATCGCAGCACGCCAGGCCTCCCTGTCCATCACCAACTCCCGGAGTTCACTGAGACTCACGTCCATTGAGTCAGTGATGCCATCCAGCCATCTTATCCTCTGTCATCCCCTTCTCCTCTTGCCCCTAATCCCTCCCAGCATCAGAGTCTTTTCCAATGAGTCAACTCTTCTCACGAGGTGGCCAAAGTAACTGGAGTTTCAGCTTTAGCATCATTCCTTCCAAAGAATCCCAGGGCTGATCTCCTTAAATTAGCAAAATTAAGATGGAATAGACAGGAATCCACTTCCCACAACAGCATTGGAAAAGCATCTTAGAATCTAGAATAAAACCCAGCTATAACAATCATGAAAAAAAATCAGGTGCAAATATAAATGAACAGAAATTAAGTGCAAAAGTGTAAGATGTGCTTAATTAGTCTTTTGGTGTAAGCTTAGGCCCAGAGTCAAGTTTATTACTTGCAGGCAAAAATTAAATTCTTTCAGTTATGAGGCAAGGAAAGAATTCCAGATAGAGTCTTCCATCTTATATTTCAAGGAGCAAATGAAACTCAGAGATAATGTTTAAGAACACATATTCACAAATATGTAAATAAATATTTAAATTGGCAACAAAAATAGTTAAAATATTAAATAATGAAAGAATTTTTCACTATTTGCAATCTGCAAAGTGTCAGACAATTTTGTTTCTAGTAATATGCCTGGTTAGATATTTAAGATATTGACCATTGAAAAAAATAATATGAAATATTTTATGCAATTTTGGCTTATGTATAAAAGAGCTGTCTTGAGAGTAAGTGAAAACTGAAACACAGGAAGAAAGGACAGTGCTGAGCATGGAGGTCAGAAGACCACTAAAGTTACTATTGCTCTGAGAGTGATGGCAAACTTGCTAACATTGAGTTTTCAGCTTTGGTTTGCAGAACACAATATTTAGACTCTAGTTAGGGAGTCTTGCAGGAAGTTGGGACTTCCATAATATAAGGATTCATCCTCAATGTGAGGTCGACCCAGGAGTAAATGTACTCTGCATTCCTATCCTGTAGATAGCATCTTCAAAGCACTAATGAAATTAAGCGTCAATCTGGAATCCTGAATTCAATGAATATATATTTCAAGAACAAGTATAAAATAAAAATAATTTTATGGAAAACAAAATATGAAAGACTACAACCAGCTGACATTAATAGAGAAGTTCTACAGGTGTACCTTAGGCAGAAGGAAAGTGATCCAAGCAGGAAGATCTGACATACAAATGGGAAAAACTAGCTTAAAATGAGGTAAATATTTTGGTATATGTGTGTATTAGTCTCTCAGCCCTGTCCAACTCTTTGCGACCCCATGGACTGTAGCCTGCCAGGCTCCTCTGTCCATGGGATTCTCTGGGCAAGAATATTTTGAATATTCAGATCATCTGAATATCTGAATGCTTATTAGTTATATACAAGAAAACTGACAATTGCTTCATTGATCATGGGTATAAACTACACTGTTTCAAAAGTTAAAAATAAATAAAAGAAACAAAAAAGAACCAAGACTGAAAAATAAACTGAAAATAAATTTGCAACAAAGATTATGATTAATCAAGTTCTGTGCTCCACAAAGAAAATAATGAATATAACAATCTTTATATTTTAAAAATCTACTATAAAATGAAAGTACACTACATTCTATTTATAGTAGCATACATATGTGATATATGAATAAATTCATTAATTACAAAATTATAAAATATAAAGTATGAGTAAGTAAAAAATTAAGAAGGAATAATT
Source organism: Bubalus bubalis (assembly GCF_019923935.1). Taxonomy (NCBI): domain Eukaryota; kingdom Metazoa; phylum Chordata; class Mammalia; order Artiodactyla; family Bovidae; genus Bubalus; species Bubalus bubalis. Next base: position 29,167,426 of record NC_059171.1, on the reverse strand, counting down.
AAACAAAGAGATATACCATGTTCAAGATAGGTATAATGGAAGAATCTACTGTATAACACAGAGAACTCACCTGATGCTCTGTGGTGAACTAAATGAGAAGGAAATTCAATAAAGAGGGGATATATGTATATGTATAGCTGATTCACTTTGCTGTACAGTAGACACTAACATAATGTTGTAAAGCAACTATATCCAATAAAGATTAATAAAAATATTTTAAAAGATTGGAAGAATAATAGAGAGGCTCAACAAATTGGTTCAAATTGGGAAAGGAGTACATTAAGGCTGTATATTGTTACCCTGCTTATTTAACTTATATGCAGAGTGCATCATGAGAAATGCTGAGCTGGATGAATCACAAACCGGAATCAAGATTGCTTGCAGAAATATCAACAACCTCAGATATTTAGATGATACCACACTAATGTCAGAAAGTGAAGAGGAACTATAGAGCCCTAGATGAAGGTGAAAGAGGAGAGTGAAAAAGCTGCCTTAAAATGCAACATTCAAAAAACAAATATCATGGCATCTGGTCCCATCACTTCATAGCAAATAGATGGGGAAAAAAGTGGAAACAGTGACAGATTTCATTTTCTTGGGCTCCAAAATCACAGCGGATGGTGACTACAGCCACAAAATTAAAAGATACTTGCTTCTTGGCAGGAAAGCTATGACAAACCTAGACAGCATATTAAAAATCACAGACATCACTTTGACAAAGGTCCATCTAGTCAAAGCTATGGTTTTTCCAGTAGTCATGTATGGATGTGAGAGTTGGACGATAAAAAAGGCTGAGGGCTTAAGAAGATGCTTTCAAATTGTGGTGTTGGAAAAGACTCTTGAGAGATGCTTGGATAGCAAGGAGATAAAACCAGTCAATCCTAAAGGAAGTCAACCCTGAAGGTTCATTGGAAGGACTGATGATGAAGCTGAAGCTCTAATACTTTGGCTACCTGATGTGAAGAGCCAACTCACTGAAAAAGTTCTGATGCTGGGAAAAATTGAGGACAAGAGGAGGAGGGGCTGACAGAGGATGAGATGGTTGGATGGCATCACAGATTCAAGGGACATGAGTTTGAGCAAACTCAAGGAAACCGTGAAGGGCAGGGAAGCCTGGCACGCTGCAGCTCATGGGGTTGCAAAGAATCATACACAAGTTAGTGCCTGAACAACAACAAAAATTTTCACCATAATGATGTGTTGTATTAATAAAATTCCAGTCATAACCACTTCAGGTGATTTTTGTGGACACTGACAAGTGTCATTTCATTCTTCAATGAAAATAAGTTAGTAGCACTAACCCAAACAAATATGAAGTTGTTTAAAGTGAAAGCGAAAGTGAAGTCGTGTCTGACTCTTTGTGACCCCATGGACTGTAGCCCACCAGGCTCCTCCATCCATGGGATTCTCCAGGCAAGAATACTGGAGTCGGTTGCCATTTCCTTCTCCAGGGGATCTTCCCGACCCAGGGATTGAACCCAGGTCTCCCACATTGCAGGCAGACACTTTAACCTCTGAGCCAAGGAAATCAACCCTGAAGTCGTTTAAAAGCTATAATTAATTCATAGAGATATTAAATAGAATACTGGAACAGAATAGAAAACCAAAACAGCCCAGTCATAAGATGAGCACACCATTATACAGATCAATGGGTAAAGGATTAATCTCTCAATGAATGATTCAAAAACAAGCAGGCATCTGTAAGAAAAAAAATGCTACTGGACATGACCTACCTCATGACCAGAAATAAGATCAATTTCAGATGAAATAAAGATAAATCTTTGAAAGATGATAATGGAAAATATGTTTATTTACTCAAGTTATAGATATATCTTAAAAGACACATGTGCACTAAAAATAAAGGAAAATTTTGACAAATTGGGAAGCACTAAGAATTTCTGTTCATTAAATGATACCGTTACAACTGTAAAACACATTACAAACTAAAGAAGATATTTGCTTTGAAAAACTTAGTAAAAGACTGGTATATAACATATATAAGAGCTCCTATAGAGCATAATGACAAAATTGATATTACTTTTAAAAATAGTACACACCAATAAAAATGGATGAAGTAGAACTACATATGTCAATATGGATAAATTTCAGACAGAATATTTAATGAAAAAAGCAGGTCACAAGAGAATTAATGCAATATGTTGTTAATTGTCTAACATTAAAAAAGTTCACAGTTAATAACTGTGATAACTCTAACAACAATAAGGTTATTAATAAACTCTATTGTTTAAGAGCAAATACATGGGTCCTCAAACTCTAAAATAAAACAATGGTATAATCACCACAAAAATAAGGATATTGACTAACTCAGAGAAAGAGGAAAATTTTCTGAGTGGAGTCTTCTAAATTCTCAATGGAGTTGTTGAATTTATATTTTCCTTCAATTATTCCCTTTATATGTTTATATTTTATTTATATTATTACTGAACTTATTGTTCTTTAAAAATGAAATGATGACTTAAAATAATATTTGTTCCTTTATTTATCCAATCATTTTTCTATGTAAGTAAATACTTCACAATAGATTCCATGAAGTCAGAATAAGTGAATTTTAGCATTTTCTTGGTACATCACATATTAACAATTACCTACGATATATTTAAATATAAAAAATGCTAAACATATGCACATATTAAATGCTATTGTATATTAGCTTATGTTATTGACTTCTATTATTCAATCTCTTCTACCAATGACAGAAGATGGGCCCATTTACTTGAACTATTGATTCTGGCCTTGGTCACAATTTGCTTTGGCCATAGGGATATGGAGAGAAGTGAAAGTATATTAGTTCTGAGTCAAAGTCATAAGAGGCATGAAAGCATAGACACTAACATATAAAAATAGATAGCCAATAGGAATTTCGGAGAAGGCAATGGCACCCTACTCCAGTACTCTTGCCTGGAAAATCCCATCGACAGAGGAGCCTGGTAGGCTGCAGTCCATGGGGTCGCAAAGAGTAGGACACAACTGAGCGACTTCACTTTCACTTTTCACTTTCATGCTTTGGAAAAGGAAATGGCAACCCACTCCAGTGTTCTTGCCTAGAGAATCCTAGGGACAGGGGAGCTTGGTAGGCTGCCGTCTATGGGGTCGCACAGAGTTGGACACAACTGAAGTGACTTAGCAGCAATAGGAATTTGCTGTTTGACTCAGGGAACTCAAACTTGGGCTCTGTAATAACCTAGAGGGGTGGGAATGGGCAGGAGGTGGGACGGATATTCAAGAGGGAAGGTATATATGTATTTCTATGATTAATTCATGTTGATGTATGACAGAAATCAAACCAATATTGTAAAGCAATCATAAATTATAAATACATATTAAAAAATAACATCAGTTCAGTTCAGTTCAGTCGCTCAGTAGTGTCCGACTCTTTGCGATCCCATGAATTTCAGCACTCCAGGCCACCTGGTCCATCACCAACTCCCGGAGTTCACTGAGACTCACGTCCATCAAGTCGGTGATGCCATCCAGCCATCTCATCCTCTGTCGTCCCCTTCTCCTCCTGCCCCCAATCCCTCCCAGCATCAGAGTCTTTTCCAATGAGGCAACTCTTCGCATGAGGTGGCCAAAGTACTGGAGTTTCAGCTTTAGCATCATTCCTTCCAAAGAAAACCCAGGACTGATCTCCTTTAGAATGGACTGGTTGGATCTCCTCACAGTCCAAGGGACTCTCAAGAGTCTTCTCCAACACCACAATTCAAAAACATCAATTCTTCAGCACTCAGCTTTCTTCACAGTCCAACTCTCACATCCATACATGACCACTGGAAAAACCATAGCCTTGACTAGACGGACCTTTGTTGGCAAAGTAATGTCTCTGCTTTTGAATATGCTATCTAGGTTGGTCATAACTTTTCTTCCAAGGAGTAAGCGTCTTTTAATTTCATGGCTGCAATCACCATAGCAAAATGAAAAAAATACGGTACTATACGTGTTAGTTGTTCATTCGTGTCTGACTCTTTGAAAACCCATGGACTGTAGCTCACCAGGCTCCTTTGTCCATGAAATTTTCCAGGGAATAAACTGGAGTGGATTGCCATTCCCTTCTCCAGGGGATCTTTCCAAACCAGGAATTAAACTCAGGTCTCCTGCATTGCAGGCAGATTCTTTACCTTCCGAGCCACCACCAAAGTCCCCCAAGAAGTATTATGTCTTTTTGCAAAACTACTTTTTGGTACTGTATCTGCCACAAAAAGGATGTGTCTCAGATTTCTGCTAATTCAAGGAGAATGTGGATTGAAAAAGCACAACTAAACTAGATCCACAGTCTGGATCAGACAAGCCCTATAGATTTATGAATAAGAAATAAGCATTAATTGTTAAAAGTCACAGAGCATGAGGTGATTTGTTTCACATCAATGCAAGAATAGCTGTGACATATTGGAAAAATCAGATGGAAAGATTAATTAAGCAAACCATGACAAAGAGGATGGCATTTCACTTGGACCTCAAAAGAAGAGTTGCCTTTGGACTGAATTGCCTATCTCCTTATATTTATCAATTCAGTCAGTGTAATGAGAGTATGGAAATTTATTCATTGGTACCTTAAATTACACTGGCAGCAAATTTGGAGAAAAGCTTTGGTGAAAGAACTTCTAAAATAATTATCAATAGGATAATGGCTGATACAAAATGCTTATTATGTGTTTTTTTAAAAAATAACAACATCCATTTTTGAAATCATTTCAAATAATGTAGTAGCTCCCTAAATCACCTCAAAATTTAAGATGCTACTCTCTGGAACACTGTGATCTTATATATTTTCACATTAGTCTGTGTGGATAGCCCTCCTTCACCATCACCCACTGCTGCTGCTGCTGCTAAGTCACTTCAGTCATGTCCAACTCTGTGCGACCCCATAGACGGCAGCCCACCAGGCTTCCCCATCCCTGGGATTCTCCAGGCAAGAACACTGGAGTGGGTTGCCATTGCCTTCTCCAATGCAGGAAAGTGAAAGTGAAATGAAGTCACTCAGTCGTGTCCGACTCCTAGTGACCCCATGGACTGCAGCCCACCAGGCCCCTCCATCCATGGGATTTTCCAGGCAAGAGTACTGGAGTGGATTGCCATTGCCTTCTCCGCCATCACCCACTAGATTACAACTTTTGGTAATACATTCTCAAATCACTATTTATGTCTTCTTCATATCAGCAATCATGAATAAAATAGCAAAATTATTTTTATATTTTTTCAGTGTTTTTCTTTCCTTCCCCAGTGTGTTCTAAATGGACACAGAGACAATGTTTTGATACCTGTAAAATGCTTGGAGTAAGGATGGCAATCAATAAATATTTGTTTAATAATTCCATCAATGAATAAAAGAACAGGCTTTTATATCATATAATCTAGGTATAAAAACCTATTATATATTTCACAAAATTCATATCTTAGGTAATTAAATCATATTTTCAATATTCTCAATTTTGTCCTATGCACATTCAATTTAGTGAGAATTGGAGAAATGTATGCAAACACCTAACATAAATGTTAGTTCTCATTACTATTTAAGAGCTTTGTAGTACCTTTAGGAATTCAGGAAAGAGGAGAGATTCATATAGTCTTTTGCCAATTCAATTTATTGTAAAAGCTCACAGAAAACATTTCCTCATGCAGGTATAAGGACATTTAAATGAACAGTATGTCTTCTGCTGCATAGACAATTGTTTTCTGCATGCTCATTGCAAGTGCAGCTCTAACAGCAGGTTTCTATAATTGGCCTATGTATTCTCTGTATTACCTAAACATCACATTTCTGTGGCTGATTATTTTGCTTACCTGAAGCATTAAGAAAGAAGAAAATGGAAATAAAAGAGTTCAGAAAGAATTTTCTTTCAAACAAATTTATCTTAAGAAATATATTTTTGCATTTCTTTCTATAATTAACAGTACTTAAAGTTCTTCAAAGAATTAGACTTTTGGCTGCATCTTCTATCTATCATCTAGAAAGTGATTTTTCCTATATTTTCACCTCTGTCCTCTTATGATCATCCTTCATTATAAAATAGTTTTCTCATCATCTTTAAGCTGCCTGGCAATTTAGGAAGCAACAATAAGAAGGCTGGAGTTTAATTGCTAATTTGTTTGCTTGAATTATGCAGAAGTGCCTTGCTGTGCTTTAATTTAAATTAACAGCATTTCTTCTAATGCTATTACACAAATAAAATGCTAATAATTTAGCCTTTGTCTGCCCCCCACTTGTTTTCCAAATATGAGATTATATATTTGAGGTGGAAAAAACAGAAATGTACATGTTTTCTTTATCTAAGTAATATTATACATATTGGGAATAATTGCTATTCTTCCCCAATATCTTCAGGCTATTTTGTATGCAAGAAATCTCTAAACACTTGAAACACTGTTTTTCCTGTTCATGGAAAATATAGCTAGGGGGTTATATGAATGAGACATGAAAATAGCTATGGACTTACTTCCACAAGTGAATGCAATTCAAAGGCAGTGTTTTCTCCCTAAAACAGAATTACATTCATCTATATATCTATCCATAATTTATAAACCATAAAATTTATTCCTATTGGTTTACAGTTCTATAAATTCTAATAAATACCTATAGAGTTATGTTACACCACCACCACAGACTAGATATAGAATTACTCTATTGCCCCAAATAATTTCCTCTTGCAGCTTTTTCTAGTCAACCCCTTACTCTGCAACCTCTGAAAAATATAATTATCTATAATTCAAATACAAGAAACACTTTTAAAAGAAGATAGATATTATTGTAAATATTTTATTTCTAGCCTGTTTAAAATTGGTATATTTTTATTCCTTTTCATCTAATCCAAATCTAGTAGATTTATGAGATTTATATTTAACCAGCATTCCCAGTGTGAGGTTCCACAGAACATGTTTCTGCAGGATGTGACTACATGTGCTATGAACAAAATTGTTTCATGCTCAGGTAAAGTTCAGAAAACTTTGAATTAAACAATTCTTTTTTTCACAGTCTCTTCTCTCTATATTCACAGTATAAGGCATATATCATGATTTCTATTGATCATTTGGATGCAGAGTAATATATAAGGAATAAATCTATTTAGAAATACAATAGTTAAAAATCAAGGAAGCTGAAACATTAATTGAAATTTATATTTTATAAAACAAAAATTACTGAAGATCTGTAAAAATTCAACCAGAAATTCATCCAGTGATATATAACATAAATAGATGTAAAGGAGTCTATATTAAATTGTGTTGATGGAAAAAAAAAATTCCTTGTAAGTCCTTATGATTAGAGAGACTCAAATGAAAGTATCAACAAAATGTCTGAAAACAGGATTCAAAGTCAGAAATTGAGAATGTCCTTGAAAACTTATGACACATTAGCACAAAACAGGCAATAGAAAAGGCTGTTGGTGTGGACTGAACTGAATGGAGTCATATATCCAAGATGAAATGTAGTGATAGGTAATTTTTACCTGGAATGGGCAAATATTTGTTTCTCTGTTAAAAATCAGTAAATTTCCACTTATATGATGTCAGTGAGTAAAATTCTTTAAAATGTATTTTTTTCAGAATAGTCATAAGACTTTGCACATATAATTATCAGCTTCAAATTAATACTGTCTCTTTCAGTTGAGGGGGAAAGGATGAGAGAGAGGCTGGCAGTATATTCTAATGCTGTACTTTTGATAAATCTATGTCACTTCACTGGTATATGAATATGTTTGATAAAAATGATAGACGTTTATATCAACTTTAATATTATATCAATTCATAGCTGTTTTTAAAGTTGAGTAAAACAGGTCAACTACAAGTCTAGTCAATTTTATGATTTGTAATTCCCTCAAATAAAGGATTAATAGCTATGAGACTTGCTCTCCTGCTGTCCACAGTAAGAAACAGGATTTACATGAAACAAGAATTTTCAGACATTGGACTACAAGCATCGAAAGATCCTTTTGCCTCGTTAAAGGATTAAAAAGAAAAAAAAAAATGAAGTAAATCCTAGGATCGCCACTGCTTAATCACTGGAGTCAGTTTTCAGGCCATAGAGCATGGGATTAAGGAGATCAAGATTAGATCTTGGGAAAGTCAAGTCAGACAGAATTTGCAAGTGATAATACTGAGTAGGAGGAATTGAACAGAGAAGGCAGAAGGGAGGAAAGGAGGGAGAAGGAGAGAGACACACACAGAGACACAGACAGAGGAAAGGAAAAAAAAAAACAAGTAGAAGTAGAAAGAATAGGAGAGGAGGAGGAAGAAGAACGAGGAGAAGGAGAAGAAAAGGGGAAGGGAGATGAACAGAAGGGAAGGAAAAGGGAGAGAAAAGGGAAAGAGAGAGAACATCCAGTTTGTTTGTGTACTGATCTGTGGATATTAATAGATGGGAGGAAATATCCTGAGTCTGGTCAAAATAGAATTGGGATTCCAAGATGTTACAAAACATGGGATATGTTTCATGCTCACTCCACCTAGAGTGGTGAGATTTCATAAAACAAAAATAGGGTGTGAAGGATACGTACACCCGTTTTCATTGCAAAACTGTTTACAGTAGCCAAGACATGGAAGCTACCTAAATGTGCATCGACAGAGGGATGGATAAGGAAGATGTGATACATATATTACTCAGCGATTAAAAAGAATGAAATAGGGTCATTTGCAGCAACACTGATGGACCTAGAGATTGCCATACTGAGAGAAGTTAGTTGGACAAGAGAAGGAAAAATATAGTTTGGTATCCCTTACATGTGAAATCTAAAAAGAAAAGATACAAATGAACATAATTACAAAACAGAAACAGACTCACAGACTTAGAGAATGAACTTTATGGTTGCCAAGGGGGAAGAATGAGGGGAAGGGATAGTTAGGGAATTTGGGATGGACATGTATACATTGCTATATGTAAAATGGATAATCAATAAGGACCTGCTTGTAGCACAGGGAACTCTGCTCAATGATATGTGGAAGCCTGAATGGGAAGGACTTGGAGGGAGAATGGATACATATATATATGTTTGGCTGAGTCCCTTTGCTGTCCACTTGAAACTGTCACAACATTGTTCATTGGATATACTCCAATATAAAATAAAAAGTTAAAAAAAAAAAAGTCTTTAAATGGAGCCAAAACAAAGATTAAACAGATCTCAAAAAGATAAAGCAAATCTGCAAGTAACTTAATTGCATTCTGGAACAAACCTTAGCATTGTTTAATAGAATACAAAATTATTTAGCACCCAAGAATATTAAACCCACAGTAACTGCAGTTAAATCAACAAAATTACCAGGGATGCAAAGAGGTTGAAAAATATGACCCATAATGGGGATTTAAGTCTAACAACAGAAACTGCCAAAATTGATATTAAGTGATCAATTCTCTTTACATAGATACATGTACTCAGTGCAAAAACAAAGTCCCATAAGTTTTAAATTGTGGGGGGTAAAAACTGACAATATTTTGACAAAAAAATGACATTATTATAAAACATACATGGAAGTTAAAGTTTTTTGTTAAAGTTAATTGTTTTTCCAAAAGAGTTTGGAAAAGAAAAGCAAATGAGACTTACACTCCTTGATTTCAGGAGCTACTAAAAAGCATAAGAAATCAAGACAATGGGGTTTTGGCTTACAAATTAAAAAAAAATTAAAAATAAACAAAATCCCAAAATGGAGCAGAATAGCAAGTCCACACATTGACTCTATATATGGCCAATGTGGTTTTCTCAGTGGCTCAGTGGTAAAGAATCTGCTTGCAATGCAGGAGCCACAGGAGATGCAGGTTGATGCATGGGCCCGGAAGATCCCCTGGAGGAGGACAGGGCAACAGACTGCAGTATCCTTGCTGGAGAATCCCACGGACAGAGAAGCTTGGCAGGTTACAGTCCATAGGGTCGCAAAGAGTCAAACATGACTGAAGTGACTTAGCACACACCCACCATGGCCAGATGATTTAAGAAGAGGTGGAAAGAATACACAGAACTGTACAAAAAAGATCTTCACGACATCCTGGAACGTGAAGTCAAGTGGGCCTTAGAAAGCATCACTAGGAACAAAGCTAGTGGAGGTGATGGAATTCCAGGGGAGATAATTCAAATCCTGAAAGATGATGCTGTGAAAGTGCTGCCAGCAAATTTGGAAAACTCAGCAGTGGCACAGGACTGGAAAAGATCAGTTTTCATCACAATTTCAAAGAAAGGCAATGCCAAAGAATGCTCAAACTACCACACAATTGCACTCATCTCACACGCTAGTAAAGTAATGCTCAAAATTCTCCAAGCCAGGCTTCAGCAACACGTGAACCGTGAAATTCCAGATGTTCAAGCTGGCTTTAGAAAAGGCAGAGGAACCAGATTTCAAGTTGCCAACATCTGCTGGATCATGGAAAAAGCAAGAGAGTTCCAGAAAAACATCTATTTCTGCTTTATTGACTATGCCAAATCCTTTGACTGTGTGGATCACAATAAACTGTGGAAAATTCTGAAAGAGATGGGAATACCAGACCATCTGACCTGCCTCCTGAGAAACCTATATGCAGGTCAGGAAGCAACAGTTAGAACTAGACATGGAACAACAGACTAGTTCCAAATAGGAAAAGGAGTACATCAAGGCTGTATATTGTCACCCTGCTTATTTAACTAATATGCAGAGTACATCATGAGAAACACTGGGCTGGAAGAAGCACAATCTGGAATCAAGACTGTCAGGAGAAATATCAATAACATGAGATATCCAGATTACACCAGCTGTATGGCAGAAAGTGAAGAGGAACTGAAAAGCCTCTTGATGAAAGTGAAAGAGGAGAGTAAAAAAGTTGGCTTAAATTTCAACATTCAGAAAACGAAGATCATGGCATCTGGTCCCATCACTTCATGGCAAATAAATGGGGAAACAGTGGAAACAGTGTCAGCCTTTATTTTGGGGGGCTTCAAAATCACTGCAGATGATGACTGCAGCCATGAAATTAAAAGATGCTTACTCCTTGGAAGAAAAGTTATGTACAACCTAGATAGCATATTGAAAAGCAGAGACATTATTTTGCCAACAAAGGTCCATCTAGCCAAGGCTATGGTTTTTCTTGTGGTCATGTATGGATGTGAGAGTTGGAATGTGAAGAAAGCTGATCGCCAAAGAATTGATGCTTTTGAGCTGTTGTTTTGGAGAAGACTCTTGCGAGTCCCTTGGACTGCAAGGAGATCCAACCAGTCCATTCTGAAGGAGATCAGCCCTGGGATTTCTTTGGAAGGAACGATGCTAAAGCTGAAACTTCAGTAGTTTGGCCACCTCATGGGAAGAGTTGACTCATTTGAAAAGACTCTGATGCTGGGAGGGATTGGGGGCAGGAGGAGAAGGGGACGACAGGGGATGAGATGGTTGGATGGCATCACCGACTCGATAGACATGAGTTTGAGTGAACTCCGGGAGTTGGTGATGGACAGGGAGGCCTGGTGTGCTGCAATTCATGGGGTCGAAAAGAGTCGGACACGACCGAGTGACTGAACTGAACTGAACTGAACTGACTGTGGAAATTCTAGTTCTTTTATCAAATGGTGCTGATTACAAGTAATATTCATTAAAAAATAACTCAATTATTAATTGATGTTAAAAATAACTCAAAATGGGTTGTAGACCTAATCATAAGTGATGAAAACATACAACATTTAGGAGAAAATATAGAGTATCTACTTGAACTTACATAAATTTTTGTTGAAATATTTCTTAGATAAGTCCAAAAATCACAGACATATAAAAATAATAACCTACCCTTCATCAAAATTCACATCTGTTGCTACTTCAAAGATACTCTTAGAAAATGAAAAACCAGTCACTGGGAGAATATACTTGCAAACCACATATATGATAATAGATTTGCATCCATGTTATGACTAATTTTTTGTGTCAATTTGACTGGGCTAAGGGTGTGTCTGTGAAGCTGTTTCCAGGAGAGATTAACATATGAATCCATAGACTGAGTAAAGAAGATTTTCCCTTAACAATGGAAGCAAGCACTCATGAGGGCCTGATTAGAACAAAAAGGTGGAGGAAGGAGGATTTCTCTTTTTCTTACGGAACTGAGATGTTCATCTTTTCCTGCCCTCAGCCACCAGAGCACTTACTTTATGGATCTTCAGCTCCAGATTAAAGAAGCAACTCCACAGTTCTCAGGAATTCCAGCCTTGATCTGGAAGTTAGACCAGCAGCTCACCTGATTTCTATCCCTCAGACCTTCTGAGTAGGATTTTTTTTGTTTATTTTTTAGCTGTATCTCACAGCATGCAGGATCTCAGTTCCCCAACCAGAAATCAAACCCATCCCTCCCTGCAGAAGAAATGCATATTCTTAGCCACTGGACCACGAGGAAAGTCCCTGAGTTGGACTGATTTGTACCACTCGCTCCTGGTTATCCAGTTTTGAATAGCAGACTGTGGGACTCTTTTTTTGTCTCCAAAAACATGGAGCCAATTCCTATAATAAATCTATCATGTGTGTGTGTGTGTGTGTGTGTGTGTGTGTGTGTGTGTGTGTCTTCCCTTATGGCTCAGATGGTAAAGAATACACCTGCAATGCAGGAAACCAGGTTAGATCTCTGATGGTGGGAAGATCACCTGGAGAAGGGAATGGTTACCTATTCCAAAATTCTTGCCTGGAGAATTCTATGGATAGAGGAAGCTGGTGAGCCACAGTCCATTGCATTGCAAAGAGTCAGACATGATTGAGCAACTAACACTTTCACTATCATATAAAACCAGTAAGACATACATACACACATCTTATTGGTTCTGTGTCTCTAGAGAACCCTAATACGATCCAGAATATATAAAAAATTAATATTATACAACTCAAAAATAAGAAAACACAAAAGTCCAATAGAGAAATGAACAAGCACTTTACTGAAGAAGAAATATGATTGCCAAATGAGCATAAGACACAATTCACATAATTTACTACAAAGAAAAATATACTTTCAAACACTGAATGACTATGCTGTACAACTAAGACTAATATACTATTGTAAATCAACTATAGTTCAATAAAAATTTTTTAAACTGCAAGGAAACACGAATTAGTTCAGTTCAGTCCCTCAGTCCTGTCCGACTCTTTGCGACCCCATAAATCGCAGCACACCAGGCTTCCCTGTCCATCACCAACACCCAGAGTTCACCCAAACTCATGTCCATCGAGTAGGTGATACCATCCAACCATCTCATCCTCTGTCGTCCCCTTCTCCTCCTGCCCCCAATCCCTCCCAGCATCAGAGTCTTTTCCAATGAGTCAACTCTTTGCATGAGTGGCCAAAGCATTGGCATTTCAGCTTCAGCATCAGTCCTCCTAATCAACACCCAGGACTGATCTCCTTTAGAATGGACTGGTTGGATCTCCTTTCAGTCCAAGGGATGCTCAAGAGTCTTCTCCAGCACCACAATTCAAAAGCATCAATTTTTCAGTGCTCAGCTTTCTTCACCGTCCAACTCTCACATCCATACATGACCACTGGAAAAACCATAACCTTGATTAGACGGACCTTTTTTGGCAAAGTAATATCTCTGCTTTTAAATATGCTATCTATGTTGGTCATAACTTTCTTTCAAAGGAGTAAGCATCTTTTAATTTCATGGCTACAATCACCATCTGCAGTGATTTTGAAGCATTGATTTTGAATTAAGTCTGACACTGTTTCCACATCTATTTGCCATGAAGTGATGGAACCAAATGCCATGATCTTAGCTTTCTAAATGTTGAGCTTTAAGCCAACTTTTTCACTCTCCACTTTCACTTTCATCAAGAGGTTTTTAGTTCCTCTTCACTTTCTGCCATAAGGGTGGTGTCATCTGCATATCTGAGGTTATTGATATTTCTCCCGGCAATCTCGATTCCAGTTTGTGCTTCTTCCAGCCCAGCATTTCCCATGATGTACTCTGCATATAAGTTAAATAAGCAGGGTGACATTATACAGCCTTCACGCACTCCTTTTCCTATCTGGAACCAGTCTGTTGTTCCATGTTCAGTTCTAACTGTTGATTCCTGACCTGCATATAGGTTTCTCAAGAGGCAGGTCAGGTGGTCTGGTATGCCCATCCTTTCAGAATTTTCCACAGTTTATTGTGATCCACACAGTCAAAGGCTTTGGCATAGTCAGTAAAGCAGAAATAGATGTTTTTCTGGAACTCTCTTGCTTTTTCTATGATCCATCAGATGTTGGCAACTTGATCTCTGGTTCCTCTGCCTTTTCTAAAACCAGCTTGAGCATCTGGAAGTTCACGGTTCATATACTGCTCAAACCTGGCTTGGAGAATTTTGAGCATTACTTTACTAGCATGTGAGATGAGTGCAACTGTGTGGTAGTTTGAGCATTCTTCAGTGTTGCCTTTCTTTGGGATTGGAATAAAAACTGACCTTTTCCAGTCCTGTGGCCACTGCTGAGTTTTCCAAATTCGCTGGCATATTGAGTGTAGCACTTTCACAGCATCATCTTTCAGGATTTGAAATATCTCCACTGGAATTCCATCACCTCCACTAGCTTTGTTCCTAGTGATACTTTCCAAGGCCCACTTGACTTCACATTCCAGGATGTCTGGTTCTAGGTGTGATTACACCATCATGATTATCTGGGTTGTGAATATCTTTTTTGTACAGTCTTCTGAGTTTTCTTGCCACCTCTTCTTAATATCTTCTGCTTCTGTTAGGTCCATACCATTTCTGTCCTTTATCGAGCCCATCTTTGCATGAAATGTTCCCTTGGTATCTCTAATTTCTTGAAGAGATCTCTAGTCTTTCCCATTCTCTTGTTTTCCTCTATTCCTTTGCACTGATTGCTGAGGAAAGCTTTCTTATCTCTCCTTGCTATTCTTTGGAACTCTGCATTCAGATGCTTATATCTTTCCTTTTCTCCTTTGCTTTTTGCTTCCCTTCTTTTCAAAGCTATTTGTAAGGCCTCCTCAGACAACCATTTAGCTTTTTTGCATTTCTTTACCATGGGGACGGTCTTGGTCCCTGTCTCCTGTATAATGTCATGAACCTCCATCCATAGTTCATCATGCACTCTATCAGATCTAGTCCCTTAAATCTATTTCTCACTTCCACTGTACAATCATTAGGGATTTGATTTAGGTCATACCTGAATAGTCTAGTGGTTTTCCCCACTTTCTCAATTTAAGTCTGAATTTGGCAATAAGGAGTGCATGATCTGAGCCACAGTCAGCTCCTGGTCTTATTTTTGCTGACTGTATAGAGCTTCTCCATCTTTTCCCAAGGTATGTTTTGTACTTTTTAGGATTGTTATTCTTATTCAAAGATCCATCGAAGTTTAACCTGATTATGTGAAAAGTGAAAGTAACCCCAAAGAGATACAATTTTATACTGACTGAAACAGTAGCTGCCACCTCGGAAATGTAGTATCTTCCTTAAGCAAGGATTTTTTTTTCTTTCTCTTGCTGCAGAAACATCTGATACATAAGGTTAATATTTTTAGGTATCAACAGGAACATTTTTCTATATATATTTTTAATTCATAATAATATCTGTTATTGAGGACATTAATAGGATTTTCTGTACAAATGGCTCTGAGGGTATAACACAGGGGACTAAAGAGTATAGAGAAATCAATCCTTGGGCATTTCAAATATTGAATTTAAGGCATTATGTCTGAATGAAAAGAAAACGCAAGATTAACCCAGGCCCGGGGGGGGGGGGGGGGGGAGAATTACATAATCAGGTGTTAGGAATTAGGATATGTAAATACAGCAAGAAAGTATATCACTGAGAAAAATTCCCCCTATTGTTAGCTACCCTGTGATGACAGGGATAAATTTCTGAAGAGCGAAAATCTCAGATAGTTTGGTAAGGTAGGCGGATTAACTTCCTCCCCAAAGACGTCCACATTCTAATCCCTGGAGCCTGTGAATACATTATTTAACACTGAAAAGGAGCACTGCAGGTGTGATTAAGGATCTTGAAAAGGGGTTATAATCTTGGATTATCTGGATGGGCCAAATGTAAGCCCAATGGTCCTCCTAGAAGAGAACCAGGAGGATCAGAGTCAGTACCAATAGATAGGACAATGAATATAAGGAGGTTAGCATGATTTAAGGAATGAGTCATAAGGCAAGGAATTATGGTTATCATTCAGAGGCTGGAAAGAGCAACAAAATGGGTTCTCCTCTGAGACCTCTAAAAAGAACAGCCCTGCTAGCATATTGATTTTGAATTTCTGATCTCCAGAACTATAAGAAAATAAATGTGTATTGTTTTAAGCCACTAAATTTATGGTAAAGTATTACATCAGAGATCAAACCAGTCAACTTAAGGGAAATCAAACCTGAATACTTATCGGAAGAACTGATGCTGATGTTGAAACTCCAGTATTTGGTCATCTGATGTGAACAGCTGACTCATTGGAAAAGTCCCTGATGCTGGGAAAGATTGAGAGCAGAAGGAAAAGAGGGCATCAGAGGACGAGATGGTTGGATGGCTTTGCCAATGTAATGGACATGAACTTGGGCAAACTTCGGGAGACGGTGAGGGACAGGGAGGCCTGGCGTGCTGCAGTCCATTTGGTCACAAAGAGTTGGACATGACTGGGCAACTGAACAACAACAATATTACATCATTAACAGGAACTATTAATAACTGATTTGACAAAGACCAGCTGTACCATGATTCCAAGTAGAACGTGTTGAGAAAACAAGATCTTTGAGCCCCCATTGACTGACTTGGAGTGGGAATACTAATTATGGAAAAACAATGTTTTGATATTATGTTTCCTGTTACCTAGCCAAATGGATGCTAATAATAGAAATCAAGTTTAATTATAAACAAAGAAAGGGTGTTGCATTACTTAGCAGAGTTTCATTCCTACTAGTCTGACTCATTCTTTGGATTGGTTAATTTAAGATATAATTTCAATAAAACAGATTTTTTAACTGTGTCTTAAATAGCTTATTGTCAGTTGTCTATCAGATCCCTCCCCCCTCCCACCGCCACAAAAAAGAATATGTTGAAATATTTAAACTGAAACTAGCATTTCTAACAGAAAATTTCATCTCTCACCAGTAGACTAGGATAACAGAGCTTTTGCAGAAATAAGACGTTTAGAGTTTGTCATTCAATTTCCAATTAAAGGAAGAATCCCCATGAGTTCCCTGAATGTCTTGTTAAGATTAAATCTTCAGTGGTTGTTTGCATTTGTTCCTTACTGTGTTATGGAAAGCCTAAGATTGTTTGTTATAGTGAGGTGGTAATTTCTAAAATGACTTAGACAAAACAGCTATAAGAAACAATCTTCCTTAATTTAGGACTAAGAGCCAATTAATATACAAAAACAATGTTAAGTAATAAGTTGTTGTTGTTCAGTCACTAAGTCACATCCAACTCTTTCTGATACCATGGACTTTATAGCACACCAGGCTTCCCTGTCCTTCAGTATCTCCCGGAGTTTGCTCAAATTCATGTTCATCACTGACTGTTGAGTCAGTGATGCTGTCTAACCATATCATCCTCTATTGTCGTAATGAGTATCTATCTTCAATTAATTTTCCCTTTTATGATGCAAAGTGGCAACTCATTGGAAAAGACCCTGTTGCTGGGGAAAATTGAAGGTAAAAGGAGAAGAGGGTGGTAGAGGGTGAGGTGGTTAGATAGCATCATTGACTCAATAGACATGAATTTGAGCAAACTCTGGGAGATACTGAAGGACAGGGAAGCTTGGTATGCTGCAGTCCATGGGGTCTCAGAGAGTCAGACACATCTGAGTGACTGAACAACCATCAGTTCAGCTCAGTCGCTCAGTCGTGTCGGACTCTTTGCAATCCCATGGACTGCAACACATCAGGCCTCCTATCAATTCCCAATTCCCATATGAAGGGAAACATATGAAAATTTCATATGAAACATATGAAATAACTTATGTACTATTCATTTTTTAATATCTAATGGCCTTTTCTCCCTGAGGAGATACCCCTCGTCCAAGGTAAGGAGCAGTGTTACGCTTTGCTGTAGAGCCATGAAGAGATACCCCATGACCAAGGTAAGAGAAACCCAAGCAAGACCATAGGTGGTGTGAGAGGGCATTAGAGGGCAGACACACTGAAACCATAATCACAGAAAACTAGCCAATCTGATCACACAGACCACAGCCTTGTCTAACTCAATGAAACTAAGCCATGCCTTGTGGGGCCACCCAAGATGGGCGGGTCATGGTGGAGAGGTCTGACAGAATGTGGTCCACTGGAGAAGGGAATGGCAAACCACTTCAGTATTCTTGCCTTGAGAACCCCATGAATAGTATGAAAAGGCAAAATGATAGGATACTGAAAGAGGAACTCCCCAGGTCGGTAGGTGTCCAATATGCTACTGGAGATCAGTGGAGAAATAACTCCAGAAAGAATGAAAGGATGAATCCAAAGCAAAAACAATACCCAGTTGTGGATATGACTGGTGATAGCAGTAAAGTCCGATGCTGTAAAGAACAATATTGCACCAGTTGAGATCAGTTCAGTCACGTAGTCGTGTCAAACTCTTTTCGACCCCATGAAGTGCAGCACGCCAGGCCTCCCTGTCCATCACCAACTCCCAGAGTTCACTCAAACTCACGTCCATCGAGTCAGTGATGCCATCCAGCCATCTCATCCTCTGTCATCCCCTTCTCCTCCTGCCCCCAATACCTCCCAGCATCAGGGTCTTTTCCAATGAGTCAAGTCTTCCCATGAGGTGGCCAAAGTACTGGAGTTTCAGCTTTAGCATCATGCCTTCCAAAGAAATCCCAGGGCTGATCTCCTTCAGAATGGACTGGTTGGATCTCCTTGCAGTTCAAGGGACTCGCAAGAGTCTTTTCCAACACCACAGTTCAAAAGCATCAATTCTTCGGCACTCAGCTTTCTTCACAGTCCAACTCTCAAATCCATACATGACTACTGGTAAAACCATAGCCTTGACTAGACGGATCTTTGTTGGCAAAGTAATGTCTCTGCTTTTGAATATGCTATCTAGGTTGGTCATAACTTTTCTTCCAAGGAGTAGACATCTTTTAAAAAGCATCACTTTTAGAAAGCATCACTAGGAACAAAGCTAGTGCAGGTGATGGAATTCCAGTGGAGATATTTCAAATCCTGAAAGATGATGCTGTGAAAGTGCTACACTCAATATGCCAACATATTTGGAAAACTCAGCAGTGGCCACAGGACTGGAAAAGGTCAGTTTTCATTCCAATCCCAGAGAAAAGCAATGCCAAAGAATGCTCAAACTACCGCACAGTTGCACTCATCTCACATGCTAGTAAAGTAATGCTCAAGATTCTCCAAGCCAGGCTTCAACAATACATGAACCATGAACTTCCAGTTGGAAGCTATTCAAGCTGATTTTCTAAAAGGCAGAGGAACCAGAGATCAAGTTGCCAACATTCGATAGACTATTGAAAAAGCAAGAGAGTTCCAGAAAAATACCTATTTCTACTTTATTGACTATGCCAAAGCCTTTGACTGTGTGGATCACAATAAACTGGAAAATTCTGAAAGAGATGGGAATACCAGATCACCTGACTTGCCTCTTGAGAAGTTTGTATGCAAGTCAGGAAGCAACAGTTAGAACTGGACATGGAACCACAGACTGGTTCCAAATAGGAAAAGGAGTGTGTCAAGGCTGTATATTGTCACCCTGCTTATTTAACTTATATGCAGAGTACATCATGAGAAATGCTGGGCTGGAAGAAGCACAAGCTAGAATCAAGATTTCCGGGAGAAATATCAATAACCTCAGATATGCAGGCGGCACCACCCTTATGGCAGAAAGTGAAGAGGAACTAAAAAGCCCCTTGATGAAAGTGAAAGAGGAGAGTGGAAAAGTTGGCTTAAAGCTCAACACTCAGAAAACGAAGAACATCGCATCTAGTCCCATCACTTTATGGGAAATAGATGGGGAAACAGTGTCAGCCTTTATTTTGGGGGGGCTCCAAAATCACTGCAGATGGTGATTGCAGCTATGAAATTAAAAGACTCTTACTCCTTGGAAGGAAAGTTATGACCAACCTAGATAGCATATTCAAAAGCAGGGATGTTACTTTGCCAACAAAGGTCCATCTAGTCAAGGCGATGGTTTTTCCAGTGGTCATATATGGATGTGAGAGTTGGACTGTGAAGAAAGCTGAGTGCCGAAGAATTGATGCTTTTGAGCTGTGGTGTTGGAGAAGACTCTTGCAAGTCCCTTGGACTGCAAGGAGATCCAACCAGTCCATTCTAAAGGAGATCAGTCCTGGGTGTTCTTTGAAATGAGTGATACTATAGCTGAAACTCCAATATTTTGGCCACCTCATGTGAAGAGTTGACCCTGTGGAAAGACCCTGATGCTGGGAGGGAGTGGGGGCAGGAGGAGAAGGGGATGACAGAGGATGAGATGGCTGGATGGCATCACCGACTCGATGGACATGAGTCTGAATGAACTCCGGGAGTTGATGATGGACAGGGAGGTCTGGCACTCTGCGATTCATGGGGTTGCAAAGAGTTTGACACGACTGAACGACTGAACTGAACTGAATGGCCTTTTCATTCCCATTAGTAAAAAAATACATCCAAACCTCAGAAATGTACAGTTTCAACATTGTTTCTATTTTAAGTTTAATTTCAATATTTTGTAAAAAAAAAAACATTTTGTTTTGCTAAATCCTGTGTGATTCTCTTGCAACTGCATGGACTGTAGCCCACTGGGCTCCTCTGTACATGGGATTTCCCAGGCAAGAATAGTGGAGTGGGTTGCCATTTCCTTCTCCAGGGGATATTCCTGACCCAGGGACTGAACCCATGTCTCCTGTATTGTAGGTAATTCTTTACCACTGAACCACCTGGGAAGCCCATAAAACATTTTAGTTCCAATTCAATAAAGTTACGGCAGATAGACGAGGGTAGATTTCCTAGAAAAGCATATATAGGTAGGAAAGGTTTGCAGAACTTCTAAAATACAATGGGTATTATTTGTTATTGAACCTATTATTTGTTAACTTTTCAATCTATTCATGAGAGTTCTGAAGGCAAGAATACTGAAGTGGTTTGCCATTCCCATCACCAGTGGACCACGTTTTGTCAGAACTGTCCACCATGACCTATCCGTCTTGGGTGGCCCTACATGGGCATGGCTCATAGTTTCATTGAGTAAGACAAGGCTGTGGTCCATGATCAGTTTCATTAGTTTTGTCACTGTGATTTTCATTCTGTCTGTCCTGGGATGAATAAGGATAAGAGGCTTATGGAAGCTTCCTGATGGGATAGACTAACTGAGGGGAGAACTGGGTCTTGTTCTGATGGGTGGGGCCATGTTCAGTAAATCTTAAAACTCAACACTCAAAAAACTAAGATCATGGCATCTGGTCCCATCACTTCACTGCAAATAGATGGGGAAACAATGGTAATAGTGAAAGACTATTTTTGGGGGCTCCAAAATCATTGCAGATGGTGGCTGCAGCCATGAAATTAAAAGATGTTTGCTCCTTGGAGGAAAAGTTATGACCAACCTAGACAGCATATTAAAAAACAGAGACATTACTTTACCAACAAAGGTCCATCTAGTCAAGGCTATGGTTTTTCCAGTAGTCACGTATGGATGTGAGTTTGGACTATAAAGCTGAGTGCTGAAGAATTGATGCTTTTGAACTGAGGTGTTGGAGAAGACTCTTGAGAGTGTCTTGGACTTCAGGGAGATCCAACCAGTCAATCCTAAAAGAAATCAGTCCTGATTATTCATTGGAAGGCCTGATGCTGAAACTCCAATACTTTGGCCACCTAATGTAAAGAACCGACTCATTGGAAAAGACCCTGATGCTGGGAAAGATTGAAGTAGGGAGGAGAAGGAGACGACAGAGGATGAGATGGCTGGATGGCATCACCAACTCGATGGTCACGAGTTTGAGCAAGCTCCAGGAGTTCGTGATGGACAGGGAAGACTGGTGGGGTGCAGTCCATGGGGTTACAAAGAGTCGGACGTGACTGAGCAACTTAACTGAACTGCTTTGTTAACTTATCTCCTCTGCCTGCTCTTGCAATGCACAAACCTATAGTCTATTTTCTACAGAGAAAAATGACAGGGATATGCTAAAAACAAAGTTATAAATCTTCAATGGTTTTCCAGTTCATAAGATCTTGATTACTTGCTCCCTTCCTGAAAACCATCTTATCCTGTAGTGTTTGACTACTTTTCTATACTTTAATCACATTGACCTTCTATCTGATAATTTTTATCTCATGGTTCCCCTTGTCAATTTTCCTGTGTTAAGAGCATTAATCTCTTTCAGAATATACCAACACTTTAATATGTTAATTAAAATATTAATTTCTGTAGCTCATATGGCAATTAACTTTAGATATACATTATATATAACAATATTATCTGAATACCTTGGAAAGAGTTTTGGAGTATTTCAAATATCCACTTGCACTTGTTTTATTTTCACAAAATAAAATAATATTGTATCTGTAGCTTAGAAATTGGTTGTATTATTTTACTGAGGGAAGTATTATCTTAATGACAAAAACTGATTCCTATGGAAGGGAATGATAAAATAATCAAAAGCTTGTTATTCATGTAGTAATATATGTTTCTACATTTGTTTTAATAATATAGTCCTGTTGATTGACAGAGATAGCAAGCATTTCATACAGAATCAGAATTTTCTATAGAGCTCAGATACAATTATTTTGCCAAAAATAAAAATCTAAATAAGATTATGACTTGTAATTTGTGTAGTTGTATATTAACAAGCTTAGAGAAAATTACTAATTTATAGCTTATAAGTAAAAAGTGAAATATTGAAATAAATATCTTTCAGATATTCCAATAATTTTATTAAAATTATAAAACTTAATCAAATTTTATTAAAATAAACAACCTAACCTCACACCTAAAGGAACTAGAGAAAGAAGAACAAATAAAACCCAAAGCTAGTAGAAGGAAAGAAACAAAGATCAGAGAGAAATAAATAAAATAAAGACTAAAAAAACAATGGAAATGATCAATGAAACTAAAAGTTGGTTGTCTGAAATAGTAAACAAAATTGATAAACCTTTACCTAAACTCATCAAGAACAAAAGGGAGAGGGCCAGAGTCAGTAAAGTCATGAATATAAAGTCATGAATGAAAAAGGGAAGTTACAACCATAAGAAATACAAAAGATCATAAGAAAATACTATGAAAACTATATGTCACCAAACTGTACAACATAGAAAAAAATAGGTCAATTCTTAGAAAAATACTATCACCAAAGATTGAACCAGGAAGAACTAGAAAATATGGATAGACAAATTACCAGTAATGAAATTGAATCAGTAATTTAGAAACTCTGAACAAACAAAAGCCCAGGACCAGAAGTCTTCACAGATGAATCCTCCCAAACATTTAGGGAAGAGTTAACCCCTATTCTCCTCAAACTATTCCAAAAAATTGCAGAGGATGAACATTTCTGAACTTATCCTATGAGGCCAACATTACCATGATACCAAAACCAGACAAAGATATAACACAAAAGAAATTATAGGACAATATTACTGATGAACAAAAATGCAAAAATCTTCAACAAAATTTTGGCACCCCAAATCCAACAATACATTGAAAAGTGTATACACTGTGATCAAGTGGGATTTAGCCCACAGAGGCAAAATTTTTTCAATATCTGTAAAACAATAAACATGATAATACCACATTGACAAAGTGAAGAGTAAAATACCTATGATCATCTCAACAGATGCAGAAAAAGCTTTTTACAAAATTTAGCATTTATTTGTGATTAAAAAAAAATAAACTGTCAAGAAAGTGATGATACAGGGAACATACTTCAGCACAATAGGGTCTTTTATAACAAACCCACATCTAACATAATATTCAATGGTGAAGAGCTGAAAGCATCTTCTCTAAGATCTGGAACAGACAAGGATGTTCACTTTTTCCACTTTTATTCAAGATAGTTTTGGAAGTCCTAGCCCCAGCAATCAGAAAAGGAAAAGAGATAAAGGAATCCAAATTGCAAAGAAAGGCATGAAACTGTTACTGTCAGAAGATTACTAGGAAAAGGAGTACGTCAAGGCTGTATATTGTCACCCTGCTTATTTAACTTATATGCAGAGTACATCATGAGAAACGCTGGACTGGAAGAAGCACAAGTTGGAATCAAGCTTGCCAGGAGAAATATCAATAACCTCAGATATGCAGATGACACCACCCTTATAGCAGAAAGTGAAGAGGAACTAAAAAGCCTCTTGATGAAGGTGAAATAGGAGAGTGAAAAAGTTGGCTTAAAGAAAACAAAGATCATGGCATCTGGTCTCATCACTTCATGGGAAATAGATGGGGAAACAGTGGAAACAGTGTCAGACTTTATGTTTTTGGGCTCCAAAATCAATGCAGATGGTGACTGTAGCCATGAAATTAAAAGATGCTTACTCCTTGGAAGAAAAGTTATGACCAACCTAGATAGCATATTCAAAAGCAGAGGCATTACTTTGCCAACAAAGGTCCGTCTAGTCAAGGCTATGGTTTTTCCTGTGGTCATGTATGGATGTGAGAGTTGGACTGTGAAGAAGGCTGAGCGCCGAAGAATTGGTGCTTTTGAAATGTGGTGTTGGATAAGACTCTTGAGAGTCCCTTGAACTGCAAGGAAATCCAACCAGTCCATTCTGAAGGAGATCAGCCCTGGGATTTCTTTGGGAGGAATGATGCTAAAGATGAAACTCCAGTACTTTGGCCACCTCATGTGAAGAGTTGACTCATTGGAGAAGACTCTGATGCTGGGAGAGAATGGGGGTAGGAGGAGAAGGGGTGGATGAGATGGCTGGATGGCATCACTGACTCGATGGACGTGAGTCTGAGTGAACTCTGGGAGTTGGTGATGGACAGGGAGGCCTGGCGTGCTGAGATTCATGGGGTTGCAAAGAGTCAGACATGACTGAGTGACTGAACTGAACTGAACTGATAATGTACTTATAAAACATGATACTTATAAAATTGTAAGAGTTCATCAATGAATTTGTAAAGGAGAAGGATACAAAATTAATGCAGATAAAGCTGTTGCATTTCTATAAAGTAAAAACAAGCCATCAGAAAGGAAAATGAAGGAAACAATGACAATTACCATTACATCAAAAAGAATAAAATACTTAAGATAAACCAACCTAAGGAGGTAAAAGACTGGTATTCAGCAACTATAAAACACTGATGAGAGAAATCAAAGACAACATAAAGAGATGAAAAGATATATCAAATTCTTAGACTGAAAGAATTATATTGTTAAAATGGCCATAATACCCAAGGCAATCTACAGATTCAACGTGGTGCCTATCAATATATCAGCAGCACTTTTCAAAGAACTAGAAGAAACAATTTTAAAATTTGTATAGTAAAGACCTCAAAGAGCCAAAGCATTCATGAGAAAGAAGGTCAGAACTGGAGGAATCACAATTCTGACTGCAGACTATACTGCAAATATCAATCAAAACTGTGTGGTGCTCACACAAAAATAGACCAATAGATCAGTAGAACAGAATAGAGAGCCCAGAGATAAGCACTTATGCTCATTTAATCTATGACAAATGAGGTAAGAATATACAATGGAGAAAAGATGGCCTCTTCAATAAGTTGTTCAGGGAAAACTGGACAGCTACATGTAAAAGAATAAAATTAGAACATTCTCTAATACCATGTACAAAAATAAACTTTAAATAGATGGATTAAAGACCTAAAAGTGAGACCAGAAACCATAAAACTTCTAGAGGAAAATATATGCAGAACACCCTTTGACATAAATCACTTTTTTTGGATCTGTCTCCTAATGCAAAGGAAATAATTTGGCAATATTTTTTTGGATCTGTCTCCTAATGCAAAGGAAATAAAAGCAAAAGTAAACAAATGGGATCTAATTAAACTTAAAAACTTTTGCCCAGCAAAGAAAACTATTGACAAAACGAAAAGAGAACCTACGGAATGGGAGGAAATATTTTCAAATTTGTAACAGGTTTAGAAACTTTAAAAATCAAAAAAATATATATATATCAGAAACTGTATTAGGAAGCATAAACAAAAATAAAAGAAATAGCAATCCTTCAAGAAATATGAATTTTAATGAAATTTCCATTTCAGTACCACAATTCTTATCAAGTCATAGTCAAATAGTCAACTTTGTTTCATTGCCCATTTAAAATATATTTCTGTGGTTAGCATGACAGATATTTAGTTAACATTTGAAAAGTGAAAGTTTTCACTTAGTTGCTCAGCTGTGTCCAACTCTTTGTGACCCCATGGACTGTAGCCCACCAGCTCCCCTGTCCATGGAATTCTCCAGGCAAGAATACTGGACAGGGTTGCCATTCCCTTCTCCAGGGGATCTTCCCAAGCCAGGGATCGAAGTCGGGTCTCTCACATCACATTCAGATTCTTTATTGTCATCATATATGAGATTTAATTTGATGACAATATTTTAAATACCATAAATAATAGTGAAGTCAGAAAAAATTCCCATTTGGGCACACTGCATTTATTCTTTGACATATAGTTAAAGTATTACCTTGATATAGACACTTCTTTTCATTGACTATATAATGTCATAAATAAAATGAGAGATAAAAAATTTAAATTGTATATAAAGTTGTGAAAATAAAATACCTTGATGTAATCACCTATCACTTTTAAAATGTAAAAGTCAGAACCCACATAAGTAATATGATAGAATATTTGTCACAAACTTATTCAAAAGTCAAAGTTAAAAACAACCAAAACCTGTATGCTTACTGTAACCATTGTCATATTAATATATTATATATAGTTTAGTAAAAGTAATTTTAAACCATATAATTGTAGAGCATGCCTGGACACAAATTAGGACATGCAAAATCTATGTTTGAGTCATAATAGATTTCAGATGGCTTTATTAAGTGACAAAAATGTTAACTGAATGAAAGATAATAGCTATAATAAGGAGCTAGATTCTAACTTCAGATTAAATTTCTCTTGGATGTGCTATCTTCCCTGTGGTTTTCTACTTGGAAGTCACAATTAGTTTATTATTGCTTAACAGCAGGAGGCTTTCTGAAGTTCAATTTTGTGACGATCTGGAACTCTTTGATTGTTCTCCAGGACTACTTTATAAAGCTTTGAGTTTTAATATTTTTAAATTGATGCAATTTTACAAATTAAACTACATATTAAGTGTAGTAAGAAAGTTCACTATTTAAGCAATTCTTCACAGGACCCTGTTGGAAGATAAGTATTTTTTCCATAACAATTTACATTATTTCATGCCAAATTGCAGGTGATCAATGTTTGCCCTTTTAAATCTCTATATCAGATAGTGTTTAAAATGGTACAATGCATATTCAAAGTTTGAAATGCAAGTACTAATGGTGCTTGCCTTTACTATCCCTAACATAAAATGTAAACAGGATTCAAAATATTGCATATTAATCCTATTGTGTTAGTGCTCATCCACTAATCCTTGTGTGATAGTATTATGTGTCAGCTTGAGTAGTTCGTGGTACTGTTATCTAATGTATTTTGATAATGTGATAATGTAAGTCTCATGGAATCAGTTGAAAACCTTAAGAGAAAAACCTGAGGTTTCCAAGAGAAGAAATTCTGTCTCAGCTTTCAGCCTAGTTGACCTTATAATTTTAAATTCAATACTGAAACATCAAGCCCATCTGGGTTTTAGGCTTGCCAACCTGCCCCACAGATTTTCAACTTGTCATCCCTACAACTGCATGAGCTAATTCCTTAAATTAAAACTCACCTCTAATCCTCTTACACACTCTTTCTCAAGATATCTATATACATAGATGTATAGAGGTATAGATCTCCTATGATATCTATATGGAGAAAGCAATGGCACCCACTCCAGTACTCTTGTCTGGAAAATTCCATGGATGGAGGAGCCTGGTAGGCTGCAGTCCATGGGGTCGCTACAAGTCGGACATGACGGAACGACTTCACTTTCACTTTCATGCATTGGAGGAGGAAATGGCAACCCACTCCAGTGTTCTTGCCTGGAGAATCCTAGGGATGGGGGAGCCTGTTGGGCTGCCATCTATGAGGTTGCACAGAGTCGGACACGACTGAAGTGACTTAGCAACAGCAGTAGCAGTATTATATCTATATACATATATTATACCTTATGATTATTTATATAGTTATAGTTAAAATTTAGTTCAATGTAGTTAAAATTTAGTTAAAATCATAGTTAAAATTTATATAAAATACAGTTAAAATATAGTTCCAAATAGGAAAAGGAGTTCATCAAGGCTGTATATTGTCACCCTGTTTATTTAACTTATATGCAGAGTACATCATGAGAAACGCTGGACTGGAAGAAACACAAGCTGGAATCAAGATTGCCGGGAAAAATATCAATAACCTCAGATATGCAGATGACACCACCCTTATGGCAGAAAGTGAAGAGGAACTCAAAAGCCTCTTGATGAAAGTGAAAGTAGAGAGTGAAAAAGTTAGCTTAAAGCTCAACATTCAGAAAACAAAGATCATGGCACCCGGTCCCACCACTTCATGGGAAATAGATGGGGAAACAGTGGAAACAGTGTCAGACTTTATTTTTTGGGGTTCCAAAATCACTGCAGATGGTGACAGCAGCCATGAAATTAAAAGACGCTTACTCCTTGGAAGGAAAGTTATGACCAACCTAGATAGCATATTGAAAACCAGAGATATTACTTTGCCAACAAAGGTTCGTCTAGTCAAGGCTATGGTTTTTCCTGTGGTCATGTATGGTTGTGAGAGTTGGACTGTGAAGAAGGCTGAGCGCTGAAGAATTGATGCTTTTGAACTGTGGTGTTTGAGAAGACTCTTGAGAGTCCCTTGAACTGCAAGGAGATCCAACCAGTCCATTCTGAAGGAGATCAGCCCTGGGATTTCTTTGGAAGGAATGATGCTAAAGCTGAAACTCCAGTCCTTTGGCCACCTCATGCAAAGAGTTGACTCATTTGAAAAGACTCTGATGCTGGGAGGGATTGGGGGCAGGAGGAGAAGGGGACGACAGAGGATGAGATGGCTGGATGGCATCACTGACTCGATGGACGTGAGTCTGAGTGAACTCCTGGAGTTGGTGATGGACAGGGAGGCCTGGCGTGCTGCAATTCCTGGGGTCGCAAAGAGTCGGACACGACTGAGTGACTGATCTGATCTGATAGTTAAAATTATGTTACACCTATGACATAATATATAATCTATAATATGCATACATTTTATGTATCTATTATATACTTATAGGAATACTTGGTGGCTCAGACAGTAAAGAATACACCTGAAATGCAGGAGACCCAAGTTTCCTCCCTGGGTTGGGAAGATCCCCTGCAGAAGTGAATGGCTACCCACTCTAATATTCTTGCCTGAAGAATTCCATGGACAGAGGACCCTAGCAGTCAATTGTCCATGGGGGTCACAAAAAGTTTATTTATACAAATTTCATATACATACTAGGATATATATGTATATGCCAATACATACATATGTTGTTTTTTTTTTTCTGAGAACCCTAACATACTTTTGCAATCATTAATCTGTTCTCCAGTTCAATAGTTTTATAATTTTATTATTTCAAGAATACTATATGAATGGAAGCATACAGTATGTACTCTTATTATAATCAGATTGTTTTATATATTATCTTATTATAATCTTATTGTAATCTTCATTATACTCAGCATAATTCAGGAGATTCATCTAGTTTTTGTGTCTATCAATACTTTCCTTTTTACTGCTGAGTAGTATTCCATAGTATAGACATAACTCATTCTGTTCATGAACTTACCAATTTAAGGACATCTGGTTTGTTTCAAGTTTGGGGATATTATGAATAAAGTAGCTATGGAAAGTGAAAGTGAAGTCACTCAGTTGTGTCTGACTCTTTGCGATCTCATGAACTGCAGCCTACCAGGCTGCTCTGTCCATGGGATTTTCCAGGCAATAGTACTAGAGTGGATTGCCATTTCCTTCTCCAGGGGATCTTCCCAACCCAGGGATTGAACCCAGGCCTCCCACATTGTAGACAGACGCTTTACCATCTGAGCCACCAGGGAAATCCTAACTGTGGAAACTTCTGTACAATTATATATGTGAACATAAATCATTATGTCTCTGAGAGAAATGCTCAGGAGATCGATTCCAGTTTCATATAGTAGCTAGAAGTTTAGGTGAGTAATAAGCTGCCTACCTCTTTTCCAGAATAACTTGATTGCATTATGATTAATATAAAAGTGATCCAGGTTCTCAATATTCTCACCAGTGCTTGATTTGTCACCACTTTTTAAAATTTCATTTTAGCCATTCTGATTGGTTTATAGTACTATAGGAATGCATCTTTGATTTGCATTTTTCCTAGTGGCAAATGATGCTGAACATCTCTTTATGTTATTTGTCATCTCTCTGCCTCCTCAAAAAGCAGGAGACTGATTTAATTCACTTTAACTTTCCATTTCAAAATTGTTTTAGCTATTGTACTTCTTTTACTTTCAATATAAATGTTAGAGTGATCTTGCCTTATCTACAAAGTATCTGACTGGGCTTCTAACAGTAGTTATAGGAAGCTTATGTGTGAACTTGGAGAGAAGTGATGTATTTACTATGTTGAAATTTCCAATCCTTGAGCATAGTCTGTTTCTCCATTTATTACATTTCCTTTGATTTCTTTTATCCGAACCTTTTGGTTCAGCATGCAGTTCAGTTCAGTAACTCAGTCATGTCCCATTCTTTGCGACCCCATGGACTGCAGCAAGCCAGGCTTCCCTGTCCATCACCAACTCCTGGAGCTTGCTCAAACTCATGTCCATTGAGTAGGTGATGCCATGCAAGTCCCACATATATTCTCTTAGATTCACAACTGAATATTTTTTTCCCTTGAATGATAGTCATGTTTGAATGAATGTATGTTGATCTTGTCCCCTGAGACCTTGTTAAACACTTATTATTTTAGGAATTTTAAGATAGATATCCAGATTTTCTACATAAAATATCATTTCAGGAGAGGCGGTCCTAAGATGGCACAGGAATAGGATGGGGAGACCACTTTCTCCCCCACAAATTCATCAAAAGAACGTTTAAACGCTGAGTAAAATCCACAAAACAACTTCTGAATGCCGGCAGAGGACATCAGGCACCCAGAAAAGCAGCCCATTGTCTTCAAAAGGAGGTAGGAAAAATATAAAAGACAAAAAAAGAGACAAAAGAGGTAGGGACGGAGCTCTATCCTGGGAAGGGAGTCTTAAAAAGAGAGAAGTTTCCAAACACCATGAAACACCCTCACTGCCAAGTCTGTGCCGAGCCTTAGAAGCACAGAGGGCAACATAATAGGGAGGAAAAATAAGTAAATAATTAAAACCCACAGATTATGAGCCCAACGGTAACTCCCTCAGCAGAGAAGCAGCATAGATGCCTGCGCCCGCCACTAGCAAACGGGTTGTTGGGCAGGGAGGCTCAGGCTGCATTGCTTAGAGTAAGGATCGGGCCTGAATGCCCCCGAGGGTAATCAGAGTGAACTAATTTGGGCTAGCAAACCAGACTGTGGGATAGCTACTACACGAAAAGCCCTAAGACACCACCAGGCCCATGCACAGAACAAAGGGTGGAACAGAACTAGCTGGCCGCAGACCATCCCCCTCTGGTGACAGGCAGCCAGAGCCAGAAGGGGGCAATCGCAGCCCCAGAGAGACATTATCTACCAAACTGCAAGCAGGTTTTTGGTTACTAAGACTTCTTGGGGTTCTGGACAGTCATCCGCCTGAGAAGGTGTGCCAGTTGTACACCCAGAAAACCGAGAGGCAGGGACGGGAGAGGCAATAAGTCGCAGTGACCACGCTCACCAAACACCTCATCACCCAAGCTGCTCGGAGCTGGGAAGGGCACAAAACGCAGGCCCAATGGAGTCTGCACCTCTGAGGACTACCTGAGTGGCTTAGACCTGGGAGATGCATGCAGCCCAGGGCCAGCCTCAGACAGTTCCTGGCAGAGCAACCTAGACCCTGAGCTGTGTGGGCAAGGAGGGTGCATGCGCAGTGAGCAGGGGCAGGTCCAGTGTGGCTGAGACACTGCAAGCACACACCAGTGTTATTTGTTTGCAGCGTCACTCCCTCCCCACAGCGCGACTGAACAAGTGAGCCTAAAAAAGTGTCCACCAATGCCCTCTTGTGTCAGGGTGGAAATCAGACACTGAAGAGACCAGCAAACAGAAGCTAAAACCAAGGGAACCGCCTAGGAAGTGACAGGTGCAATAGATTAAAACCCTGTAGTTAGTACTGACTATGTAAGAAGTGGCCTATAGATCTTGAGAAATATAAGCTGGACCAAGAAAGTATCCGAAAATGAATTGACCCCACACTGCCCACAACAACACCAGAGAAAGTCCTAGATATATTTTTACTATTTTTACGATCATTATTTTCTTTTTTTTCTTTTTCTTTTTTTTAACTTTTAAAAATTTTTAAGTCCTCTATTACTTCTTTAATTTTCATTTTTATAACCTACTCTTACTTTTCAAAAAAAGATTATTTTTAAAGCAAACTTCATATATATATATATTTTTAATAAATTTTGTGACTTTATTTTTCTTTTTCTTTTCTTTAATATTGTATTTTTGAAAATCCAACCTCTACTCTAGAATTTTAATCTTTGCTTTTTGGTATCTGTTATCAATTTTGTACCTTTAAGAACCCAATCTTCAGTACCTGTTTTTACTTGGGAGCGAGATTACTGGCTTAACTGCTCTCTCCCCCTTTGAACTCGCCTTTCTCTCCACTAGGTCGCCTTTGTCTTCTCCCTCCCCCTACTCTTCTCTACCCAACTCTCTGAATCTCTGTGTATTCCAGACAGTGGAGGACACTTAGGGAACTGATTACTGACTGGATCTGTCTCTCTCCTTTTCATTCCCCACTTTTATCCTCCTGGCAACCTCTGTCTTCTTCCTCCCTCTTCTCATCTCTGTATAACTCCATGAACATCCCTGAGTGGTCCAGACTGTGGAGCACACATAAAGAAGTGATTACTGGCTAGCTTTCTCTCTCCTCTTTTGATTCCACCTCATCTCATTCGGGTCACCTCTAACCCCCTCCTCCCTCTTCTCTTCTCCATGTAACTCTGTGAACCTCTCTGGGTGTCCCTCACTGTGGAGAAACTTTTCATCTTTAACCTAGATGTTTTATCAACAGTGCTGTATAGAAGGAGAAGTCTTGAGACTACTGTAAAAATAAGACTGAAAATCAGAAGCAGGAGGCTTAAGTGCAAATCCTGAGAACATTAGAGAACACCTGACTCCAGGGAACATTAAGCTTCCTGGAGCTTGATGTTTGATAGGAGCTCATCAAACACCTCCATACCTACACTGAAACCAAGCAGCACCCAAGGGCCAACAAGTTCCAGAGCAAGACATACCACACAAATTCTCCAGCAACACAGGAACACAGCCCTGAGCTTCAATATACAGGCTGCCCAAAGTTACTCCAAATCCATTGACATCTCATAACTCTTTACTAGACACTTCATTGCACTCCAGAGAGAAGAAATCCAGCTCCACCCATCAGAACACCGACACAAGCTTCCCTAGCCAATAAACATTGACAAGCCACCGATACAACCCCACCCACAGTGAGGAAACTCCATAATAAAGAGAACTCTGCAAACTGCCAGAATACAGAAAGGCCACCCCAAATTCAGCAATATAAACAAGGTGAAGAGACAGAGGAATACCCAGCAGGTATAAAGGAACAGGATAAATGCCCACCTAACCAAACAAAAGAGGAAGAGATAGGGAATCTACCTGATAAATAATTCCAAATAATGATAGTGAAAATGATCCAAAATCTTGAAATCAAAATGGAATCACAGATAAATAGCCTGGAGGAAATGATTGAGAAAATGCAAGAAAGGTTTAACAAGGACCTAGAAGAAATAAAAAAGAGTCAATATATAATGAATAATGCAATAAATGAGATCAAAAACACTCTGGAGGCAACAAATAGAATAACAGAGGCAGAAGATAGGATTAGTGAATTAGAAGATAGAATGGTAGAAATAAATGAATCAGAGAGGATAAAAGAAAAACGAATTAAAAGAAATGAGGACAATCTCAGAGACCTCCAGGACAATATTAAACGCCACAACATTCAAATCATAGGAGTTCCAGAAGAAGAAGACAAAAAGAAAGACCATGAGAAAATACTTGAGGAGATAATAGTTGAAAACTTCCCTAAAATGGGGAAGGAAATAATCACCCAAGTCAAATAAACCCAGAGAGTCCTAAACAGGATAAACCCAAGGTGAAACACCCCAAGACACATATTAATCAAATTAACAAAGATCAAACACAAAGAACAAATATTAAAAGCAGCAAGGAAAAAACAACAAATAACACACAAGGAGATTCCCATAAGGATAACAGCTGATCTTTCAATAGAAACTCTTCAGGCCAGGAGGGAATGGCAAGACATACTTAAAGTGATGAAAGAAAATAACCTACAGCCCAGATTATTGCACCCAGCAAGGATCTCATTCAAATATGGAGAAATCAAAAGCTTTACAGACAAGCAAAAGCTGAGAGAATTCAGCATCACCAAACCAGCTCTCCAACAAATACCAAAGGATATTCTCTATACAGGAGACACAAAAACAGTGTATAAACTCGAACCCAAAACAATAAAGTAAATGGCAACGGGATCATACTTATCAATAATTACCTTAAACGTAAATGGGTTGAATGCCCCAACCAAAAGACAAAGACTGGCTGAACGGATACAAAAACAAGACCCCTATCTACATTGTCTACAACAGACCCACTTCAAAACAGGGGACACATACAGACTGAAAGTGAAGGGCTAGAAAAAGATATTCCATGCAAATAGAGATCAAAAGAAAGCAGGAGTAGCAATACTCATATCAGATAAAATAGACTTTAAAACAAAGGCTGTAAAAAGAGACAAAGAAGGACACTACATAATGATCAAAGGATCAATCCAAGAAGAAGATATAACAATTATGAATATATATGCACCCAACATAGGAGCACCACAATATGTAAGACAAATACTAACAAGTATGAAAGTGGAAATTAACAATAACACAATAATAGTGGGAGACTTTAGTACCCCACTCACACCTATGTATAGATCAACTAAACAGAAAATTAACAAAGAAACACAGACTTTAAATGATACAATAGACCAGTTAGACCTAATTGATATCTATAGGACATTTCATCCCAAAACAATGAATTTCACCTTTTTCTCAAGCACACATGGAACCTTCTCCAGGATAGATCACTTCCTGGGCCATAAATCTAGCCTTGGTAAATTCAAAAAAAATGAAATCATTCCAAGCATCTTTTCTGACCACAGTGCAGTAAGATTAGATCTCAATTACAGGAGAAAAACCATTAAAAATTCCAAAATATGGAGGCTGAACAACATGCTGCTGAATAACCAACAAATCACAGAAGAAATCAAAAAAGAAATCAAAATATGCATAGAAACGAATGAAAATGAAAACACAACAACTCAAAACCTGTGGGACACTGTAAAAGCAGTCCTAAAAGGGGAAAGTTCATAGCAATATAAGCATACCTCAAGAAACAAGAAAAAAGTCAAATAAATAACCTAACTCTACACCTAAAGCAACTAGAAAAGGAAGAAATGAAGAACCCCAGGCTTAGTAGAAGGAAAGAAATCTTTAAAATTAGAGCAGAAATAAATGCAAAAGAAACAAAAGAGACCATAGCAAAAATCAACAAAGCCAAAAGCTGGTTCTTTGAAAGGATAAATAAAATTGACAAACCATTAGCCAGACTCATCAAGAAACAAAGGGAGAAAAATCAAATCAATAAAATTAGAAATGAAAATGGAGAGATCACAACAGACAACACACAAATACAAAGGATCATAAGAGACTACTATCAGCAATTATATGCCAATAAAATGGGCAACATGGAAGAAATGGACAAATTCTTTAAAAAGTACAACTTTCCAAAACTGAACCAGGAAGAAATAGAAAATTTTAACAGACCCATCACAACCACGGAAATTGAAACTGTAATCAGAAATCTTCCAACAAATAAAAGCCCAGGTCCAGATGGCTTCAGAGCTGAATTCTACCAAAAATTTAGAGAAGAGCTAACACCTATCCTACTCAAACTTCCAGAAAATTGCAGAGGAGGGTAAACTTCCAAACTCATTCTATGAGGCCACCATCACCCTAATAATAAAACCTGACAAAGATGCCACAAAAAAAGAAAACTACAGGCCAATATCACTGATGAACATAGATGCAAAAATCCTTAATAAAATTCTAGCAATCAGAATTCAATGACACATTAAAAAGATCATACACCATGACCAGTGGGCTTTATCCCAGGGATGCAAGGATTCTTCAATATCCGCAAAGCAATCAAAGTAATACACCACATTAACAAATTGAAAAATAAAAGCCATATGATTATCTCAATAGATGCAGAGAAAGCCTTTGATAAAATTCAACATCCATTTATGATAAAAACTCTCCAGAAAACAGGAATAGAAGGAACATACCTCAGCTGAAACTCCAGTACTTTGGCCACCTCATGCGAAGCGTTGACTCATTGGAAAAGACTCTGATGCTGGGAGGGATTGGGGGCAAGAGGAGAAGGGGACGACAGAGGATGAGATGGCTGGATGGCATCACTGACTCGATGGATGTGAGTCTGAGTGAACTCTGGGAGTTGGAACTCTGGGAGATGGACAGGGAGGCCAGGTGTGCTGCGATCATGGGGTCGCAAAGAGTCAGACACAACTGAGCAACTGATTGGATCTGATCTGACCTCAACGTAATAAAAGTTATATATGACAAACCCACAGCAAACATTATCCTCAATGATGAAAAATTGAAAGCATTTCCCCTAAAGTCAGGAACAAGACAAGGGTGTCCACTCTCACCACTACTATTCAACATAATTTTGGAGGTTTTGGCCACAGCAATCAGAGCAGAAAAAGAAATAAAAGGAATCCAAATTGGAAAGGAAGAAGTAAAACTCTCACTGTTTGCAGATGACATGATCCTCTACTTAGAAAACCCTAAAGACTCCACCAGAAAATTACTAGAGCTAATCAATGAATATAGTAAAGTTGCAGGATATAAAATCAACACACAGAAATCCCTTGCATTCCTATACACTAATAATGAGAAA
Source organism: Bubalus bubalis (assembly GCF_019923935.1). Classification (NCBI taxonomy): domain Eukaryota; kingdom Metazoa; phylum Chordata; class Mammalia; order Artiodactyla; family Bovidae; genus Bubalus; species Bubalus bubalis. The sequence continues at coordinate 29,130,279 of NC_059171.1, read as the reverse complement.
ATAGAAAGAGAAATTAAGGAAACAATTCCATTCACCATTGCAACGAAAAGAATAAAATACTTAGGAATATGTCTACCTAAAGAAAATAAAGACCCATATATAGTAAACTATAAAACACTGATGAAAGAAATCAAAGAGGACAGTAATAGATGAAGAAATACACCATGTTCATGGATCAGAAGAATCAATATAGTGAAAATGAGTATACTACCCAAAACAATCTATAGATTCAATGCAATCCCTATCAAGCTAACAACGGTATTTTTCACAGAGCTAGAACAAATAATTTCACAATTTGTATGGAAATACAAAAAACCTCGAATAGCCAAAGCAATCTTGAGAAAGAAGAATGGGACTGGAGGAATCAACCTTCCTGACTTCAGGCTCTACTACAAAGCCACAGTCATCATGACAGTATGGCACTGGCACAAAGACAGAAATGTAGATCAATGGAACAAAATAGAAAGCCCAGAGATAAGTCCACACACCTATGGACACCTTATCTTTGACAGTGGAGGTAAGAATATACAATGGATTAAAGACAATCTCTTTAACAAGTGGTGCTGGGAAAACTGGTCAACCACTTGTAAAAGAATGAAGCTAGAACACTTTCTAACACCATATGCAAAAATAAACTCAAATGGATTAAAGATCTAAACATAAGACCAGAAACTATAAAACTCTTAGAGGAGAACATAGGCAAAACACTCTCCGACATATATCAGAGCAGGATCCTCTATGACCCACCTCCCAGAATATTGGAAATAAAAGCAAAAATAAACAAATGGGATCTAAGTAAAATTAAAAGCTTCTGCACAACAAAAGAAACTATAAGCAAGGTGAAAATACAGCCTTCAGAATGGGAGAAAATAGTAGCAAATGAAGCAACTAACAAACAACTAATCTCAAAAATATACAAGCAACTAGCTCAATTCCAGTGTTCCTGCATGGAGAATCCCAGGGACGGGGGAGCCTGGTGGGCTGCCGTCTATGGGGTCGCACAGAGTCAGACATGACTGAAGGGACTTAGCAGCAGCAGCTCAATTCTGGAAAAATAAACAACCCAATCAAAAAATGGGCCAAAGAACTTAATAGACATTTCTCCAAAGAAGACATACAGATGGCTAACAGACACATGAAAAGATGCTCAACATCACTCATTATCAGAGAAATGCAAATCAAAACCACTATAAGAAACCATTTCAAGCCAGTCAGAATGTCTGCCATCCAAAAGTCTACAAGCAATAAATGCTGGAGAGGGTGTGGAGAAAAGGGAACCCTCTTACACTGCTGGTGGGAATGCAAACTAGTACAGCCACTATGGAAAACAGTGTGGAGATTCCTTAAAAGACTGGAAATAGAACTGCCATACGACCCAGCAATCCCACTGCTGGGCATACACACCGAGGAAACCAGAATTGAAAGAGACACGTGTACCCCAATGTTCATTGCAGCACTGTTTATAATAGCCAGGACGTGGAAGCAACCTAGATATCCATCCACAGATGAATGGATAAGAAAGCAGTGGTACATATACACAATGGAGTATTACTCAGCCATTAAAAAGAATACATTTGAATCAGTTCTAATGAGGTGGATGAAACTGGAGCCTATTATACAGAGTGAAGTAAGCCAGAAAGAAAAACACCAATACAGTATACTAATGCATAGATACAGAATTTAGAAAGGTGGTAATGACAACCCTGTATGCGAGACAGCAAAAGAGACACAGATGTATAGAACAGTGTTTTGAACTCTGTGGGAGAGGGAGGGTGGGGTGATTTAGGAGAATGGCATTAAAACATGTATAATATCATATAAGAAACGAATCACCAGTCCAGGTTCGACGCAGGATACAGGAAGCTTGGGGCTGGTGCACTGGGATGACCCAGAGGGATAGTATGGGGAGGGATGTGGGAGGGGGGTTCAGGATTGGGAACACATGTACACCCGTGGTGGATGCATGTTGATGTATGGCAAAGTAAATAATGTATGTAAAGTAAATAATAATAATAAAATTAAAAAAAATAATTTCAACAAATATACTCATTTTATCTCTTCCCTTATAATCTGTATACTTCTTATATCATTTTATCCTTTTCTTTCACTCACGTACCATGTGCAATAAGAGTGATGAGAGTAGACATCTCGTTTCTGTTGTTAGTGGGGAATCCTTCAGTCTTTCATCCTTAAGTATCAATATAATACTAGGTATAGAGTTTTTTTCTGGATGTTCTTTATCAAGTTAAAATGCTCTCTATACCTAACTTGCTTAATGTTTTATCATGAGTGAGTGTTGAATTTTGGAAAGTGCCTCTTCATCAGTTGACATGATTGTGTGCTTTTTCTTGTTTTGATTTTTAATATAGTGGATTACCTTGATTTTAAAATATTTGACCAGCCTCACAGACTTGGAATAAATCCCAATTATATAATTATTATAATACTGGGGAATTATTTTTATATATTGCTGAATTATGTTTGCTAATAATCGTTGAGGGTTTTTCTATGTTCTAAAGGCATATGATATTAAGGGTTTTTTTTTTTGGTCAAATGTTTGCATCAGAGTGATAGTAGTTTCATAAAAAGAATGAAAACATATTGCCTTCACTTCCTTTGAATAAAAAACTTTTTTGAGCAATTATTAAAACTTAAAACACCAGAGAATTGTTCATTTTCCCCCTATTTATGTTTATAATAAACTTTTAGGTATCCCTCCTAGAAGAATATCTCTTTAAAACTGGAATTTATTTGCCCTTAATCCAACATTTGTTTGCCCCAAAAGTCTAGCTTCTATAAGATATATGGCAATTTGTTCTATATTAAATATACAAAGTGATATTTCTATTTTTATATAAATGGAAACTAAGGCTTACATTGGATTAATGTAATGCAAAAAAACTTTGAAAGTGATAAATATAACAATTACGGAATCTTTGGGAAAATAACTTAGCTATATTTAAAATAAATCATTTAGAAAGAGTTGATTCACAACTCCAGCTGCAGTTTTTAATATAAGACTATTTGAAGAATATATTAGGCTTCCCAGGTGCCACTAGTAGTAAGAATTTGCCTGCGAATGCAGGAAACACATGAGATGTGGGTCCAATTCCTGGAGAAGGAAATGGCAACCCACTCCAGTATTCTTGCCTAGAAAATCCCATGGACAGAGGAGCCTGGCAGCCCATGGAGTTGCAAAAAATTCATATAGAAGACTATATTAAGGTAAAATAGATTAAGGAGGTAGCAGATAAAATATCCTAAGACAAGAGAGTAGCACATTCAAAGCACAGAGCCTTATGAGAAAGTCAAGAACTTGCAATTATTCGGTTAAGCTGGTCCTCAATGATTTTACTGAGTGCTGGTAGGAAGGGGTTACGGTTAGAAACTTCATAGCATTTGATTCTCTATGCTTTGGCCTAGGCCTGATTTATATTCTCTCAATAAATAAACATCGTTTTCCTTTTATTTCAAAGCCTCTGCACCTTATTTTTTAACTTTTATTTATTTATTATTATTATTTTTTTTTTTTTGGCCACACCACATATGGGATCTAGTGCCCTGACCAGGGATGGAACCCAAGCCCTCTTCATTGCCGAGTCTTAACCACTGGACCAACAGGGAGGTCCCTAAACTTTTTGTTTTGTCTGTTTTGACCACTAGGATTTGGGGCTAATTTCTTCTCATCATCATTTCTTTTCATCATTCAAGTCTCAATGATCAGTTCTTGACAGGGGTCTTTCCTAATCACCTTATCTAAAGAAATTTTTGATTCCCATCACATTGTCTTAATGTATTACTTTTAGAGCACTTCCATCTATTTTAAACTAACTTAGTCATTTACTAATAGGTTTATTATCTCTCCTCACATATAAAATATGTATAATATAGGAGGAGGGCTCTCATCTAACTTAAGTTCTAGACCTCTAATCACTTTAAAAATCTCCACCACAGCTTAGTCTATGAAGGACACTTCCCAGGTGACAGTGATAAAGAATCTGCATGCCAATGCAAGAGATGCAAGAGGCATGGGTTCAATCCCTGGGTCAGGAAGAAATCCTAGTTTAGGAAACAGCAACCCACTCCAGAATTCTGGCCTGGAAAATTCCGTAGACAGAGACTAGTGGGTTACAGTCCATGGGAACATAAAGAGTCAGACACAACTGAGCAAATGAACACACAGAATATATAAACTATGAAAAAAAAGTGAATATAATGAATGTAATACAAATAAATTACGAGGTTCCTTGCATATTCATCTAAGGAATCTTGAATATTACTTTAGGTTCAGTGATCAGATCAGATCAGATCAGATCAGTCGCTCAGTCGTGTCCGACTCTTTGCGACCCCATGAATCGCAGCATGCCAGGCCTCCCTGTCCATCACCAACTCCCGGAGTTCACTCAGACTCACGTCCATCGAGTCAGTGATGCCATCCAGCCATCTCATCCTCTGTCGCCCCCTTCTCCTCTTGCCCCCAATCCCTCCCAGCACCAGAGTCTTTTCCAATGAGTCAACTCTTCGCATGAGGTGGCCAAAGTACTGGAATTTCAGCTTTAGCATCATTCCTTCCAAAGAAATCCCAGGGCTGATCTCCTTCAGAATGGACTGGTTGGATCTCTTTGCAGTTCAAGGGACTCTCAAGAGTCTTCTCCAACACCACAGTTCAAAAGCATCAATTCTTCGGCGCTCAGCCTTCTCCACAGTCCAACTCTCACATCCATACATGACCACAGGAAAAACCATAGCCTTGACTAGAGGAACCTTTGTTGGCAAAGTGATGTCTCTGCTTTTGAATATGCTATCTAGGTTGGTCATACTCTTCTTCCAAGGAGTAAGCGTCTTTTAATTTCATGGCTGCAGTCACCATCTGCAGTGATTTTGGAGCCCAGAAAAATAAAGTCTGACACTGTTTCCACTGTTTCCCCATCTATTTCCCATGAAGTGATGGGACTGGATGCCATGATCTTCGTTTTCTGAATGTTGAGCTTTAAGCCAAATTTTTCACTCTCCACTTTCACTTTCAACAAGAAGCTTTTTAGTTCCTCTTCACTTTCTGCCATAAGGGTGGTGTCATCTGCATATCTGAGGTTATTGATATTTCTCCAGGCAATCTTGATTCCAGCTTGTGTTTCTTCCAGTCCAGCGTTTCTCATGATGTACTCTGCATATAAGTTAAATAAGCAGGGTGACAATATACAGCCTTGACGTACTCCTTTTCCTATTTGGAACCAGTCTGTTGTTCCATGTCCAGTTCTAACTGTTGCTTCCTGACCTACATACAAATTTCTCAAGAGGCAGGTCAGGTGGTCTGGTATTCCCATCTCTTTCAGAATTATCCACAGTTTATCGTAATAGTATAATAATGCATGCAGACTCAATTGTGTCCGACTCTTTGTGACCCTATGGACTACAACCGGCCATGCTCCTCTGTCTATGGAATTTTCTAGGCAAGAATATTGGAGAGTGTTGCCATTCCCTACTCCAAACAGTATACTAGAACACTTCATAAAATATAACATAAAAACTGATTTCCTTGGCTTTTAACATTGACCTGAAATGTCTGTAGTGTTTTTTTAATTTAGTTACATGGCCTTTTGTTTTATTTTTAAGAAACATGACAACATTTTTTTCTCCTTTTACAACTGCTTCTTAATCTATTAAATTTACTTTAATATTCAGCATTGTAACCATAATTATTCATATTGAAAATAGAATTTTTAATGCCAATGAAAATCAAATCAAAAAAAGTTCAGTTAATTTTAAACTTTTATTCAACTGCATTAACTGTCACTCTTTTGATCAAATGGAATATTAATTAACTTATTGATAATAATATAACACTATGATACAAGGATGTTTTGTTTCCCCACAGTTCCAAGCAGCAAAAATATATTGAAATAGATGCAAGTGATTCAGGTATGTAATTTTAAAGATTTCTTTGTAATTAGTCCTTAGTGAGAAAGATTTTCAACAATGTCAGTTAATCTCTCTATTGAGCAATTTTTCCCAAGAGCAGATTTATTCATTTTATACATTTTATATACAATTCAGATAAGTTAGACTATAACAAATTGAAACTCATTAAATATCAAACTCAATGCTTCCTCTCTCTTTGTGAGATATTGAGAACATTAAAAATAAAGGGTAAAAATTTTCATATTTAATAGAACTAAATGTACATTGCTCAGTTATTAACATACATAAATAACTAAAATATAAATTAGAAAGGATTATTATGGCAAATTATTAATTAAGTGTAAGATAATTCAGAAAATGAATAAATTAGTTTCCTCACAAGATCTCATAAGACATCATGGAGGAAATGATGTGCATGTAGTTAACATTACAAGAGAAAAATAATTTAGCGTTTTAATTTTCTTTCTGCCTACTTCCATACCTACTTACCTAGTGAGATGCAAAGTTTAAATATAGAACTGTACACTGTATTCACTAAAAACTTAGCAAAAGAGTGTGGTATATTTTTCAAGGCTCTGGTGATTTTGTTAAAAATCATTTGATTGAAAAACAATAGTCAATGATTTAGACTCAGATTTGCCTTTCTCACTAACATTTTAGAGAACAGGTTTCTTTAGGGTGCATTTTTAAAGTAAAAATGATATATTTACAGAAGGGAATATCCATCTTCTTAACTGATGATTTGAATCTTTATGTAATCTAGAATATACTGTAAGCTCAGAACTTGTAACATGAAAATGAAATAGCTACACAGTGTATTTTTCACCAAATGGCACTGATCAGGAAAACTTAGCTTAAGCATGATTTTTATCAGGTATGGTTCTTTTCTATGTGGTAGGAATATCCTCTTGGCAAAGAAGACAGTTTTCAGAAAGGACAGTAGGGTATTAAAGAAAGAAAAAAAGTATAACATAAATCAAACACCAGATCAACAGATATAAACTTACTGATTAATACAGCCAAATAGTGACAATATTATTTTCTACCTATATTAATAAAAATTTATCCTATATATTAAATATATAATTTGAAATAACTAAATATCATCTCTTGATAAATTGTTGATTATCAAATAGGAACTAGGCTAAAATGTTAACTTTGTACTATATTTTAAATGTCCACTGAAAGAATAAATAGTTTAATATTATTAAGCTATAGTAATCAAATCAGTATGATACTGGCACAAAAACAGAAACAAGATCAATGGAAGTGGATAGAAAGCCCAGATACAAACCCACATATTTACAGTCTACTAACTTATGACAAAGGAGGCAGGAATATACAATAAGAAAAGACAGTCTCTTTAATAGTGGTAAGAAATCTGTACAACTACATGTAGAAGAAAAAAATTAGAACACTCTCTAATACCATACACAAAAATAAACTCAAAATGGACTAAAGACCTAAATATAAGACCAAATACTATAAAACTCCTATAGGAAAGAATAGGCAGAACACTCTCAGAACATTTCTCTCATGAATCACAGCAATATTTTTTTGATCCACCTTCTAGAGTAATGAAAATAAAAACAGAATAACCCAGATTGAGCCTAATTAAACTTAAAATCTTTTTTTTTACAGCAAAGGAAACCATAAACAAAATGAAACGACAGCTCACAGAACAAGAGAAAATATTCACAAATGAAGTGACCAATAGTGATTAGTCAAAATCACTCAAAAAAATTAATCAAAATTAATCAAAACACACACAGCTCATGCAGCTCAATGTCAAAAAAGAATACAAACAAACAAACCAATCAAAAAATGAATGGAAAATCTAAATAGACATTTCTCCAAAGAAAATATATAGATTGCCAAAAATTCATGAAAAGATGTTCATCACTAATTATTAGAGAAATGCAAATCAAAACTATGATATATCACTTCATACCTCATGATAGAATGGCCATCATGCAAAAATCTACAAATGATAAATGCTGGAGAGGATGTGGAGAAAAAGGAAGCCTCCTACACTGCTGGTTGGAATGTAAATTGATACAGCCACTATGAAGAAATGGAGAACAGTATGAAGGTTCCTTAAAAAACTAAATACAGAACTACAGTAGGATTCAGCAATCTCATGGCTGGCGATATACCCAGAGAAAATCATAATTTGGAATTATACATGCACCCTAACACTTACTGCAGCCTTATTTACAAAAGCCAAGGCATGGAAGCAACCTAAATGCTCAATGACAGAGAAATAGATAAAGAAGATGTGGTATATGTATACTATGGAATATTACTCAGCCACAAAAAATGGATTAATGTCATTTGCAGCAACATGGATGGACACAGAGATTGTCATACTGAGTGATATGTAAGTCATAAAGGGAAAAGCAAATACCATATTAAATTGCTTATATGTAGAATCTTAAAAAAATGGTACAAATGAATTTATTTATGAAAGAGAAATAGAGTCACAGATGTAAAAACAAACCTGTGGTTACCAGGGGAGAAATGAAGGGGGAGGATTAATTGGGCATTTGACATTGACATTATACACACTACTATATATAAAATAGGTAACATAAAAACCTACTGTATAGCACAAGGAACTCTATTCAATACTCTGTAATGACTTATATGGGAAAAGAATCTTTTTTTTTTTAAGGTGGATATATGTATAACTGATCCACTTTGCTGTACATCTGAAACACAGCATATAAATTGACTATATCCCAACAAAGAAGAAATTAATAGTTTAAATAGTTAAAATATGACTGATAGAGAATTATAGAATGTGTTAATATTTTTAATCTTAGTTATAAAATATTAGTCCTTTTCTGCTTAGTGTAAGCAGTTTAATTGAAATGCATTTAAATAATAATTTGCATATATTATAATTTGGATTATGCAGTAATTCTAATTGATATCCTGCATCATTTAACCTGTATTTATTTTCTTCCTGTATTATGTAAAATATTAACCTGGTTATCTTAAAATTAACTGAGACATATGAATACCTCTTTATGATTTCTTGACTTTTCTTATAAAATGCCCATGGTAAATAAGTATTTCATGTTATACTTCTCCCTGCATACATTCCTTTTTAATTACAGAAGCTATTCATAGGGAGAAATTTACATGTCAGAGAATAGTGCTTTCCCAAAAATAATAACTAAGGAGAAACTGTAAAGAAGAAAGTTTAAGGAACTTATTTCTTAAAGAGCAATACATTAAAAAAAAAAAACTGTCCTGACCCAATATGCAAATATTTCTGAGAATGCAAGGGGTGTTCAGGATATCCTGAGCTCAGCTTTATCCTGGCTAATAAAAGAGCTTTGGTTACTAAGATATCTGAATGTTAATTTCAGATTCTTTAGAAGATTGAAAATATTTTGCATATTAGGTCAGTTAGTTATTTCAAACAGTACTTACTAAGAGACTGATGGACATAATTTTATTCCATTATGTTGTACTCTCTGTATTTTGGAAATGTCTGCCATAAATTAGTGACTGTGGAGAAAATTCCATAATTTATGAAATCCATGGTGGTAATAATACCTTTTTCACTGGTATAAGAAATAAATTTACTTTTTAGTTTAAGCTATCTAGTAGTAGGCAGGCTAGAATAACAATTATAATTTTATGAATTTATTTTAAGGTATAGTATATGTATGTGTAAGATATACACTATATATATGCAACATATATGCATACACTCATATATACATAAGTTGTATATGTATACATATACATGTTTGCATATGTGTTCAATTTACTATTTATATCTTGGATAATATGTTAGACATTATAGGCATAAAATCTTATTTATCTGCAAGCTTAATTTTTTTTTTACTTTTATCTTCTTACAAAAAGCAAAATTCTGTAAATTTTATGATTAATAAGATTGAAAATCCAGATCTCCTCAAAGAGGGTTTTTCCCCCTCCTTGTAATCCTTTTAAATAAGACTTAAACTTTATTTTTGTGTATTACTCAACTTTCATGAATATTTCCTCATATTAATAGCTTGTCTGCTTAAAATTAAATGAGCATGGAATCCAGGGCAGTTTACTATGGTAAAGGCAATACTGGCTCCAATGTCATTTCTCTGATTTTACAAATGCACAAATGCATAACAGATGGTCATATATTTTGATACGTGTATCTACAAAAAAAAAAAAAGAAGAAAGAAAATCCAACTCCAAATGGTTTTTCATCATCATGTATTTATAATTATACATGTAATGATGCTCCAGGGATTGAACCCAGGTTTCCTGCATTGCAGGCAGATTCTTTACCATCTGAGGCACCAGGGGAGCTCAAAGATGTATCCCAGATTATCTGATTTAGTTGATCAACAATTTTATTTAGGACCCAGTTTCATTCTTTCTTTCCATTTTGCTATCTTAAGTTCTAGCTTCATATCAAGATGGGTACAGTAGTTTCAGAAATGGCAACATGTTTGACACTATCCAGAGGAAGAATAGAAAACTTCTTTTTCTTGGAGACTCTCTTGCATCTCATTGGTCAGAACTTGACTATCTGCCCATCTCTGAACTAATTTCTGTCAAAGCAAATGAAAATATTATTGAGCAAATGAAACCCTGCTGAAACTGGGTTAGAACTTCCCCTGAGGCACAATGCTGAAGAGTAGGAGGTGAGATATCTGAACTAAATCATTTTCTAATGTGGGAAAGAGGAGAATCGGTGCTGTGTAGACAACCTCCAGCAACCACTACAGCACAATATTTGAGAGGTAGTTTTGTTGTTCAGTCACTATGTTGTGTCTGACTCTTTGCAACCCATGGACTGCAGCATGGCAGGCTTCCCTGTTATTTATTCACTGTCTCCCAGAGTTTGCACAAATTAATGTCCATTGAGGGGCAATGCAGAGTAAATTAAAATGATTCTGTTGTTAATGGGTTCAGAAATTATGTATTTTAAGACAACCACAGATAATTTGAACAGATTGCTATCCACACCTAGTGACTTAAGTGAGTAGGATATTAAGCAGGCTATGAAAATCATAACTGAGTATCATATTTTAGAAAGGCCATCAAATAACTAAAAATCTGAAGGTGAGTTATTATAGTTATTGTAATAACTATAAAAATTTTAGTAACAAATCACTTGATTTTTTATCACTATGTGAAAGGATACTTGATCTTTTCTTTCAGTTAGCACACATCCCCAAGAGCAAACATACAATCTTAATGCCTGGCAGACACTTGAAAGTGGAATCTGTCTTTAAAACAAATAACAAAATAATAAAATGTTATATGATCCTAAGAAAAGTGAAGCCTCTGAAGGAGGAAGAAATATGGAGTCAGAAAAAGTCAACCACAGGTAATTTCTTTTTATGAAATAAATTAACAACCTAAATTTTCAGCAAGTGTATTCACTGTCTTGCATTCCTTCCCCATGCACATAGTTCATATTTACTATGGATTCAGAATTACTGGATCTTGTAAGTCAACTGTCCTGGTTTTGTTTTCTACTGAATGACCTCTAAAAGTGCCATGTAATGTCTTCAATATTAAATGCTATGATTTCTTTGTGTTGATTTTATATCCTGCAACTTTACTGTATTCATTGATTAGATCTAGTAATTTTCTGGTGGAGTCTTTAGGGTTTTCTATGTAGTGGATCATGTCATCTGCAAACAGTGAGAGTTTTACCTCTTATTTTCCAATTCGGATTCCTTTTATTTCTTTTCTGCTCTGATTGCTGTAGCCAAAACTCCCAAAACTATGTTGAATAGTAGTGGTGAGAGTGGGCACCCTTGTCTTGTTCCTGACTTTAGGGGAAATGCTTTCAATTTTTCGCCATTGAGGATAATGTTTGCTGTGGTTTTGTCAACACACAGAAATCCCTTGCAGTCCGATACACTAATAATGAGAAAATAGAAAGAGAAATTAAGGTAACAATTCCATTCACCATTGCAACGAAAAGAATAAAATACTTAGGAATATATCTACCTAAGGAAACAAAAGACCTATATATAGAAAACTATAAAACACTGGAGAAAGAAATCAAAGAGGACACTAATAGATGGTACTGTGTTCATGGATTGGAAGAATCATTACAGTGAAAATGAGTATAGTACCCAAAGCAATCTATAGATTCAATGCAATCCTTATCAAGCTACCAACAGTATTTTTCACAGAGCTAGAACAAATAATTTCACAATTTGTATGGAAATACAAAAAAAAATCTCGAATACCCAAAGCAATCTTGAGAAAGAAGAATGGGACTGGAGGAATCAACCTGCCTGACTTCAGGCTCTACTACAAAGCCACAGTCATCAAGACAGTATGGCACTGGCACAAAGACAGAAATATAGATAAATGGAACAAAATAGAAAGCCCAGAGATAAATCCACACACAAATGGACACCTTATCTTTGACAGTGGAGGTAAAAATATACAATGGAGAAAAGACAATTTCTTTAACAACTGGTTCTGGGAAAACTGGTCAACCACTTGTAAAAGAATGAAACTAGAACACTTTCTAACACCATATGCAAAAATAAACTTAAAATGGATTAAAGATCTAAACGTAAGACCAGAAACTATAAAACTCCTAAAGGAGAACATAGACAAAACACTATCTGACATAAATCACAGAAGGATGCTCTATGACCCACCTCCCAGAATATTGGAAATAAAAGCAAAAATAAACAAATGGGATCTAAGTAAAATTAAAAGATTCTGCACAACAAAGGAAACTATAAGCAAGGTGAAAAGACAGCCTTCAGAATAAGAGAAAATAATAGCAAATGAAGCAGCTGACAAATAACTAATCTCAAAAATATATAAGCAACTCCTACAGCTCAATTCCAGAAACATAAACAACCCAATCACAAAATGGGCCAAGGAACTAAACAGACATTTCTCCAAAGAAGATATACAGATGGCTAACAAACACATGAAAAGATGCTCAACATCACTCATTATCAGAGAAATGCAAATCAAAACCACAATGAGGTACCATTTCACACCAGTCAGAATGGCTGCTATCCAAAAGTCTACAAGCAATAAATGCTGGAGAGGGTGTGGAGAAAAGGGAACCCTCTTACACTGTTGGTGGGAATGCAAACTAGTACAGCCACTATGGAGAACAGTGTGGAAATTCCTTGAAAAACTGGAAATAGAACTGCCATATGACCCAGCAATCCCACTGCTGGGCATTTACACTGAGGAAAACAGAATTGAAAGACACGTGTACCCCAATGTTCATCGCAGCACTGTTTATAATAGCCAGGATATGGAAGCAACCTAGATGTCCATCCACAGATGAATGGATAAGAAAGCAGTGGTACATATACACAATGGAGTATTACTCAGCCATTAAAAAGAATACATTTGAATCAGTTCTAATGAGGTGGATGAAACTGGAGCCTATTATACAGAGTGAAGTAAGCCAGAAAGGAAAACACCAATATAATATACTAATGCATATATATGGAATTTAGAAAGATGGTAATGATAACCCTGTATGTGAGATATCAAAAGAGACACAGATGTATAGAAGTCTTTTGGACTCTGTGGGAGAGGGCGAGGGTGGGATGATTTGGGAGAATAGCATTGAAACATGTATATTATCATATGTGAAATGAATTGCCAGTCCAGATTCGATGCATGATACAGGATGCTCGGGGCTGGTGCACTGGGATGACCCAGAGGGATGGTGTGGGGAGGGAAGTGGGAGGGGGTTTCAGGATGGGGAACACGTGTACACCTGTGGTGGATTCATGTTGATGTATGGCAAAAGCAATACAATATTGTAAAGTAATTAGCCTCCAATTAAAATAAATAAATTTATATTAAAAAGTAAATGAATAAAAAATAAATCCGATGTTTTGTGTAAATCTTCCATTATGTGCCTAGATCTCTGTATGGTTTTAATGTTTCCTTTTGGTGTCTGTGTTGAATTTTCTGATCACATTACAGTTAAGTCACAGTGAGACAATTGACATGAGAAAGTGCTGGGGTCCAGCCCCCGTGGATCCAGGGAATTCGAAGGGGGGACGGCGTCGGCGAGGATCAGGAAACAATTGCTTAATTAAACGTTAATTAAGGATATAAAGAGTAATAGAATAAGGATAGCTCAGTGAGGAAATTCAGTGGAGAAAAGAGGCTGAATAATTCAGCCAGAAGGTGAGAGAAAGAATGACATGGGGAGACCAAGCTTCGGTGAACAAGGCCCGCACTTTATTTTCCAAAGTAGTTTTTATACCTTAAGTTATGCATAGAGGATAATGGGGGAAGGGGTAGAGTCATGCAGTAAGCCAGGCTTTCTTCCTGCAAACTTATCATATGTAAAAGTTTAGGTGATTTGCATCATCTTCTGGCCTGGAGGCCTGTTAACATTTTTAAGACACTTTCTTCAGAAAACTTATTTTTCTCTAAAGGTGATTAGTCAGGCGCCACCCTCCAAAAGCATTAGATAAAGTTGCATTCCTATAGGGGAAAGGTGTGGTGGGCTACAACAAGAAAAAGAATTAACTCAAGGGTCCAAGGTTACAAACATTAAAGCTACTACTTACACCAATTATATTAATCAATACACTGCCAGGGACACAGCAGGTAAGGGATATGGAAACTTAGCAGCAAACATTCACCCAACAAGTGAAAAACCCTTCACCAATACAATTTCTAATCAATCTTTTAACTGCTCAAAGGAATCTGTATTTAGACAGTTTAGAACATCTCATGCCTCTCACAGTTGGGAGGCTCTGAACAATCACATGTGGCTGGAAAAACCTATTCAGGCAGGCTAGAGGACTACCAAAGGAGTTTGTAGGTTAAAACACTATCACACCCAGAAACTTTATTAACTGGAGCTGTAAGTTAACTCTTTTTTCAGAGAGAGGTAGTGGGGGACAGCCCCCCATAAAGTCAGAGGTGTAGGTGAGAGCACAAAGCAGAAAGTAGGCTGACTCTGGTTTTGGGGGTAGATGCTCGAGAATTTCCAGGGGGACTCCTGAGGCCCGATCACGCCTTTGTGTATGCCGAGCCTCCTTCCTCATGACATTTGCCACAGGCAGAGTTCCTCACTCTGGCTCCTGGCGAAAAAGACTATTTAATGTCCTATCAGTTCAGTTCAGTTCAGTCGCTCAGTCGTGTCCGACTCTTTGTGACCCCATGAATCACAGCACTCCAGGCCTCCCTGTCCATCACCAACTCCCGGAGTTCACTCAGACTCACGTCCATCGAGTCAGTGATGCCATCCAGCCATCTCATCTTCTGTCATCCCCTTCTCTTCTCCTGCCCCCAATCCCTCCCAGCACGAGAGTCTTTTCCAATGAGTTAACTCTTCGCATGAGGTGGCCAAAGTACTGGAGTTTCAGCTTTAGCATCATCCCTTCCAAAGAACACCCAGGACTGATCTCCTTTAGAATGGACTGGTTGGATCTCCTTGCAGGCCAAGGGACTCTCAAGAGTCTTCTCCAACACCACAGTTCAAAACAATCAATTCTTTGGTGCTCAGCTTCTTCACAGTCCAACTCTCACATCCATACGTGACTACTGGAAAAACCTTAGCCTTGATTAGATGGACCTTTGTTGGCAAAGTAATGTCTCTGCTTTTTAATATGCTATCTAGGTTGGTCATAACTTTCCTTCCAAGGAGTAAGCGTCTTTTAATTTCATGGCTGCAGTAACCATCTGCAGTGATTTTGGAGCCCAGAAAAGTAAAGTCTGACACTGTTTCCATTGAAATATAAAATAATGAACATTTGTAACTTCCTGTGTGTTTGTGTACAAAAATTTAAAATCATGTAATAAGAAATAATTATTAAGGTAGAAGGTAGTTCATTTTTTTAAGATTTGATATCAATATACTACTTTTCTTCACTGACCAGAAATTGAGATTTACCTAGGTTCTTTACAAATCATTACCAAAAATAAGATTCCAGAAAGATATATTTTCAGAAAGCAGTCAAAAAAAAAAATCACATAAAAACTTCATAGTAAGTTGGAAATTTAACTCCAAACACTAATGCAAAATTCCATTAAGTTATATTGGGCCTCAGAGTAGAAATTTATCTTCCCACCACAAAATGACCTGAAACATCACGGGAAAACATAAGCTGTCAGATTATACTCTCAGTTACCTAAAATGCTTAAATGTGTCCATTTAATCAGACCCAAGAGCATACTTATTGAGCTCCAAGTGGAAAAAAAAAAAAAAAAAAGGCAGACATATTTATTTAAAGCACTTGCGGGAAGAAAGAATCAGTCAAGGTAAATTTAAACCCTGCTACTTGAGTTAGCAGGAAAAGAGAAGGTAAGACACTCTTTAGTCCTCTCCTGTGAAAAGAAAACATTTAGGTCATTTACAGGCATAACTGGGTTTCCCTGGTGGCTCATTGGGTAAAGAATCCACCTGCAATGCAGGAGACCTGGGTTCGATCACTGGGTTGGGAAAATCTCCTGGAGGAGGGCATGGCAACCCACTCCAGTATTCTGGCCTGGAGAATTCTATGGGCTGTATAGTCTATGAGGCCTCAGAGAATCGGACATGATTAAGCGAACTTCCCTCACTCACTCTGACAGCTGCTAGATCACAGGCATTTTTCTTTTGGGCATCTTCTGGACTCAACAGTTTACATTTAGAGGCCCCAAATTGCTGGGCTATTACATCCATCTTTGCTGATATGGCAGGAAATACTCCATTTCACACACACATATATGTACATATGTATATATACATATACATATACATATATATGTATGTATGTACACACACATATATGTGTGATAAGTTGCTCAATCATGTCCAATTCTTTGCAACCTTATGGAGCCCTCCAGGATCCCTGTCCATGGGGATTCTCCAGGCAAGAATACTAAAGTGGGTTGGCATACTCTCCCTCCAGAAGATCTTCTGGACTCAGGGATTGAACTAATCAATGCATCTCCTGTAACTCCTGCATTGAAGGTGGATTCTTTATCCCTGAGGCAGAGGGGAAGCCCATACACATATATAGACACATGCATATAAACATATATACACACACACAAATACATAACCACATATACGTGTATATTCTATTGGTTCTATTGATTTCTCTGGGGAACACTGACTTACATGTTGACAAATCAGATCAGTGAGTAAAGAGTAATGAAAGGAGATATAAGGAATTTCAGGGGTTGGTGAATGTAATTTTACTTTGGATGTGCCATTGGTTTCACAAATGTATTCAACTGTCAAAACTCATCTGTACACTTTAAATAGTGCATTTATGTAAATTATTTCTCAAAAAAGTTGACCAAGGAAATAATACAGTGACTACCCTTAAGGGCTTCCTGAGAAACAGTGTTTCTATCATGCCAGCATTAGGAAAGAAGCCATGTATCAATCCTTACATTTTAATCAACCTTAGAAGTAAAAGTAGGGATAAGTAAAAGTAGAGAAAGAGAAATTATCTCTTGCTTATTTTTGCCAACATTATTGAGATGAAAATTAATTTCCAGAATTTATACATGTCCTCTACTACCGTGGCACTGACATTGTTAAATACAGAGGAAATGCTCTAATCAACAAATACTCTTTAAAAAATCAAAAGGAATTAAGGTCTCAAATAATTCATCACAATTTACCACACAAATTGCCAATTCTTATTTGGTTATTTGCCTGACTTTTAGAGATTCTCCCCACCCAGCCCTCAGGAAATCCAATGATTCCCCATTCCTTGAGTTTTTCATGTCTTGGTGTCTCACAGCATGCTCCAAATATACTAAGGGTAAAAGTTGGCTAACACTGCATCATTTATATTAGGATATTCCCTCAATCACAGTGGTTGCATCATTCATGATCCTTCAGAGTCTACCTGTGAAATTTGCTAGATGAACTTTGGGACTGAAAGGGAATTTATTCATTGTTGATATTTACATAAAATTTTGTGGGCTTTTGGTTATCAAAGACCATCACATGGAAAACTAAATTAAGTGTAGAAGTTGACGTTGAAGCTAATTATAGAGAAATAGGGGAGAGGAGCAGAGGGGAAGTGAAGAAAAAGACAGACAGGGGGATTTAGATGGTCTGACATTTTCATTTGACCTCATAGATCTTTCTGCGTTCCAAGCTCAGAGGACATGTTGGTTATGAGAGCCAAAATATTCTTTATTTTTTAGGCTTATTTTAATTAGCTTTCTGTCATTTACAAACAAGTATATCCTAATACCTCAAACCACATTAGGTAACCTAACATCATATATTTTTTAAAAGCATATATTTAATATAAAATAGAAACAGCATGTTCATTCTGCTAATTTTTCATAATTGTTCCAAAATTTATTTTAAAAGGATAGCTTAAATTTTGATTTTTCATCTTCTAATTTTTTTGTCTCATAGGATAAAAGAATAATTTTAACACTTTACACAAATGTTTTATAAACAACTTGAGGACAGAAGTAAAATGAATGTATTTTAAAAGTATAGCTCAGCTATGAAAAATGAACATGTAAAACTGTCTTGTATACTGATTATCATAGAATAGATTATAAGAGATGAGCAAAATAAAGAGGAGACTTTTTATAAATACTAATATATAATAAATATATCATATTTTAAAGCAATAATAATTTTAATAACATCTAGAAATTACTAAATGTTAATTTGAATATCTTTAGATGTTTCTATGAAATGAGCTTCTGTCTTTTTATCTGTAGCATCTAGAATACAGACTGATATATGGATTGCTATGGGAGCAATAAATGAATGTCCCAAATTGATTACTTACAATTAGAAAAAGAAAACAATGCTGTCACATTACCAGTATTTACACTTACTGGGTAATTCTTTCTTTACTGTTTTTATTTTTTGATAGCCACATGGATAGGGACTTAGTAACACATTCTACTTCAACATATAGTCACTTACTCTTACTGTATTGAGAATAAATTAAACATAAACAAAAGCATAGCAGTTTTATAGGCCACAATACTTGTAAGAAGCACAGAGATTTTCATAATTTTTCACTCTCAAGGGAATACATTCCAAGAAGTTCCCATATATTTCTAGGTCACATGAACTACATTTATAGACTCTATTTTATAGCAGTTATTAGATAAAGCAACAAACAAATCATATATATAAACCTCAATATAACTTAACTGTCTGTTAAATACAAAAATTAATTTTGGCTTTATATACTGGTCCATAAATATGCTTACTGGCATGATTACTAAAATAAAATAGAATGTGCCATAAAGGAATTACTATTCAAAATTCTATCAGCTTAATTCATTACAACATATGCTTGATATTCTCACTGGAATAACAAGTATATATTTATTAGACATTGGGTTTTCAAGTGAGGTGGCTATATTAATAGCAATCAAGAAAATTTGGGTATAACATCCATAAGTGTACCATCTAGAGACACTGAGTTTATATTTAGTTCAGTTCAGTCGCTCAGTCGTGTCCGACTCTTTGTGACCCCATGGACTGCAGCATGCCAGGCTTCCCTGTCCATCACCAACTCACAGAGCCTACTCAAACTCATATCCATTGAGTCGGTGATGCCATCCAACTATCTCATCCTCTGTCATCGCCTTCTCCTCCTGTCTTCAATCTTCCCCAGAATCAGGGTCTTTTCTAGTGAGTCAGTTCTTCACATCAGATGACCAAAGTATTGGAGTTTCAGCTTCAGCATCAGTTCTTCCAGTGAATATTCAGGACTGATTTCCTTTAGGATGGACTGGTTGGATCTTCTTGCAGTCCAAGGGACTCTCAAGAGTCTTCTCCAATACCACAGTTCAAAAGTATCAATTCTTTGGCACTTAGCTTTCTTCACAGTCCAGCTCTCACATCCATACATGACTACTGGAGAAAACAGCTTTGATTAGATGGACCTTTGTTAACAAAGTAATGTCTCTGCTTTTTAATATGTTGTCTAGGTTGTTAAAGTTTCATTAATTAAAACATTCATTGGCTTTGAGAAGTTTTTGCTTATTGCATTATACATCTACTAAATTTTCAGTCTGGTTAATGGATTCTTAATCAATCAATTCATGGCTTAGGGTTTCTGCCTCTGGTATGTCAAAATCCACTACAGTCAAGCACATCCACTGATAACAACTATATGCTAAAAATAAAATATAGAAAACAGTCATGTAAGAATTCAGAATAATAAACAAATATAGGCAGATTGTTGGAAGGAGTCCAAACATGGAATTTTTCATCTTTTCATGGTTTTTATCTAATGATTATTCAGAGCCTCAAGTCATCAAGTTACAAGTGACTAAAACTCTGAAAACTTGCCATCTCTCTGGGTAGAGGCATCAGGAGATGGAATCTGTGCGAGTCCAATTACAGAGAGTGAAGAAGGCATTACACAAGAGAGAGATGAGAGTATGCGTCTTCTTAATTCTGTGTTGGAACTTTGCTTAAATCTCTGGCAGACTGGTAAACTATGAATTTGTGGGACAAACCTAAAACTGCATAGTAGTTCCTAAGGAATAATACTAACATTTCAGCCTGCACATACACAAGGTAAGAGAGCTTATAGTCTGAATCTAATCAGATTGCTTATTCAAAATAAAACAGTACCGTTTTTGTGAGAAATAAAACAGAACCTAGAGTTTATACAATATAATAGTCAACATTCAAGAAACATCCCAACTTTACTCAGCTTTCAAAAAACTAAGAAATATAAGCTGTTTTCACTGAAACAAGTCCATACCAACACCAAAGTAACTTAGATGCTGATATTTTAAGAAAAAAAGCTTTAAAACAACTATTAAACTATGCTTCATGATATAAATGACAACACATTTAAATTAAATAACAATAAATATCACCAAAAAACATGAAAGTATAAATATAAATCAAACTGAAATTTTAGGACTGATATATAATAAACTGAAAACAAACAGTAGCCAGGTTTAATCACAGATGGAATATGGCAAAGCAAATATTCAGGAAACTTGAATATGTATTAGTATAAATTAACAAGTGGAAAGGAGGGGAAATGAAAAAAAGTAAACAGAATTTGAGGAGCATCTTAGAAAACAAAATTTTAGTAAATGCAGTACAAAAATATATTGAAAGTAGTAATACCTCATGGAGTAGGTTTATTTCAGAAACAGAAAAACAAAAGAGTGAATTGGCAGTTGAAAATCAAACAAGGTAACCTGCCATATTAACATGTTAAAGGGGAAACCCAGAGCTAGGAGAATCTCACAGCTAAGGACACAGTTCTCTACAAGACTTCACTCATTTCAAATAGCAGCTGCAAGTTGAGGTCCCAGGCTACCCTCACTTCTAACTAGCTACAAATTTGGTAGTAACCACCACCCTCCCTTAGGTCTGATAAATCACTAGAATTACTTACAGAACTCAGGAGAGTGCCAGACTATGGCTTGTTTAACAAAAGGATACAAACTGCTGCTGCCAAGTTGCTTCAGTCGTGTCCAACTCTGTGCAACCCCATAGACGGCAGCCCACGAGGCTCCGCCATCACTGGGACTCTCCAGGCAAGAACACTGGAGTGGGTTGCCATTTCCTTCTCCAAGGATACAAACTAAAAGCAACCAAATGGAGAAATGCATACACTGAGTTCTGGGGAGGTTCCAGATCACTTTGGGAAATTCTAAGAATTTGGAAGTTAACTCCCAGAAACTGGGAGCAAAGGCTAGTAAAATTCATGATTATAGAAGAAAGAAAATAAAAAGATCATTTCAATAGAGTCATTAAAAGTATTGACAAAATGCAGCACTAATCAGTAATTCCTCACTCCCACTCCTGTCACCCCAGCAAAGTAGAAACTGAATGGAATATCCTCTGTCTGATATAGCTAAATCATGCATAATTGTGAAATATATAACTTTCCTCATGAAGATGACCACTCTCACAACTGTTGTTCTACCTTATACTCAAATTTTGGCCACTGTACCAAGTAAAGACAAAAAATTAAAATTTGAAACTAAAATCTAAAACTGTCCGTGTTATCAGAGTATGTAATTAAGACAATTCAGTGGAGTAAGAAAGTCTTCTGGAAAACTGAATTTTCAGATAGAAAAATAATTAAAGCACACCAACTTCTATCACATACCACACACAAAGCTGACTAACAGTGTTCTTAGAAAAACACAAAGAAAGTATAGACTGTTAAAAAAAAAAAAAAAAGGTAAATTGGAATTTATAAAAATTAAATCTTTGTGCTTTGAAAAACAGTTCTGCAAAAAATAAGAAATTTTCCCAGGTTTGACTGCTATGAATCATGCTGCTATAAACATTTATGTACAAATTCTTGTGTGGGCACATATTTTCATTTCAGAATGTTTGTCTCTTTTAATAGCCCATGATGGAAAAAATTAGCTGATAATGTATCACACAGTCATTAAATCCCATTATGCTTCAATCTTGGGAGAGTTATAGTTACAATGGTTTGTAACTGAGCAGAATTACTTGACTTCAGGAGTCAGTGAGTTTGAGAGTGAAACGTGAGGAAACAATATAGCATTATGAAACTTTAGCTCTTTCCACTGATACTCATTAATTGGGGGAAATTGTAATTTGATTTAAATATCCACAAGCTATTCACTTAAAAAAATGTATCTGTAGAGTACCTCCTATTAGTAGGGACTATCATAGGAGTTAGAGATTTAAAGATAAAAATTCATTCTTGTTCTCATCAAGTATGCATTCCTAAGAAAAAAATTAAAAATTAAAAATACAATAAAAGAATTGTTTTACAGATGTTTCTAAAAACTGTAGAGCCAGCATAAGAGAAAGAATAAATGAGTTTGTTTAGAGGAGTTACATTTTTCAGAGACTTAAGCAACAACTATGAATTTGCTAAGTTGGTGATCAACTGGGGACTTCTTCTTGTAAATGCTACTGCATTCCTTTAAAGGCAAGTTAAAGGCAACAAGGCAAAGAAAAAAGAATACTGTTCTTAATATCAATAGCAGTTTCTTATTGTTGAAGATCTACAAAAGATCTAAATCATGAAGGTTCTAGAAAATGATACCTGCATGCTGCTCTCCTGCTAAGTCGCTTCAGTCGTGTCCGACTCTGTGTGACCCCATTGACAGCAGCCCACCAGGCTCCCCAACCCTGGGATTCTCCAGGCAAGAACACGGGAATGGGTTGCCATTTCCTTCTCCAATGCATGAAAGTGAAAAGTGAAAGTGAGATCGCTCAGTCATATCCAACTCTTCGTGACCCCATGGACTGCAGCCTACCAGGCTCCTCTGTCCATACATATATTTTATTTTGTAGGTGATGTGGAACATGCAGACAGTCACATACAGATCTTTAAATTTTATTGTATATTTATAGACACTGACCACTTTGGCAACAATGTGTTGATCGGAGGTTGGAGCTGGGACTAGGCCATGAACATAAAAAGGTCATCACTTAGTCTAGGAAGCAGGTTTTAAAATAGCAGCTGTGTGTGTGGATATGGAAGAAGGAATGAATATAAAATATATTCCAAATCAAA
Source organism: Bubalus bubalis (assembly GCF_019923935.1). Lineage (NCBI taxonomy): Eukaryota > Metazoa > Chordata > Mammalia > Artiodactyla > Bovidae > Bubalus > Bubalus bubalis. The sequence goes on along the minus strand of NC_059171.1, from coordinate 29,106,898 downwards.
ATTAAAATGAATTAAGAATCAATTGTACCTTGGAAAAAAGGAATGCAGTAGCATGTACAATAATCTTTTGGTAGTAACTTTTATTGTCATAGAAAATAGAGAAAAGCAATTTTGCAAAATAAGATGCTATATTTAAACATATTCTTCTCCTTAAAGGCAATGCCAAAGAATGCTCAAACTACCACACCAATGAACTCATCTCACACGCTAGTAAACTAATGCTTAAAATTCTCCAAGCCAGGCTTCAGCAATACGTGAACCATGAAATTCCAGATGTTCAAGATGGTTTTAGAAAAGGCAGAGGAACCAGAGATCAAATTGCCAACATCTGCTGAATCATGGAAAAAGCAAGAGAGTTCCACAAAAACATCTATTTCTGCTTTATCGACTATGCCAAACCCTTTGACTGTGTGGATCACAATAAACTGTGGAAAATTCTGAAAGAGATGGGAATACCAGACCACCTGACTCGCCTCTTGAGAAACCTATATGCAGGTCAGGAAGCAACAGTTAGAACTGGACATGGAACAACAGACTGGTTCCAAATAGGAAAAGGAGTCTGTCAAGGCTGTATATTGTCACCCTGCTTATTTGACTTATATGCAGAATGCATCAGGAGAAACGCTGGGCTGGAAGAAGCACAGGCTGGAATCAAGATTGCCGGGGGAAATATAAAAACCTCAGATATGCAGATGGCACCACCCTTATGGCAGAAAGTGAAGAGGAACTAAAAAGCCTCTTGATGAAAGTGAAAGAGGAGAGTGAAAAAGTTGGCTTATAAAGCTCAACATTCAGAAAACGAAGATCATGGCATCTGGTCCCATCACTTCATGGGAAATGGATGGGGAAACAGTGTCAGACTTTACTTTTTTGGGCTCCAAAATCACTGCAGATGGTGACTGCAGCCATGAAATTAAAAGACGCTTACTCCTTGGAAGGAAAGTTATGACCAACCTAGATAGCATATTGAAAAGCAGAGGCATTACTTTGCCAACAAAGGTCCGTCTAGTCAAGGCTATGGTTTTTCCAGTGGTCATGTATGGATGTGAGAGTTGGACTGTGAAGAAGGCTGAGCACTGAAGAATTGATGCTTTTGAACTGTGGTGTTGGAGAAAACTCTTGAGAGTCCCTTGGACTGTGAGGAGATCCAACCAGTCCATTCTGAAGGAGATCAGCCCTGGGATTTCTTTGGGAGGAATGATGCTAAAGCTGAAACTCCAGTACTTTGGCCACCTCATGTGAAGAGTTGACTCTGTGGAAAAGACCCTGATGCTGGGAGGGATTGGGGGCAGGAGGAGAAGGGGATGACAGAGGATGAGATGGCTGGATGGCATCACCTACTCGATGGACATAAGTCTGAGTGAACTCCGGGAGTTGGTGATGGACAGGGAGGCCTGGCGTGCTGCAATTCATGGGGTCGCAAAGAGTCGGACACGACTGAGTGACTGTACTGAACTGAGTGAGTGTCATCAGGGTTTCTGATACATGTTAGGTAACGAAATTTATGGAGCCAGAGCTCACCAATAGTCTAATGCAGAGACATACAAATGAGAGTCATAATCACTTAGGTGAGTGGAGAAATATTACAATCAATGTAGAAATTGTTTCAAACTTCCTTCAAGCCATATCCTTGTCTTTTTGTGTCATAGTCAGTTTCAAGTCCTATGAGAATAATATAAAGTTTAGCAACAGATTGATTTACACTAAACAATATAACTTTAAAATATATTTTATAACTCAAATTATTAGAAAAATAAATTTTTCAAAAGGATTATTTGCAAAAGTTATTTCCTAAATGTATTAATTGATTTGGAAATCCACGTTTTAGAAAAATATAATTAAAAAAAACTAGAGATAATGGTGGCATAGGTGATTTTCTGCTTTTGGAGCCTATTTAATCCTACAAACAAAAGAATAAATCATAAAATAAAATATTATTTTATACATTAAGAAGGACTTCTGGGGATCAAAATCATCAAAAACAAAATTTAAATTGAAGTATGGGCCTGGTTAAAAATAAATGCAATAATGATTACCAGAATTTAGCAATCAATAAGAGAAATAAGAAAGAGACTGTCATTCTAATATGAGATTTATATATACTAAGAAAAACAAATGAGTACCACAGTTGTGAAAAAAACTGACTCTCACTAATAATTTAAATAACTATTAGAATAGCAATGAAGAATAGCAATAAGATGTTTATAAATCTTTAGATACAATGGCACCATTTCACTACTACAATAAAATAAACTCAAACCAATATTGAGAGCATTTAAAGTATATTCATAAAATTTAATATTATTCAGAGACTACAGTAAGTATATAATGTTTTATTTGAAGTAAAAAATTCATGATATAATGTTAATAGGAAAAGAGGCAAAACAACATTGACATTTTGTTTCTAATTAATGTATAGATAGTGGAAATATTAATTTTCTTTTTCATGCTTGAATATATTCTTGTTATTTCTATAAGAATACATATAGATTTTATGATTAAATGAAAATAATTTTAAAAATCAAAGAAAGGGTTATCTGCATTATGGAAAAGCACCAGAACAAAGTAGACATTGTAAAATTAGAGAAAGCACAATAATAATTGCAAATATTATTATAACCTATAAAATGATGAGTAATATATGAACATTTGTCAAATATGAGGATCTATAAAATTTACTGGGTGCTATATTGAAGTGACTGAGGTGAATATAAATATAAAATGGTAATCTAGTGGTCACAATTTGTCTGGTTCACTGATAAAATCTCAGTGCCTAAAAGAAGTCTAGAACACAATAGGCCTACAAAAATATTGGTCAAATTATTGAACTAATGAACTAATATATATAGTTAGATTTTGCTGAAAAAATAATATATGAGAATAGCACAAAGGTACTATTTATATATTCATAACTGAATACATTTTCTTGTTTGAATTTCCTGAAAAGCAGACTCTGACACAAGGATATAAGTATAGACTCTTATTCAGGAAGTTTTCTCAGGAAATATAAAAAGAGAATGTACAGAAAATGAGACAGGGAATAGTAGGCAAATATATATGATGATCTTTTGATTTCTATACCCAGTGCTACTTTGTATAATAACTTGCCTAGAGCATATGAGCAGCACTTGCGACTTGCTTCTGACCAATTGAATTTGGCAAAGGGGAGAGGATATCACACCCATAATTATATTGCTATATGGCAAAATAAACTAATCTTCATTCAGTTCAGTTTAGTTCAATCTTTCAGTCGTGTCCAACTCTTTGCGACCCCATGAATTGCAACACACCAGGCCTCCCTGTCCATCACCAACTCCCGGAGTTCACCCAAACTCATGTCTAACAAATTGGTGATGCCATCCAGCCATCTCATCCTCTGTCGTCCCCTTCTCCTCCTGCCCCCAATCCCTCCCAGCATCAGAGTCTTTTCCAATGAGTCAACGCTTAGCAAGAGGTGGCCAAAATATTGGAGTTTCAGCTTTAGCATCAGTCCTTCCAAAGAACACCCAGGACTGATCTCTTTTAGAATGGGCTGGTTGGATCTCCTTACAGTCCAAGGGACTCTCAAGAGTCTTCTCCAACACCACAGTTCAAAAGCATCAATTCTTCAGCGCTCAGCTTTCTTCACAGTCCAACTCTCGCATCTATATATGACCACAGGAAAAACTATAGCCTTGACAAGACGGACCTTTGTTGGAAAAGTAATGTCTCTGCTTTTCAATATGCTATCTAGGTTGGTCATAACTTTCCTTCCAAGGAGCAAGCATCTTTTAATTTCATGGTGGCAATCACCATCAGCAATGATTTTGGAGCCCAAAAAAATAAAGTCTGACACTGTTTCCCCATCCATTTCCCATGAAGTGATGGGACCAGATGCCATGATCTTAGTTTTCTGAATGTTGAGCTTTAAACCAACTTTTTCACTCTCCTCTTTCACTTTCATCAAGAGGCTTTTTAGTTCCTCTTCACTTTCTGCCATAAGGATGGTGTCATCTGCATATCTGAGGTTATTGATGTTTCTCCTGGTAATCTTGATTCCAGTTTGTGCTTCTTCTAGCCCAGCGTTTCTCATGATGCATTCTGCATATAAGTTAAATAAGCAGGGTAACAATATACTGCCTTGACGAACTCCTTTTCATATTTGGAACCAGCCTGTTGTTTCATGTCCATTTCTAACTGTTGCTTCCTCACCTGCATATAGGTTTCTCAAGAGGCAAGTCAGGTGGTCTGGTATTCCCATCTCTTTCAGAATTTTGAACAGTTTATTGTGATCCACACAGTCAAAGGGTTTGACATAGTGAATAAAGCAGAAATAGATGTTTTTCTGGAACTCTCTTGCTTTTTCCATGATCCAGCGGATGTTGGCAATTTGATCTCTGGTTCCTCTGCCTTTTCTAAAACCAGCTTGAACATCGAAGTTCACAGTTCATGTATTGCTAAAGCCTGGCTTGGAGAATTTTGAGCATTACTTTACTAGCGTGTGAGATGAGTGCAATTGTGTGGTAGTTTGAGCATTCTTTTGCATTGCCTTTCTTTGGGATTGGAATGAAACTGACCTTTTCCAGTCCTGTGGCCACTGCTGAATTTTCCAAATTTGCTGGCATTAATCCATTCATTCATTCATTCAACCAGTGTCCAGATTACTGTTAAATGTTACCATATGCCAAAATGTGTAAACTGTGCTGCTTCTGCTGCTGCTAAGTCGCTTCAGTCGTGTCTGACTCTGTGCGACCTCATAGACAGCAGCCCACCAGACTCCTCCATCCTTGGGGTTCTCCAGGCAAGGGTATTGGAGTGGGTGCCATTGCTTCTCTGGTGTAAACTGTGACAAAGCCTAAAATGAGGGTGCATACACGATTAGAACTGCTCAAGGAGCTCTAGCCCAATCTTCATCTCACAGTTTTCACATATAACAGGAACATTTTTCTTCTTGGTAGGGAAAAAAATTTTCATAGAAGTGCTATTTCTGGCCTCTTAACTCACAGCTACCCCACACAATCATTCCCTGTTCCCACTCATCTCAAATCTTTTAATTGTCTTTCTTTTTATGCAAGCCTGGATCTTAAAGAGATGTCTGCACCCACATGTTCACTGCAGCATTATTCACAACTGAGATATGGAAACTACCAAATAACCTAGTGTCTGTTGATAGATAAATGATAAAGAGAATGTACATAGACAGGCAGACTGACAGACAGACTCCAAGTCTCCACACTCAGGAGGTATTGAGCTGTCCCTCCATCACTATATCCTGCTGGTGTTCAGTTTGACATTTACCATGAGCTTTCTTTTGCTAAAAGAAAGCAACTCAGATTTTTAAATGGCAGCTATTTGTTTTGACTAAGTCTGTAACATTTTCTGAGTAAATGAAGCATGTTGTGGTATATTAAGATACATTCTTGTGTAACAATTCTGTAAAAAAAAATTATGAATTTTAATTTTCAAATATAAGTTTTTAACTTAAATTAAAAACAAAGAAAATCCTAAAATGCAAAAAAATATTGGAGTTAATAAACTAAGTCAGTAAGGTTGCAAAATATGAGATCAATATACAATGAGTTGTATTAACATACTGATGCCTTCACAATAAACAATCTGAAAAGAAAATTAAGAAAAAAATTTCATTTACAGTAGTTACTAAAATAAAATACATAGCAATAAATACAACCAAGGAGATGCAAGACATGTTCAGTTCAGTTCAGTCACTCAGTTGTGTCAAACTCTTACCAACTCCTGGAGTTCACTCAAACTCATGTCCATTGAGTCGGTGATACCATCCAATCATCTCATCCTCTGTCATCCCCTTCTCTTCCCACCTTCAATCTTTCCCAGTATCAGGATCTTTTCAAATGAGTCAGTTCATTGCATCTGGTGGCCAAAGTATAGGAGTTTCAGCTTCAGCATCAGTTCTTCCAATGAATATTCAGGACTGATTTCCTTTAGGATGGACTGGTTGAAGGATCTCCTTACTGTCCAAGGCACTCTCAAGAATCTTCTCCAACATCATAGTTCAAAAGCATTAATTCTTTGGTGCTCAGCTTTCTTTATAGTCCAATTCTCACATTCGTACATGACTATTGGAAAAACCATATTTTCATTAGATGGACTTTTGTTGGCAAAGTAATGTCTCTGCTTTTAAATATGCTGTCTAGGTTGGTCATAACTTTTCTTCCAAGGAGCAACTGTATTTTATTCAGTCAACATCTGTTGTGATTTTGGAGCCCCCCCAAAATAAAGTCTGTCACTATTTCCACTGTTCAACTTCAGCTACTTGACTTATTTAACTTCACAGCTATTTAACTTATATGCAGAGTACACCATGAGAAACGTTGGGCTGGAAGAAGCACAAGCTGGAATCAAGATTGCTGGGAGAAATATCAATAACCTCAGATATGCAGATGACACCATCCTTATGGCAGAAAGTGAAGAGGAACTAAAAAGCCTCTTGATGAAAGTGAAAGAGGAGAGTGAAAAAGTTGGCTTAAAACTCAACATTCAGAAAACAAAGATCATGGCATCTGGTCCCATCACTTCATGGGAAATAGATGGAGAAACAGTGGAAACAGTGTCAGCCTTTATTTTTCTGGGTTCCAAAATCACTGCAGATGGTGACTGCAGCCATGAAATTAAAAGACGCTTACTCCTTGGAAGGAAAGTTATGACCAACCTAGATAGCATATTGAAAAGCAGAGGCATTACTTTGCCAACAAAGGTTCCTCTAGTCAAGGCTATGGTTTTTCCAGTGGTCATGTATGGATGCGAGAGTTGGACTGTGAAGAAAGCTGAGTGCCGAAGAATTGATGCTTTTGAACTGTGGTGTTGGAGAAGACTCTTGAGAGGCCCTTGGACTGCAAGGAGATCCAACCAGTCCATTTAAAGGAGATCAGTCCTGGGTGTTCTTTGGAAGGAATGATGCTAAAGCTGAAACTCTCATACTTTTGCCACCTCATGCTAAGAGTTGACTCATTGGAAAATATTCTGATGCTGGGAGGGGTTGGGGGCAGGAGGAGAAGGGGACAACAGAGGATGAGATGGCTGGATGGCATCACCGACTCAATGGATGTGAGTTTGAGTGAACTCTGGGAGTTGGTGATGAACAGGGAGGCCTGGCGTGCTGCGATTCATGGGGTTGCAAATAGTCGGACACATCTAAGCGATTGAACTGAACTGCACTGATTTCCACTGTTTTCCCATCTATTTCCCATGAAGTGATGGGACCAGAGTACATGATCTTAGTTTTCTGAGTGTTGAGTTTTAAGCCAACATTTTCACTCTCCTCTTTCACTTTCATCAAGAGACTCTTTAGTTCTTCTTCACTTTCTGCCATAAGAGTGGTGTCATCTGCATATGTGAGATTATTGATATTTTGCCAGCAATCTTGATTTCAGTTTGTGCTTCATCCAGTCCAGCTTTTCTCATGAAGTACTCTGCATACAAGTTAAGTAAGCAGGGTGACAATATACAGCCTTGACATACTACTTTCCTTATTTGGACCCAGTCTGTTGTTCCATGTCCAGTTCTAACTGTAGCTTCTTGACCTGCATACAGATTTCTCAGGAGGTAGGTCAGGTGGTCTGGTATTCTCATCTCTTTAGGCAGAGGAACCAGAGATTAAATTGCCAACATCTGTTGGATCTTCGAAAACGCAAGAGAATTCCAGAAAAACACCTACTACTGCTTTATTGACTATGCCAAAGCCTTTGACTGTTGATCACAATAAACTTTGGAAATTATAAAGTGATGGAAATTCAACAATATTGTGAATATACTAAATGCCACAGAATTATGCACTTAAAAATGGTTAAAATTTTAACTTTAATTTACCACCTTAGAAAATTTATAAATACATCTGTGTCTTTAAAAAAAAATAGATTTGCATTCTTATAAAATCTGTTATACCTAGTAAGGAGGATATTTTATGAAGAGAGCAATTTCTTAAAAGAATATTATAAGTAATAAGAAGACAATAACAAGACACAGAAAAAGACAGTCATATCATGTAGTATACCACAACAATTGAGAAGGCATTTTGAATTTTGCACTGGACCAGTAGTGTAAATATGTAAATAAGTGGATACCCACAGTCAGTCCAGAGAGAATAGCACAAAACCAGGTAGTTGAATAAATAAAAATTATTGCATTTCACAAAGCCCCAAACTTAAAACATCTTAAATATGAACTCATTATCTTATCTAACTCATTTCTGCTGTAGTTTTCTTGGGTTCACTTAGGGGCACATTCAGAGATTTTAAGACAGAAACTCAGCCTTATCTTCCATGCATACTCTTATCTGATTTCTACTTTTACTAAGTCTTGTCATTTTTATGTTTTGACTCTGGTTCTTAGAGTTCCTAGTCTCAGAGTTAATATGTGATGAGCTAAGAGGTACATGAATTCTTCACTTACATAAAGAGACATTTTCATTATGGGCTATATTCTTATACTACATTAATTACAGAATTTTCATGTTTTTCAATGACCCCTGGTCTATAACTATATTAATTACAGATTTATTTATAATGTGTCCCCCATCTAGTCAAAGCATATCTTTGTAAATCCATCTGTACACAGGGCTCTCCTCCTAATAAATATCATTAGTGTTTTTGTCTGTAAGCCTATTAAATTACCACATTTACAAGTGTATTTGCCCTGATAATATCCTCCTTTTTTCCTCTTTTTTAGATGTCCCCAGTAACAGAAGAAAATAGACTACAGGTATATTGTTAAACAAATCTTCCCCAAAGCCCTTTAAATATTTTTCATCCGTTTCCCTTCGTAAGATGGTATGAAAAATCCCAAATGAATTTTATGGTCATCCAAATGTTATTTATAAAGATTTCCTTCATTATCTGAAGCAAAATTGTCTTCTCTCCTTTCTCATTTAATACATATATTTCACACATTCTAAGTCTAGGGTGTAAGCCTCTCATGACATGGTCTATGTATTATTTTTCTACATACACAGCACTGGGTTAGTTTACCATATTGCCTGGCACGAAATCCTCAATCTATAAATGTTTGTGGAATGGCAGGAGCAGATGATTTCATGAGAAACATTGTCTAATCAGGATTTATTGTAACTTCATAAAAATTAAAATCATGCTATAAAAATGTAGGCTTAGAATGACAGCACCTGAGCAGTAGCAAATTAAGAATTTTTTCTCCTGTCATTTTTATTTCAATGTAAAAATGATAATTTATAAATAGAAAGTAATTTATCTTTAATTGAAATCTTTATAGAGATAATTGTAGATTCACATGTACTTGTAAATATATATATATATATATATATATATATATATATATATACACACACACACACACAGAGTCTATATGCTCCTTACCCAATTTCCCTCAATGATCTATAGAATAGTATCTATACAAACATCTATAGAATAGTATCAGCAGATTTCACATTTATATCAAACAATACACTGACTTCACACAGATTTCTCTAGTTTAACTAGTAATGATTTGGGGGCTTCCCTAGTGGCTCAAATGGTAAATAATCTGCCTGCAATGCAGGAGACCCAGGTTCAACCCCTGAGTCAGGAAGATACCTTGGGGAAGGAAATGACAACCCACTCCAATATTCTTGCCTGGATAATTCCATGGACAGGGGAGTCTTGAGTCTGTGGGGTCACAAAGAGTCAGATATGACGGAGCGACTAACACACACATGTGCATTTAGCTCTATGCAATTTTATCACATGTGTGGATTTGTGTTCTACCACCACAGTCAAATACAGAACATTTCCATCATTACAAGAATTCCTTTTAGAAAATTAGCTACTTTTTCAAAATATAGTAGCTAAAGAAGGATTCATAGCATGTAATGTATAAGGAAGCCACTTTAACTCTTAATCACCTATTATTACATGTTTTTGTTGGTATCAAGTATGTGCTATAAAGAAACACCACACTACTTAAGAGATTTTGTTTGTGTACACACACACACACATTAAAATAATCTGAAGAAGGCATACTGAAAATTATTCACTGCCTTTAAATCTAATATGAGAAATATAACCAATATCTTGGTAGAAAAATGCTTGAATAATGAATACAGATGTAACACAAATTATCTGCTACTTTCTCTTTGATTCTCTGAGAACATCAACTTAAAATGTAATAAAATAAAATGGCCTACTTTACTCTGAAGTTGAGCTTATATAATTTCAACATCAATGTCTTTCAGGCCTAGTGTGTATTTTTTGGCAATAGCTTTCATTAGAATAATACACTAAAAGCTGGGAGGAGAGCTGAGCTGCCATTCAATGTAAAATGTACCCTATGAGCAAGCTTCCATAGCTGTTACTCACACATTACATGGAACAAGATGCAGGTTCATAAAGTGATTGGGGAAATGAAATAAAAAAAAAACAGAAAAGAATAAGTCTGTCAAATATATTCTTTTTTTTATTTTACTGCTTAATTTACCCTCCTAGAAAAAGACAATGAAGAACTCTCTGTAACCTTACAAAGACAGTTTTAAGAATTATAAAAGAAAATTAACTGCTCAAGTTTCCTAATGGAGCTGTGAAAATTCTTAGTCAATATTATTTTCAATAAATAAGATTATAAAGAGATATGAGAATGTTTGTCAGATGGTATGCTTTTAGGTACCAATTTATGATTTCTAAAATATACTATGAAGATAGATTTGCTCAAAATGAAAATAAGATACATTTCTTGGCATTTTTACAGTTACTTTCATCTTTGTTTCTCAAAAATTCCTTTTCTACACATAATATATTTAGGATGTAGGTGAGTTGTTGCCATGGTTGTTGTTGAAAGAGTTGAGAAATGAAGAAAGCATGAAAATGCATCCACTTAGTGATAGGAGAGGGTCAGAAGTTTGATTAACTAAAGTACATGCTAAATTATTTTTAAAGTATTTATCTGCCACATAGTAAGTGCTTGAAAGTTTTCACATTTTTATTATCAATCATCTGATTAGGAATTAGCCAATAATCTTAGACTTTTCCACTCAAAATAAAATTAGTTTTTATAAATAATAGAACTTTCTAATTCTCTGGTACGTAATAAAATCTATGGCTTGTATTAGTATGGGGCCATCTCAACATTTTCTTAGTGATAGCTTTGATTATCACTGCATATAAACCAAGCCCCAAATTTAGTTCTGTGGTTAACTGGACTCAACTATGTGCTTCTGCTTGGGGCTTCTCATGAGTTTACAATTTGCTGCTTGCTAAACACGCATTCATTCAGTTCAGTTCAGTCGCTCAGTCGTGTCCGACTCTTTGCGACCCCATGAATCGCAGCACGCCAGGCCTCCCTGTCCATCACCAACTCCCAGAGTTCACCCAGACTCACATCCATCGAGTCAGTGATGCCATCCAGCCATCTCATCTTCTGTCGTCCCCTTCTCCTCCTGCTCCCAATCCCTTCCAGCATCAGAGTCTTTTCCAATGAGGCAACTCTTCACATGAGGTGGCCAAAGTACTGGACTTTCAGCTTTAGCATCATTCCTTCCAAAGAAATCCCAGGGCTGATCTCCTTCAGAATGGACTGGTTGGAGCTCCTTGCAGGCCAAGGGACTCTCAAGAGTCTTCTCCAACACCACAGTTCAAAAGCATCAATTCTTCGGTGCTCAGCCTTCTTCACAGTCCAACTCTCACATCCATACATGACCACTGGAAAAACCATAGCCTTGACTAGAGGAACCTTTGTTGGCAAAGTAATGTCTCTGCTTTTGAATATGCTATCTAGGTTGGTCATAACTTTGCTTCCAAGCAGTAAGCGTCTTTTAATTTCATGGCTGTAGTCACCATCTGCAGTGATTTTGGAGCCCAGAAAAATAAAGTCTGACACTGTTTCCACTGTTTCCCCATCTATTTCCCATGAAGTGATAGGACCGGATGTCATGATCTTCGTTTTCTGAATGTTGAGCTTTAAGCCAAATTTTTCACTCTCCACTTTCACTTTCAACAAGAGACTTTTGTGTTCCTCTTCACTTTCTGCCATAAGGGTGGTGTCATCTGCATATCTGAGGTTATTGATATTTCTCCCAGCAATCTTGATTCCAGCTTGTGTTTCTTCCAGTCCAGCGTTTCTCATGATGCACTCTGCATATAAGTTAAATAAGCAGGGTGACAATATACAGCCTTGACAGACTCCTTTTCCTATTTGGAACCAGTCTGTTGTTCCATGTCCAGTTCTAACTGTTGCTTCCTGACCTGCATATGGGTTTCTCAAGAGGCAGGTCAGGTAGTCTGGTATTCCCATCTCTTTCAGAATTTTCCACAGTTTATTGTGATCCACACAGTCAAAAGCTTTCATCTTAAGATTCTGTATAAATAGATGTCTAATTCATCCACATGGTTATATTTAATGTTAGGTGAGGACTTGGAGCTAAGCTGTCAAATCTGATCAGATTTCCTGCATTTGGATTTCTTATAGCATGATGTATGGGTTACAACAGGAATGTCTAGAGAGAGAATTGCCCAAGAATGAGCATACATGTGTGAAAGGGAAGAAAGTATATGATGGAGTTCTGATGAATATCAGTAATTTTTTAAAGGGTATTAAAAGGAGATCCAACCAGTCCATTCTGAAGGAGATCAGCCCTGGGAGTCTTTGGAAGGAATGATGCTAAAGCTGAAACTCCAGTACTTTGGCCACCTCATGCAAAGAGTTGACTCATTGGAAAAGACTCTGATTCTGGGAGGATTGGGGGCAGGAGGAGAAGGGGACGACAGAGGATGAGATGGCTGGATGGCATCACTGACTCAATGGACATGAGTCTGAGTGAACTCCGGGAGTTGGTGATGGACAGGGAGGCCTGGCGTGCTGCAATTCATGGGGTCGCAAAGAGTCGGACACAGCTGAGTGACTAAACTGAACTGAACTGAAAAGAGTCAGAAGCAGAAGTAAACAAGATGTATAGGATGAAAACAAGAACATTACTTTACCATGGAGGAATTTTGACAAACCCTATTAAGAGGTCATGTGAGATAAGTATTAAATTCTGTGTCTAGTGCTTAGCGACAGGTAATTGCAGACTTGTGAAAACAATTGAATCATATGCACAAGAGTGAGGAATAAATGGGAAAGTGTAGAAAAGCACAGATGAGTTTAAAACAGAGGAGAGGGAAGACATAGCAGTGAAGGAGGGTGTATAATATGGAATTCCTTCAATGCTTTGTTTTATTTGTTTTGTTTTGTTTGGTGGATTTTGTTTTGTTTTAAAAAAGAAGTGTCATACTTGTATAAGAGGAAATCAGTAAACAGAAATGTTGATTACCTAAGAGAGAAAAGAAAATCTATTATTTCAAGTTTACTTAATAGTTTTCACATTATGCTGTGAAAACATTGTTATGACAGTGACTTGCAAGAAATTTTTGTTCAGGAGCCACTCAGTGTGGTTGAGCTCTCTACTCTTACAGTTTAAAAGAAGGAATTTCCCATTCTACAGACATTTTCCCTTTTCTTTAGGTCCAAATATAATTTTCCATTATTTTCATTTAGAAATTAGTTCCTGATATTTATTTGTTTTATTTTAAATTTGTATACAGATTTTCACACTTTTTTTTTAAAGGAGTTATTAGAAATCAAGGATATATTTGGGAGAAAAGCAGACACCCTGAAAGATAAATTATATGAAATCAATAAATACAACCTAATTTCCTGAAAGTCACTGACAGTAAATGCATGCTTGCAGCTGGTGCACTGGGATGACCCAGAGGGATGGTATGGGGAGGAAGGTAGGATGGGGGTTCAGGATGGGGAACACGTGTACACCCATGGGGGATTCATGTTGATGTATGGCAAAAAAAATGCAATATTGTAAAGATATTAGCTTCCAATTAAAAAAATAAATTTAAATTTAAAAAGATACAAATTAAAAAATTAAAATAAATAAACATCATTCAGTATATTAAAATAAACAGAATGTGGAGAAATAAGATACATTCCATGTCAAGGACATAAATAAGTTACAAATTATTTATAATCAGTTCAGTTCAGTCGTTCAGTTGTGTCCGACTCTGCAACCCCATGAATCGCAGCACATCAGGCCTCCCTGTCCATCACCAACTCCCGGAGTTCACTCAGACTCATGTCCATCGAGTCAGTGATGCCATCCAGCCATCTCATCCTCTTTCGTCCCCTTCTCCTCCTGCCCCCAATCCCTCCCAGCATCAGAGTCTTTTCCAATGAGTCAACTCTTCGCATGAGGTGGCCAAAGTACTGGAGTTTCAGCATTAGCATCATTCCTTCCAAAGAAATCCCAGGGCTGATCTCCTTCAGAATGGACTGGTTGGATCTCCTCAAAGTCCAAGGGACTCTCAAGAGTCTTCTCCAACACCACAGTTCAAAAGCATCCATTCTTCGGCGCTCAGCCTTCTTCACAGTCCAACTCTCACATCCATACATGATCACAGGAAAAACCATAGCCTTGACTAGAAGGACCTTTGTTGGCAAAGTAATGTCTCTGCTTTTGAATATGCTATCTAGGTTGGTCATAACTTTCCTTCCAAGGAGTAAGCGTCTTTTAATTTCATGGCTGCAGTCACCATCTGCAGTGATTTTGGAGCCCAGAAAAATAAAGTCTGACACTGTTTCCACTGTTTCCCCATCTATTTCCCATGAAGTGGTGGGACCGGATGCCATGATCTTCGTTTTCTGAATGTTGAGCTTTAAGCCAACTTTTTCACTCTCCACTTTCACTTTCATCAAGAGGCTTTTTAGTTCCTCTTCACTTTCTGCCATAAGGGTGGTGTCATCTGCATATCTGAGGTTATTGATATTTCTTCCGGCAATCTTGATTCCAGCTTGTGTTTCTTCCAGTCCAGCATTTCTCAAGATGTACTCTGCATAGAAGTTAAATAAGCATGGTGACAATATACAGCCTTGACGAACTCCTTTTCCTATTTGGAACCAGTCTGTTGTTCCATGTCCAGTTCTAACTGTTGCTTCCTGACCTGCATACAAATTTCTCAAGAGGCAGGTCAGGTGGTCTGGTATTCCCATCTCTTTCAGAATTTTCCACAGTTTACCGTGATCCACACAGTCAAAGGCTTTGGCATAGTCGATAAAGCAGAAATAGATGTTTTTCTGGAACTCTCTTGCTTTTTCCATGATCCATCAGATGTTGGCAATTTGATCTCTGGTTCCTCTGCCTTTTCTAAAACCAGCTTGAACATCAGGAAGTTCACAGTTCACATATTGCTGAAGCCTGGCTTGGAGAATTTTGAGCATTACTTTACTAGCATGTGAGATGAGTGCAACTGTGCGGTAGTTTGAGCATTCTTTGGCATTGCCTTTCTTTGGGATTGGAATGAAAACTGACCTTTTCCAGTCCTGTGGCCACTGCTGAGTTTTCAAATTTGCTGGCATATTGAGTGCATCACTTTCACAGCATCATCTTTCAGGCTTTGGAATAGCTCAACTGGAATTCCTTCACCTTCACTAGCTTTGTTTGTAGTGATGCTTTCTAAGGCCCACTTGACTTCACATTCCAGGATCTGGCTCTAGGTCAGTGATCACACCATCGTGATTATCTGGGTTGTGAAGATCTTTTTTGTACAGTTCTTCTATGTATTCTTGCCACCTCTTCTTAATACCTTCTGCTTCTGTTAGGTCCATACCATTTCTGTCCTTTATCAAGCCCATCTTTGCATGAAATTTTCCCTTGGTATCTCTAATTTTCTTGAAGAGATCCCTAGTCTTTCCCATTCTGTTGTGTTCCTCTATTTCTTTGCATTGATTGCTGAGGAAGGTTTTCTTATCTCTTCTTGCTATTCTTTGGAACTCTGCATTCAGATGCTTATATCTTTCCTTTTCTCCTTTGTTTTTCACTTCTCTTCTTTTCACAGCTATTTGTAAGGCCTCCCCAGACAGCCATTTTGCTTTTTTGCATTTCTTTCCAATGGGGATGATCTTGATCCCTGTCTCCTGTAAAATGTCACAAACCTCCATCCATAGTTCATCAGGCACTAATATTAAATAATAATTAGCTTATATGAATTCTCATTTTAAGAATACTTATGAATATTAATCAGAGTGACACTTTATATTTTACTCTTCCTGTTGAGACAGACGATGGTGTTCATCTATTTCCACTAATTAATCTATATCTAGTCATTAATATTTTTACAAATTTTCACTCTTATTAGACTCAGTCAATTGGTACATTTTTATTAGTTGAACAAAAGTAAATGATTTGCAAATTGAGATATTCACTACAAAATGAGGACATCAGAGTCAATGAATTTTTAAACTTTTTTAACATATCCTTTGTTTTACTTTTAAAGCTGTCAGTAGATCATAAATAATTTGCCTTATCATTTGCCAAGATTGACGGATTGTGATCTAAGTGACCTTCTTCCAAGGATGAGTTAACAAGATTGATTTAAAGATCTGTCATACAGAAGCTTTAAAGCTTTGTCAAAATGCATTCAAGATTATGAATAATTTATTAATACAAACTTGTCACATCAAAGAGTTCATATTTTCCCATTTTAATACTGTGCTGTAAAATAAATAATGAATAATTATTAGATCACCTGTTTCATAACATAAATATTTCACTTTAACCATACCCTAAATTAGTTAATTAAAAAAAGTAAAATGTCATAAAACTAAAACTGCATAAACATTAGTTATAATAATGGAACAAATGCAGTAATAAATATATTTTGATTTTTAAGTTAAGATAGTCCTGCTATATAATAGGAAAAAGAATGTTTGAAGAGAATTAACTTTCTTTTTATATTTCTTGTAAACCTAATTTATTAATGTCAAGATTTAATCATAACATTAGATAGAAAAATATATATACATACAGAATCTATAAAATCTCATCTCAAATACACATGCATGCATTTTTTTTTTCTCATGTTGCTCATAGATTTCTGCCAAAACCTAATAATGAGAAAAACTGTGGAGCCAAAGAATTTTCTTTTTTTCTCTCATATTTATTCTGCTAAATATCATTCTCCCCATATGATTTACTACATCAGACTTTTTAGATTTCTGCATAATTTGTGTGCATTTCTTTTTCCCTTTTCATTTCTTACTGTTACAAGTCATTCTTAAAATTATATTTTTACCCCATAGTTTTGTAAATACCATCATTTTCCTAATACTCTGTTAAAATCACTTTGATGATATATTATGGTAATACATCATGAGGTTATTGTTGCACTATTGTATTACTATAATACATCAAAAACACCAATATTCTGATTTGTAGTACAACAATTAATCATAAGTGCAGTTCCAATTTAACTGTAATAATGGTTTTATATTTTTAAATTTTCTATTAAAATCAAAGCAATATAATTAACTTAAATGCAGACAAAATAAAAATTCTCTATGTATGCTATTGTTTTAGCAATAGTTTATACACTTTCCTTCATATTACAACTAAATGGAATTTAATGGATGGTAGAATTTAACTATATATGTTGAGATGACTAAGTTCTCATAAATAAGACATGTGACCTTTTATTGGTGTTAATTCCCCATTTCCTAACCAACACCCCAAAACTTAAGGAAATATTGAAGGAAGGCACTGAAATATACGACTGTACTTTCAAAGAAAAGATACTCTTGTGATTGTAAACTCTTCATTTAATTGTGCCATTTTCTTGGTATATTGTCATTCAGAGAAAACTATAAAATTATATTAATACAACTGCAACTTAATGCAAGCCTAAACTTTAATATGTATTTGTGTTCTTTACTTTGATGGATATTAGCTAATATGAAAGATGTTATAAGTTAGTGAAGGGCATTATAAAGCAAAGAATTAAAATGAGAAATGGATGCTTTAATCCCAGCAAACAAATTGGACCCTTGCCACCTACTGCAATGGAACTGAGCAAAAAAAAAAAAAAAAAAAAAGTCAGGTGACTGCATTTGTTAAAGACACTTATTTTATGTAACTATTAGGAAAGATTCTGACATATTTTCTAAATACAGCTAGAAAGTTTCTGATAGTGAGATCTAAAGAGATATATGAATGTCAAGGAAAGGCACATGTTCTTACATATAATGTGACCAAATTTTAAAAAGATATGTGATTTCAGTTTATTGCCTTCCTATTTTTATGTGGCCTAGATATTTACAGAACTGACCTCCAATTCCACATATCCATGCCCATAAGTTCTCTGGACTTAGCCATAGGGCTAACTTCAGCCAATGGAACAAAAGGTAATATGAATAGAGGTTTAATATCACTTGTGAATTGGGTTTGTGCTTTCTTGTTTCTTAGATCTCTTATGCTGTCATGTGAACAAAGTCTGGGTTTATCTTGTGAGATTAAGAGGTCCTCTATAGAAAGGCCTGAGTAGTATCAATCATACCAGCATCAGAGTTGAGGTTTGACACCTGTCAATTAGTCTATCCTAGACCTAGAGCCAGACATCCTGGAATGTAAGTCAAGTGGGCCATAGAAAGTATCACTATGAACAAAGCTAGTGGAAGTGATGGTATTCCAGTTGCACTATTTCAAATCCTGAAAGATGATGCTGTGAAAGTGATGCACTCATAATGCCAGCAAATTTGGAAAACTCAGCAGTGGCCACAGGACTGGAAAAGGTCAGTTTTCATTCCAATCCCAAAGAAAGGCAATGCCAAAGAATGCTCAAACTACCACACAGTTGCACTCATCTCACATGCTAGTAAAGTAATGTTCAAAATTCTCCAAGCCAGGCTTCAGCAGTACGTGAACCATGAACTTCCAGATGTTCAACCTGGTTTTAGAAAAGGCAGAGGAACCAGAAGTAAATTGCCAACATCCACTGGATCATGGAAAAAGCAAGAGAGTTCCAGAAAAACATCTATTTCTGCTTTATCGACTATGCCAAAGCCTTTGACTGTGTGGATCACAATAAACTGTTCAAAATTCTGAAAGAGATAGGAATACCAGACCACCAGATCTCCCTCTTGAGAATCCTATATGCAGGTCAGGAAGCAACAGTTAGAACTGGACATGGAACAACAGACTGGTTCCAAATAGGAAAAGGAGTACATCAAGGCTGTATATTGTCACCCTGCTTATTTAAATTCTATGCAGAGTACATCATGAGAAACGCTGGACTGGAAGAAGCACAAGCTGTAATCAAGATTGCCGGGAGAAATATCAATAACCTCAGATATGCAGATGACACCACCCTTATGGCAGAAAGTGAAGAAGAACTAAAAAGCCTCTTGAAAGTGAAAGTGGAGAGTGAAAAAGTTGGCTTAAAGCTCAACATTCAGAAAACGAAGATCATGGCATCTGGTCCCATCACTTCATGGGAAATAGATGGGGAAACAGTGGAAACAGTGTCAGAGTTTATTTTTGGGGGGCTCCAAAATCATTGCAGATGTTGATTGCAGCCCTGAAATTAAAAGACGCTTACTGCTTGGAAGGAAAGTTATGACCAACCTAGACAGCATATTTAAAAGCAGAGACGTTACTTTGTCAACAAAGGTTGGTCTAGTCAAGACTGTGTTTTTTCCAGTGGTTATGTATGAATGTGAGAGTTGGACTGTGAAGAAAGCTGAGCACCAAGGAATTGATGGTTTTGAACTGTGGTGCTGGAGAAGACTCTTGAGAGTCCCTTGGACTGCGAGGAGATCCAACCAGTCCATTCTAAAGGAGATCGGTCCTGGGTGTTCATTGGAAGGACTGATGCTAAAGCTGAAACTGCAATATTTTGGCCACCTCATGTGAAGAGTTGACGCATTGGAAAAGACCCTGATGTTGGGAGCGATTGCAGAAGGAAAAGGGGACAACAGAGGATGAGATGGCTGGATGACATCACTAACTCAATGGACATGAGTTTGAGTAAACTCTGGGTATTTGGGATAGACAGGGAGGCCTGGCATGCTGCGACTCATGGGGTCACAGAGTCAGACACAACTGAGCGACTGAGACCCTGAACTGAGACCCTAGTGAAAGTAACTTAGTCATGTCTGACTCTTTGTGACCGTATGGACCCACCAGGCTCCTCTGTTCATGGAATTCTCCAGGGAAAAATACTGGAGTGGGTAGCTATCCTTTCTTCAGGGATCTTCCCAACCCAGGAATCAAACTTGGGTCTCCCACATTGCAGGCAGATTCTTTTACCATCTAAGGTAAGACCTAAACCTTACCAGGAAAGACCTAAACCATAGAACTGCAGTTAATCTACCACCATCTGAATGAATCAACCAGAAATCAATAGAATAGTGACACATAACTGTTGATTGTTTTAATCAAGATTTGGGTTGTTTGTCAAACAAAAGCCAGCTGCTATTTTGGAAAGAGATACATGGGACTACATGCATGTACTAATAATAACTTCAGTATGAATTATTTAAACGTTTGATTGCAAAGCACACTCATTTCTGACAACTTGTATTGACTGATTTAAGTTTATATTATTATATTTATTTTCATTGCAGCTTGGGGGAGAGTCCAGATTTCATTGCTGAAACTCTAGCTGATCTAAATATATTAATAAAGTGCATTCACATTTTTTCTCTCCCTCTGAATTAATAACTACACAAATGAAGAAAATCTAACACTAAGAAAGACAAAGAAAGATGGTTCTATTAAAAGCTTTTATAGTCACTGGAGTTCAGATCAGATCAGTCGCTCAGTCGTGTCCAACTCTTTGTGACCCCATGAATCGCAGCACGCCAGGCCTCCCTGTCCATCACCAACTCCCGGAGTTCACTCAGACTCACGTCCATTGAGTCAGTGATGCCATCCAGCCATCTAATCCTCTGTCGTCCCCTTCTCCTCTTGCCCCCAATCCCTCCCAACATCAGAGTCTTCTCCAATGAGTCAACTCTTCTCATGAGATGGCCAAAGTACTGGAGTTTCAGCTTCAGCATCATTCCTTCCAAAGAAATCCCAGGGCTGATCTCCTTCAGAATGGACTGGTTGGATCTCCTCAAAGTCCAAGGGACTCAAGAGTCTTCTCCAACACCACAATTCAAAAACATCAATTCTTCAGCGCTCAGCCTTCTTCACAGTCCAACTCTCACATCCATACATGACCACAGGAAAAACCATAGCCTTGACTAGATGAACCTTTGTTGGCAAAGTAATGTCTGCTTTTGAATGTGCTATCTAGGTTGGTCATAACTTCCCTCCAAGGAGTAAGCGTCTTTTAATTTCATGGCTGCAGTCACCATCTGTAGTGATTTTGGAGCCCCCAAAATAAAGGCTGACACTGTTTTCACTGTTTCCCCATCTATTTCCCATGAAGTGATGGGACTGGATGCCATGATCTTCGTTTTCTGAATGTTGAACTCTAAGCCAACTTTTTCACTCTTCACTTTCATCAAGAGGCTTTTTAGTTCCTCTTCACTTTCTGCCATAAGGGTGGTGTCATCTGCATATCTGAGGTTATTGATATTTCTCCCGGCAATCTTGATTCCAGCTTGTGTTTCTTCCAGTCCAGCCTTTCTCATGATGTACTCTGCATATAAGTTAAATAAACAGGGTGAAAATATACAGCCTTGACGTACTCCTTTTCCTATTTGGAACCAGTCTGTTGTTCCATGTCCAGTTTTAACTGTTGCTTCCTGACCTGCATACAAATTTCTCAAGAGGCAGATCAGGTGGTCTGGTATTCCCATCTCTTTCAGAATTTTCCACAGTTTATTGTGATCCACACAGTCAAAGGCTTTGGCATAGTCAAGCAAAGCTAATTCAAGCAGTGGTTTAATGAGAATGAGAAATACAAAGGAAAGTAAGTCATATAGTGATATGAAAGTGAAGTCGCTCAGTCTTGTCTGACTCTTTGTGACCCCATGGACTGTAGCCTACCAGGCTCCTCCATCCATGGGATTTTTCAGGCAAGAGCACTGGAGTGGACTGTCATTTCCTTCTCCAGGGGATCTTCCCAACCCAGGAATCGAACCCAGGTCTCCTGCCTTGCAGACAGACACTTTACCGTTTGAGTTACCAGGGAAGTCATAATATATTGATATAGAGGGAAATATATAGCAACATGGTGGACTGATTAAGCACTCTTTCTCTCTCTGAGTGAACACATATACATATATATTTAATATTTTATATATACGCAATTATGCATCAGATCAGATGAGATCAGTCACTCAGTCGTGTCCGACTCTTTACGACCCCATGAATCGCAGCACGCCAGGCCTCCCTGTCCATCACCAACTCCCGGAGTTCACTCAAACTCACATCCATTGAGTCGGTGATGCCATCCAGCCATCTCATCCTCTGTCGTCCCCTTCTCCTCCTGCCCCCAATCCCTCCCAGCATCAGAGTCTTTTCCAATGAGTCAACTCTTTGCATGAGGTGGCCAAAGTACTGGAGTTTCAGCTTTAGCATCATTCCTTCCAAAGAAATCCCAGGGCTGATCTCCTTCAGAATGGACTGGTTGGATCTCCTTGCAGTCCAAGGGACTCTCAAGAGTCTTCTCCAAAACCACAGTTCAAAAGCATCAGTTCTTCAGCGCTCAGCCTTCTTCACACTATGCATACTACTTTGTAAAAATATCCTTATAAAATAACTAACACTTTATCTGAAATGCTTGTTATGGCCTATTCAACATGCTTGATGTTATTTTCTACTAAGTAATGAATTACAGGAAAGTGAAACTGTTAGTTGCTCCATTGTGTCCAACTTTTGTGACCCCTATGGACTGTAACCCACCAGGCTCCTCTGTGCATGGAATTCTCCAGGCAAAATTATTAGAGTGGGTAGCCATTCCCTTCTCCAGGGGATCTTCCCCACCCAGGGATTAAACCTCAGATCTCCTGCATTGGCAGGTAGATTCTTTACTGTCTGAGCCACCAGGGAAGCCCTGTGTTATAGGAGCAAACACTTAAATAAAATTGCAGCAATGGATGCTATGTCTGATAAGAGTGGTATTGAAGTAAAATAGTAAAGAGGACATTTTATAAGGTTCATGGTAACAGGGGGAACAAAAACAAGTATGAAATAATGTACATTGAGATGCAAATTTTAATAAAATGCAAAATATGGGTCATGGAAAACATTACTTCTTAAATCTTATATAAAAGAATTGGATCATGCCTTTAATAGAGAAACTATGCCAGAAGAGTAATAAGAAAATAGTTTTTATGATTGTGTTTATCTGCCAGAAAGTATAAGAATGTAATAACAGAGAGCAGTCAAGATGGCAAAAGGAAAAAAAACCCTGAGCCTCCCTCTTATAGTCACACCAAAATTACAACTATTTCCAAAGCTGCTATGGTTGAGAGAAAAACAGATCAGTAGAAAATATCTTCTATAGGTAAAGGTATAAAGAAGAAAGCACAGAGTTTTTCTAGGTGTAATGCTAAATTCCCGAGCTATTTACAAATACAAAGACTCAGCAGTAGACAAAAGAAAAGGAGTTGTCTGCATATTCATGTGTATGGACTAAATCGGGGTGAACCAAGGTTAACACAAAATTTAAGGGTAACTTAACAGACAGCATTTTTTAGTTATTTTGAATACTAGGTCAGTTGGTGGTTTGCAGTAACTTGAAAGATACTTCTTATGTTTGGAAACCATGACTATGGGAAAAAGGCTAAATAGCAGTGTTTGCATGTGACATGCACCATATGCTTTGATCTCGCAGATAATTGCTTTCATTTATAGAAGAAAAGTTTGAATCATTCAATAATTAGGGTTTCACTTTTGAGAGGTGGAACTAGGACCCACTGTTCTGAGGCAATTCCTGCTATTATACTTATTTGGTCCTTTTGTTGCTGCTGTTTAGTCACTGAGTCATGTCTAACTCTTTTGAGACCCCATGGACTGTAGCCCACCAGGCTCCTCCGTTCATGGGATTTCCCAAGAGAGAATGCTAGAGTAGGTTATCGCTTTCTTCTCCAGGGAATATCCCCAATCTAGGGATCAAACCCGCATCTCCTGCACTGGCAGCAGGAGATTCTTTACCACTGAACCACCTGGGAAGCCCATTTGGTCCTTAATAAAACTTAAATTTGCACAGATATATTCTAGTTAAGCCATCAGTGCCAACATGTAAACTTGTTTTGATTAAAGACTTTCTTATATTAAAAAAAAGATACAAAGCTATATGATCATTAGGTCAAATCATGTTATTTGTCATGAGTAATACAATAGTAAGAGAATGGCAGAGCATAGTCAGATTCTATGATTGGAAAAATAAAATTTCAAATGATTTTTTGTTACAATATTGGCCTTGTTAAATGAATAGGTAGAATAAATATTTTGATTTTTAGACGAATAAGAAATATCTCACAAGAAATAACTTCTATTTAAAGAGATTAGAAAAGATTTTACTTTAACTGAACATTTCAAGCACTATACTGGATAAATAGGATATAAATTATTTTCTTCCTATTTTAACAGATGAGGAAAATGATATTCTAAGATGATAAATTTCTCAAATCATCTCAACAGTATGTTATAGGGATATAATATATGATGTAGTTTCTAGGGCAATCAAATATTCAGTTTATCACGATGTCAAGGGAAAGTGGAAGTCCTGGTAGTTACAATAGTGACCTCAATATACAGTCTAGATTTATTTTGTCATTGCTGTGTTGGTGGTGGTGTTGAGGGATGTATTGAGAAGGGACTGAAAAAATTAAACATGCTATTATTCTGGGTGATCAATTTTATAAATTTAAGTTTAGACTGTGAATTTAGGCATGTTGTTTTCAGAATAGCTAAAAGAAAAAAAAATGGAGCAACTACACTATATAATACGATACATCGCTTGGAAGTTTAAAAAAATTACCTATAACATAAAACCCAGTGTAATTTTGTACCTTTCTTAATGTATGTAGGAATGAGAATTCTGGAATGAAGCACAAGTTAGTCCTGTAGTCTGAATTTGAAGATGTACTGTACTGGATTGCTCAGCTTTATTGTAAGGTGAGAAAGACAAGGATATGAATATGAATAATGATACACATTTGTGTACAGTAAATGTGAACTATTTTGTTTTTTGTTTGTTTTTCCATGTGCTGACTTCAAGAAGTAAGTAGCACAACAATGTAGCACATGGCAAGGGAGGGCTGACTTTTGGGGGTGGGACATAAAAGGCAGGCAGTAGGAAGAAAATGACTGAGAGAAGAAGAATTAGTTATTTGACTGGAGTACTTTAGATCCAAAGTTGTATTTGACTCTAAATATAATTTTCATTACTATAAGAGGATCTAGGCACTAAATAATAATGTTGACAAAATATGTTTTTCAAACCCTTAGATGCATATACAAATTTTAAAATTTTATTCATATATTAATTGATATCTGTGCATTCCTATCATAACCAGAGACCAAGATCATCTCTAGTTCTTTTCACATTCAACATAAATGATTTTTCTGCTGTACCTCAGTTCTATACTATGTTCAAAATCACTTTTAAATGTTCTCTAATTTTCCAGAATTTTAAGATAATGCTGAAATCTCTATAAGAATAAACTAATTTATGTTCATAATAAACATTATCAAATCCTTTGAATAAATAATCCACAGCTGTTAAACCATTTATCAACTAAGAAGGCTAATATGATAAATAGGTGGGGAATCAGTAGTTCATCATTTGTAAGTATATTCCATGAGCTGAAATAAAAAGAATTCTGTTGACAAATTAAAAAATTAAATCATGGCTATTTTTATGAAAGATTATCTGCTCTAACAGACTGAATATTCATTCACAGTGCAAATATTATACTTTGAGTTATAACTGATATTTTTGGTGGCATATTGCCTTGAGTAAAGAGAAAAATAATATTTGAAAGCAACAAGAGAAAAAGAAAGAAATCCAATGAGACCACATTAGTAATTTCCCCTTGGGTTGCCACTTTACTTGGTAATTCTATTAGTAGTCAAAGGCTACTGTTACTAGTCTATTACTGTTTGCCTATAATTATGATGAATATGTTTAATCATATTAGAAGAGTTTATACCACATAAAGACATATTAATCTTATATCAAGTATATTTAAAATATTAAAGCATTTTCATAATGTTAATAATGTTACTTTCAAATTCATTCTTCTGAATTACAGTCAGATATTTTAAACTTGTTTCTTTTTTTTTACTTACATACAATTGACTAAGGTAATTTGGGAATTGTAATAATATTTTTTAGTATAAACTTAATAAATATTGCATATATTTATGATTATAAAAGAGCTCTTATCATGAACAACTGAATATTTTCATCTATCTCTGGGCTTCATTTGATGATATTTGATCAATTATTTTAATCAAATACATGAATCAAGAGTAGGTAACATACAGAAATGAATATGTTCTATTTAATATATTTATTAATATACCTGTAAAACACATGTTGAGGTATCTTGTATCATACAGACATGTTGAGGTAGTGTCTCACATATTATACACGTGTGTTTGGGTATATGTATGAGTACTGATGCACTCTTTATGATAAAAGATTACAATAATGAAAATTATTTAAAATTCAGCATAATAGCTTTATTAAGTCAACAAAAAAGGACTTCTTGACTCTATCAAATTTCAAAAACAAGTATTAGAATTTGAGAATAAAATATATATCTCTCATATGTTTCCTTATCCTTAAATTTAGAATATCCTGCATGCAGTTAGTTTACTTCTATATTTAGTCTTTACCTCTTCAGTTTTCCTATGCAGTAGACTATAGTCATAGTATATTTAACATCAATGATTTTAGCCAACCTATAATTCAATTAGAGTTTCATAGCAGAAGAATTTTATTTTGCTGAAGCAGAGGATTCAGTTCACATACTTAGAAATTGGGAAGATTGTCATGTAGTGATTGAGCCTAAAAAACTATTCACCATTGGCACTGCAAGACTTTTTTTAGCTTGCTGGACTTCCAGAAATTTTAGGAAGTTATAAAAATACTTGTTTCAAAAAAATAAAATTACTTTGAAAAGAAATCAACTGTTTTGGCTGGTGAAACTGGTAATAAAATGATGAGTCCCATGCAAACAAATTTTTACCAATAAATTAAGGACAGGGTATATAAACAGGTGACTATTCAATTTATGCTGCTGCTGCTAAGTTGCTTCAGTCGTGTCCAACTCTGTGCAACCCCAGAGACGGCAGCCCACCAGGCTCCCCCGTCCCTGGGATTCTCCAGGCAAGAACACTGGAGTGGGTTGCCATTTCCTTCTCCAATGCATGAAAGTGAAAAGTGAAAGTGAGGTCACTCAGTCATGTCCGACTCTCCGCGACCCCATGGACTGCAGCCTACCAGGCTCCTCGGTCTGTGGGATTTTCCAGGCAAGAGTACTGGGGTGGGTTGCCATTGGCTTCTCTGATTCAATTTATAATTGTATGTAAATTATTGTGAATAAATGACTGTATAACTTTAAAGATTTTTTAAAACAGAATTATGAAACTATTACAATCAGTATCTGTGATTCATAAATCCCTCACTCAGAATAGTATTTCAATAAGAAGTAAGCTAAAAAGAGTTAAGCACAAGTGCACTTAACTTCTGGAGGAAAAAACTCTTGGGAGATACATCTTCATGAGGGAAACTTTTTATGAACTATAGATTGTGAGAAAGTTAATTTGATCAACAATCTAAATTTCAAAAACAGCAAATGTAACTTTAAATATTTAAAAAATATTTTTTATAACTTTATATTAACTGGAGAGGAAGGTGTCTAAATTATTATAGTGTTCTTATACTGGAGAATCATATAAAAATAAATGTTAGTGTAATTTTAGGAGAAAATGCCTTAAAAACCTAGAAACTCAGAGAGAAAGAAATTGTCTAATTTAAGGGGAAAAAAAAAAAAAAAAAGATGATCAACTGATTCACTGTGAAGTCAGATACCAGAATTCATGATCTTACTATGCTTATTCTATCATTATGAATCATTTATATGAGGGTCAAAAACAATAACTTTTCATGCATTTCAGGCTATGTACAAATTCCTAATTCTGATGCAATATTTTGGAAACTGATTTTGTATATGTGAAAGATAGACATGCTTCATTACAGGCATTTAAGTAAGTATTCATCACATACTTTATTGACAATCCACAAAAATCTGCCAATGTAATAATGATTATTAAGTAAATGTTGCTTATTTCTATTAATGCTATGGAGTTTGATTCCACTGACACAAAACTCAAAATATTTTGAACTTAAAATTGGCAAATATTTCATTAAATGGCTGAAAGCAATATGAAAGAACTGTTGAGTATATAATATAAAAATGGAAGGATTATTTTTAAAATTCCCCAGAAAACAGTGAAATTTAGAGAGACTAAATTTTTATAAATGTGGAAAAAATAGTAATAGTAGTATTTACTGACATTTATTGGGTTGTATTGTGTGCAAAATACTTAATATGAAGTACCTCAATGAATCTTATACCTATGCTGAAACTTAGTCATGAACTGTTAAAACTTCAAAAATTGTGTTGGGTACAACTTAGTTTTATTTTCAATGTTTTTATCCAACTTTTCATGTGTTTTCTGCTTTTAAATAAACACTTGTAAGCAGTAAATATGCACATACATATATAACTTAATATTAAACATATTTTAAACAAATTTTTAAACAGTATGTAAAGTTCTTAATGAACTGAACTGAACTGAAGAAGAAATAAAGAGCCTCTTGATGACAGTGAAAGAGGAGAGTGAAAAAGTTGGCTTAAAGCTCAACATTCAGAAAACGAAGATCATGGCATCTGGTCCCATCACTTCATGGCAAATAGATGGGGAAACAGTGGAAACAGTGTCAGACTATATATATATTTTTTTGGCTCCAAAATCACTGCAGATGGTGATTGCAGCCATGAAATTAAAAGACGCTTACTCCTTGGAAGGAAAGTTATGACCAACCTAGATAGCATATTGAAAAGCAGAGACATTAGTTTGCCAACAAAAGTCCATCTAGTCAAGGCTATGGTTTTTCCTGTGGTCATGTATGGATGTGAGAGTTGGACTGTGAAGAAAGCTGAGCACCAAAGAATTGATGCTTTTGAACTGTGGTGTTGGAGAAGACTCTTGAGAGTCCCTTGGACTGCAAGGAGATCCAACCAGTACATTCTAAAGGAGATCAGTCCTGGGTGTTCTTTGGAAGGAATGATGCTAAAGCTGAAACTCCAGTACTTTGGCCACCTCATGCGAAGAGTTGACTCATTGGAAAAGACTCTGATGGTGGGAGGGATTGGGGGCAGGAGGAGAAGGGGATGACAGAGGATGAGATGGCTGGATGACATCACTGACTCGATGGACGTGAGTCTGAGTGAACTCCGGGAATTGGTGATGGACAGGGAGGCCTGGAGTGCTGCAATTCATGGGGTCGCAAAGAGTCGGACACGACTGAGCGACTGAACTGAACTGAAAGTTCTTAATTTGATAGAAGAGTATGCCCTTAATTTTTTTCTGCTGATTTACTGCTTTTGTCTCCCTAAGAATCTCAAATCTCACAAGATCCTGAGAATATTCCCTCATTAATCTGTGAAAACTTTAGGTGACCTTAGTGACAGATGTTTCAGCCTCCATTTCACAGATGGAGAAACTTGGATAGAGAAAGGTTAATTTGTTTGTGTAAGTTGACATACCATATCAATTGTTATGTTAGAAGAATTTAGGGGTTTTGCATTGCTGGCTACTATATTGTCCACTATATCATTTTTGCAACATTGAGAGACAAAGTAACTTAGAACTGAATAAAATATCTATAAGTACTTGGCCTCAACCATACTTTAGACCTGTGGCTAGCTCACTCCAACATATTCTACTGCTTATTCTAATATTCTTCTTTTATTCCACTTATCTTAAAAAGCACACAACAGAAGAAGGGAAGAAACTGAGGAAAGCACGGAAAAGAAATATTGCTGTAGCAACTGTCTCTGTGGGTATAACCACTTTCTCCGGGTTGGAGGGAGGCTAAATGACAAGGTCATCTCCATTAAAGAGTAAAAAAGAAAAAATTGAGTAGAATTAATTCTATTATATTTTGAAACAAGACTAAGTGGATCATAGTGAGTAAAAGAAAGTATTGCTGCCTTTCTGCAGTCCATACAGAAGTCTACATACACAAATAAAAATACTAGTTTTATTTACCTAAACTACTCGGGAACAAAATTTAAGCTTTTCAAATTTTTCAAAGCATTCTGTTTCTCTCTGACAAAGCAGAGTAAAAGGAAGTGGCAATGCTATCAAATGTGACCAATGCAAAATACTAAGATGTGCTTTTCCATCTAGAAAATCTAAGATCAATTTTATATAATTTTATAAAACTTGTCATAAACTCAATTATCAATCCCTAATCTAACTGACATCTCAAATAAAACTACCAATAATTTCATTTCTAAAGTGATCAATTTTTCCTGCTTGGCAAAAATATTTATTCATGTTGTATTAAATGAAGTCAGGTTACATCAACTTCCTCTGAGAAACTAATTGGAAATGAGGGCTAAATGTCACTAAGACATGTTTTACGTATTTATAAGATACTATCTACTTATTTGTGTTTTAAGTCTTATTTTCCGTATACTCTTATGTGAAATGAAAATGGACATAGTATGGGTAGCTGCCTACCAGATACCATCCCACTATCTTCAGCACAACTTCAGTGTTAGAGTGGAGGATGGGGAGGCAACAGAGCTCAAGCAATCTATTGATTCATGAGTCTAGGAGAAGGGGATATGAGAAAGGTGTAAGTTAGCTAATACACAAGGTTTCAGGTCAGTTCAGTTCAGTTCAGTCGCTCATTCATGTCTGACTCTTGACGACCCCATGAATTGCAGCATACCAGGTCTCCCTGTCCATCACCAACTCCCAGAGTTCACTCAGACTCACATCCATCGAGTCAGTGATATTGATTCATGAGTCTAGGACAAGGGGATATGAGAAAGGTGTAAGTTAGCTAATACATAAGGTTTCAGGTCAGTTCAGTTCAGTTCAGTCGCTCAGTCATGTCTGACTCTTTGTGACCCCATGAATTGCAGCATACCAGGTCTCCCTGTCCATCACCAACTCCCAGAGTTCACTCAGACTCACATCCATCGAGTCAGTGATGCCATCCAGCCATCTCATGCTCTGTCGTCCCCTTCTCCTTCTGACCTCAATCGCTCCCACCATCAGAGTCTATTCCAAGGAGTCAACTTTTCGCATGAGGTAGCCAAAGTACTGGAGTTTCAGCTTTAGCATCATTCCTTCCAAAGAAATCCCAGGGCTGATCTCCTTCAGAATAGACTGGTTGGATCACCTTGCAGTCCAAGGGACTCTCAAGAGTCTTCTCCAACACCACAGTTTAAAAGCATCAATTCTTCAGCACTCAGCTTTCTTCACAGTCCAACTCTCACATCCATACATGACCACAGGAAATTTTATAGCCTTGACTAGATGAACGTTTGTTGGCAAAGTAATGTCTCTGCTTTTGAATATGCTGTCTAGGTTGAAGAAGAGATAAGAAAGCCTTCTTCAGCGATCAATGCAAAGAAATAGAGGAAAACAACAGAATGGGAAAGACTAGGGATCTCTTCAAGAAAATCAGAGATACCAAAGGTACATTTCATGCAAAGATGAGCTTGATAAAGGACAGAAATGGTATGGACCTAACAGAAGCAGAAGATATTAAGAAGAGATGGCAAGAATACACAGAAGAACTATAAAAAAAAGATCTTGATGACCCAGATAATCACGATGGTGTGATCATTGACCTAGAGCCAGACATCCTGGAATGTGAAGTCAAGTGGGCCTTAGAAAGCATCACTACGAACAAAGCTAGTGGAGGTGATGGAATTCCAGTTGAGCTATTCCAAATCCTGGAAGATGATGCTGTGAAAGTGCTGCACTCAATATGCCAGCAAATTTGGAAAACTTAGCAGTGGCCACAGGACTGGAAAAGGTCAGTTTTCATTCCAATCCCAAAGAAAGGCAATGCCAAAGAATGCTCAAACTAGTGCACAATTGTACTCATCTCACACGCTAGTAAAGTAATGTTCAAAATTTTCCAAGCCAGGCTTCAGCAATATGTGAACCATGAACTTCCTGATGTTCAAGCTGGTTTTAGAAAAGGCAGAGGAACCAGAGATCAAATTACCAACATCCCCTGGATCATAGAAAAAGCAAGAGAGTTCCAGTAAAACATCTATTTCTGTTTTATTGACTATGCCAAAGCCTTTGACTGTGTGCATCAGAATAAACTGTGGAAAATTCTGAAAGAGATAGGAATACCAGACCACCTGACCTGCCTCTTGAGAAACCCATATGCAGGTCAGGAAGCAACAGTGAGAACTGGACATGGAACAACAGACTGGTTCCAAATAGGAAAAGGAGTTCGTCAAGGCTGTATATTGTCACCCTGTTTATTTAACTTATATGCAGAGTACATCATGAGAAACTCTGGACTGGAAGAAACACAAACTGGAATCAAAATTGCCAGGAGAAATATCAGTAACCTCAGATATACAGATGACACCACCGTTATGGCAGAAAGTGAAGAGGAACACAAAAGTCTCTTGAAAGTGAAAGAGGAGAGTGAAAAAGTTGGCTTAAAGCTCAACATTCAGAAAACTAAGATCATGGCATCCGGTCCCATCACTTTGTGGCAAATAGATGGGGAAACAGTGGAAACGGTGTCAGACTTCATTTTTCTGGGCTCCAAAATCACTACAGATGGTGACTGCATCCATGAAATTAAAAGACGCTTACTCCTTGGAAGGAAAGTTATGACCAACCAGATAGCATATTTAAAAGCAGAGACATTACTTTGCCAACAAAGTTTTGTCTAGTCAAGGCTATGGTTTTTCCTGTGGTCATGTATGGATGTGAGAGTTGGACTGTGAAGAAGGCTGAGTGCCGAAGAATTGATGCTTTTGAACTGTGGTGTTGGAGAAGACTCTTGAGAGTCCCTTGGACTGCAAGGAGATCCAACCAGTCCATTCTGAAGGAGATCAGCCCTGGGATTTCTTTGGAAGAAATGATGTTAAAGCTGAAACTCCAGTACTTTGGCCACTTCATGCGAAGAGTTGACTCATTGGAAAAGACCCTGATGCTGGGAGGGATTGGGGGCAGGAGGAGAAAGGGATGACAGAGGATGAGATGGCTGGATGGCATCACTGACTCGATGGAAGTGAGTCTGAGTGAACTCTGGGAGTTGGTGATGGACAGGGAGGCCTGGCGTGCTGCAATTCATGGGGTCACAAAGAGTTGGACACGACTGAGCGACTGATCTGATCTGATCTGATCTGATCTAGGTTGGTCCTAACTTTCCTTCCAAGGAGTAAGCGTCTTTTAATTTCATGGCTGCAGTCACCATCTGCAGTGATTTTGGGGCCCAGAAAAATAACGTCTGACACTGTTTCCCCATATATTTCCCATGAAGTGATGGGACCAGTTGCCATGATCTTTGTTTTCTGAATGTGAGCTTTAAGCCAACTTTTTCACTCTCCTCTTTCACTTTCATCAAGAGGCTTTTTAGTTTCTCTTTACTTTCTGCCATAAGGGTGGTGTCATCTGCATAACTGAGGTTATTGATATTTCTCCCGGCAATCTTGACTCCTACAAGGATCATAGATTACGCCCCAATTTCTCCACTACATTCCAAGATCCTGTAGTCTCTTTGAATAATTTTACTTGTGCTTTTGCTGTCACCATTTGAAGATATATGCCTGAACAGGGGAAGGGATGAGCAAGCAGCACACAGAGGAATTTTAGGCTGTGAAAATACTCTGTGTGGTACCATAATGATAGATACAGGTCATGATATCTTTGTCCAAAACCATAGAATGTACAACACGAAGGGTGAGTCATGATGTAAGCTGTGGACTTCGGGTGATCACAATATGTAAATATAGTTTCATCAGTCGAAACAAAGGTACTACTCTGGTGGAGGATGCTGATAATAGGGGAGCATATGCATGTGTAGTGACAGAGGTTATATGGGAGATCTATGTATCTTCCATTCATACTTGCTGTGAAAATTAAACTGTTCTGACAAGATTTTAATGAAAAAAATTGAAAGAAAGAGATGGAGGAAGGAAGGAGAGAAGAAAGAAAGAAAAGGAGGGAGGGAAGGAGAAAGCAAGAAAAGTGAGAGGGAGGGAGAGAGAAAGAGAGGAAGGGAGAGAGAAAGAGAGGGAGGAAGGAAGGGCTTATTCCTGAGACAACTTTCACTTGTCTCAAAAGGAGGAAGAGAAATACATATAGAAGAATTCTTAGCATTCCCTCATATGCATGAGCAAGAAGAGTCAGAATTACCAAGCTGACAACCAGCCAGCCCATAAATACACAAACTATGATGACAAATTTGGGATATTATTTAGAAAAGTTAATTATCCCATTTCTATTCTGCCATTCTCTGTGATGTGTTTGCAATTTCATTTATTAAGAAGAGTTGCCCATCTGCCAACTCCTTAAGCACTTGCTTTGAGTAATAATATGATAGTAATAACTTACACCTGTTGTTTGCCCAGGTCTTTTTTTTTTTTTTTTTGGTCTTGGAATCCTACCACATTATGTGACAAGAAAAAGGTAGCTTGCTGAAGTAAAGGAAACCTTGTGCTTCTGAATATAGTTAGTGGATTCATTCCAACAGAGGCCCTAGAGGTATAAGAAAGCCCAACCAAGATCATTGCTTCCAGTCATCTGGTATGCATTCAACCTCAGACTCCTGGGGAAGTCCAGATGTGGCCAGAAGAACCACCCATAGAGAACAGTGTAAATAAAGGACTCATATAATCATAGCATATGATTATAAGTGGACTTACGAAGTGGCTCAGTGGTAAAGCATCTATCTGCCAATGCAGGAGATGCAGATTCAATCCCTGGGTCAGGAAGAGCCCCTGGAGAAGGAAAGGGCAACCTGCTCCAGTATCCTTGCCTGGAAAATCCCATGAACAGAATGGCCTGGTGGGCTACAGTCCATGGGGTCGCAAAAGAGGTGGACACAGCTTAATGAACAAACAATGAAAATACACTGAAATTCCACCAAAGTCCAATTTTTACTTAGTTTAGGATGGAAAGAAAGTTGATGGTGATCAGATTAGTGTTTGAAATTAAGGTTGCTGGAGGCACTGAACATTATGGTAATGGCAAATTTGAGTATTTGACTACATGCAGGGGGCCTCAAGTCAGGTAAAAGAAGCATGGGAGAAAAGGAGGTGATAGAAATGAGGGGTCACATTCTGGAAGGATCATTTTCATGAGAATCAGATCACAAAATATAATGACAGGAGTAATATGGACAAGAGTAGCAATAGTTTAAGAGCTAAAGTCTTCAGTTTCAAGGGATAAGAGTATCTTAAGGAGAGGTAGATGACTGTAAAAGGCATATTGAGTAATATAATCTGATTTCATGGGATAAAAATATAGGAAAATGGAAAATAGAATGGAAGCAGCGATGAGGTCAAACAGTATGTTTGACATTCCCCATGCTGATACTACATATATTATGGCGTTGTTCATTGCCCAGTCACTCAGCTGTGTCTGACTCTTTGCCATCCCATAACTGTAGCATGCTAGGCTTCCCTGTCCTTTACCATCTCCTGGAGCTTGCTCAAACTCATGTCCATTGAGTCAGTGATGCCATCTAATCATCTTGTCCTCTGTTGTCCCATTCTCCTCCTGCCATCAATCCTTCCCAGCAACAGGGTCTTTTCAAGTGAGTCAGTTCTTCGCATCAGTGGCCAAAGTATTGGAGTTTCAGCTTCAGCATCAGTCCTTCCAATGAACATTGAGGCGTGATCTCCTTTAGGATCGACGGGTTCTATCTCCTTGCAGTCCAAGGAACTCTCAAGAGTCTTCTCCAACACTGCAGTTCAAAAGCATCAATTCTTTGGCACTCAGCATTTTTTATGGTCCAACTTTCACATCTATACCTGACTACTGGAAAAACCATAGCTATGTTTATATGGACTTTTGTTGGCAAAGTAATGTCTCTTTTCAATATGCTGTCTAGATTGGTCATAGCTTTTTTCCAAGGAGTGTCTTTTAATTTTGTGGCTGCAGTCACCATCTGCAGTGATTTGGAGCCCAAGAAAATAAAGTCTGTCACTGTTTCTACTATTTCCCCATCTATTTGCCATGATGGATTGGATGACACAATCTTAGTTGCTTGAATGTTGAGTTTTATTATTTAATATTATGGCAGAGAAAAAAAAAAAGAGGGACTTATTTAAAAGCCTCCAAGTAGCATTTAGTGTCATTATGATAAAGTCAGATTTATTTTAGAGAAAAAAGGTGAACTCAGCCCGCTGGAGGAAGCACAAGCTGGAATCAAGATTTCTAGGAGAAATATCAATAACCTCAGATATGCAGATGATACCACCCTAATGGCAGAAAGCAAAGAAGAACTAAAGAGCCTCTTGATGAAAGTAAAAGAGGAGAGTGAAAAAGTTGGCTTAAAGCTCAACATTCAGAAAAATAAGATCATGGCATCTGGTCCCATCACTTCATGGCAAATAGATGGGGAAAGAGTGGAAACAGTGGCTGACTTTATTTTTGGGGGCTCCAAAATCACTGCAGATGGTGACTGCAGCCATGAAATTAAAAGACGCTTACTCCCTGGAAGGAAAGTTATGACCAACCTAGACAGCATATTAAAAAGGACGTTTGCCAACAAACGTCCACCTAGTTAAGGCTATGGTTTTTCCAGTAGTCATATATGGATGTGAGAGTTGGACTATAAAGAAAGATGAGTTCTGAAGAATTGATGGTTTTGAACTGTGGTGTCAGAGAAGACTCTTGAGAATCCCTTGGACTGCAAGGAGATCCAACCAGTCCATCCTAAAAGAGATCAGTCCTGAGTGTTCATTGGAAGTACTGATGCTGATGCTGAAACTCCAATACTTTGGCCACCTGATGCGAAGAGCTGAATCATTTGAAAAGACCCTGTTGCTGGAAAAGATTGAGGGCAGGAGGAGAAGGGGACGACAGAGAATGAGATGGTTGGATGGCATCACTGACTCAATGGACATGGGTTTGGGTAGACTCTGGCAGTCGGTGATG
This sequence comes from Bubalus bubalis, assembly GCF_019923935.1. Taxonomy (NCBI): domain Eukaryota; kingdom Metazoa; phylum Chordata; class Mammalia; order Artiodactyla; family Bovidae; genus Bubalus; species Bubalus bubalis. The sequence continues at coordinate 29,069,982 of NC_059171.1, read as the reverse complement.
GATAGGGAGGCATGGTGTGCTGTGGTTCATGGAGTCGCAAAGAGTTGGACACGACTGAGTGGCTGAACTGAACTGAGCAGCAATTACAGACGAATTTCAGAATATAAGGATTTGTTCAAGACTGAAATGTTAGTTCTAGAGGGTAAAGTGAGAAACTTTAAGGCATGCTAACAAAAATCCGTTTATGGGGTCGCACAGAGTCAGACACGACTGATGAGACTTAGCAGAAGCAGCAACAACAAAAATAAATGTTTAACATACGTGAGGATTGGAAACAATCATGAACTCATCAACAGATGAAGATAAAATAATGTGATACACACACACACAATGGAATATCACTGTCATTTAAAGAAAAATGAAATCTTGCCATTTGCAATAGCATGGGTAGATTTTGAAGGTATTATGCTAAGTGAAATATATCTGAATGAGGAAGACAATTACATTATGATTTCACTCATGTGGAATATGAAAAACTAATAAGCAAAACAAAATGAATAATAAACATGAACAAACCAAACCATAATGAACACGTTGATGGAATAGAGTTGTAGTTGTCAGGGGGGAGCTGGAGGGACAAAATGAATAAAGGGAATCAACTGTACAGTGACAGATGGGGTCACTGAAAATAAATTTTTGGTAGTTATTACAGAAGTAGCAATGTAATGTTGCAAAAAAAAAAAAAAAAAAAAAGGATAAGGATTAGAGTTGGTGCCTTGAGAGTTCTGGAAGTTTTCTTAAAATTTATGTGAAAGAAAGGTATAGCATTAACAGAAAAGAAGAAATGCATGTCATAGATTAAAACAGAGACTCACAAGACAGATTTAATAAGAGTAAGCCAATGACTATTGGTGTGAAAGAGGACTGGAGAATCTTGCCAGGAAAATCCAATGTTGAGAGATTTCAACTTGACTCACTCTATTGGAAGGGAGTCTTTTTTCATGAAAGTAGCTAGTGCTACCCTTTATATCCCATTCTAGAGATATATTGTACCTCACATGATGCTAGATGATGGGTCAGTTCAGTTCAGTTTAGTCTCTCAGTCGTGTCTGACTCTTTGCAACCTCATGAATCACTGCACGCCAGGCCTCCCTGTCCATCACCAACTCCAGGAGTTCACTCAAACTCATGTGATGGGTAGAGAGTGATAAACAAATCTTTTTGTTCTTTTCCTTTATAAATGGTGAAAGAAAATAAGAAAATGTATGAGGGTTGGGAATAATTTAAAAATATATTTAAGAAAGACATCACTAAATAGTTTTTCTTAATATTAGATTTTTAAAATCAATTCAAATTTGGGAGGTATTATTAAGATAAAGGGGGGCCCCTGGTGGCTCAAACAGTAAAGAATTTGAATGTAATGCAGGAGAAGTAAAAGTGTTAGTCACTCATTTGTGTCCAGTTCTTTGTGATCCCATGAACTGTAGCCTGCCAGACTCATATGTCCATGGAATTCTCCAGGCAAGAATACTGGAGTGGGTTACCATTCCCTTTTCCAGGGGAACTTCCCAACCTAGGGATTAAACCCAGGTCTCCTGCATTGTGAACAGATTCTTTACTATCTGAGCTACCAGGGAAGCCATTTGTCCAACTCTTTGTGACCCCATGGACTATACAGCCCATGGAATTCTCCTGGCCAGAATCCTGGAGTGGTAGCCTTTCCCTTCTCCAGGGGATATTCCCAACCCAGGGATCGAACCCAAGTCTCCCACATTGCAAGAGTATTCTTTACAAGCTGAGCCACAAGCCAGATTCAATCCCTGGGTTGGGAATATCACATACAGAAGGAAATAAAGAGTATTTTTTATCTTAAATGCTATGTGCAAAAATTCCAGCTTCATCTTCTAGACAGTGTATAAGTTTTAAATCATATGACAAAAGCATCCTTCAGAAACCTCAAACTAGCAGTGATTATAGACTTGATTGAAGGGGAAGAGATCAATTGCAGGATAGAGGCTGTGGATAGCCTATGTATGAAATAAACTAAGTGCTTGCATTGAGAATGGAAGACAGAAATCACTAGAAATATATTATAAAGCAATGGTAATACAGGGTGTGAAAATTTCATATGGACATAAAATTATGAGAGCTGTGAAGTTGCAATGTTCTACAATTTCCAGTCATTTGAGATACAATTGTTTATCAATAATGAGAAATTTGTTCTTATATTCAGGAGAGACTAAGTTATTTTTAATTGCCTAAAGATTTGCCTTTGATTTTTAAAACTTGGGGAACATTTATATTATTAAAAATAAAAGTTGTGGTAAGGCTTGATGAGACATAAAGTGATTTTGTGCTGCCATTTAGCAGTTTGTCAGATGATAATTCTCAAAATGAAAGTGAACAAAATTCTGGTTTGGAATTCATTAATTCCAAAGAATGGTCCTTAAGGATGTTTTATTGGGGAAACTACGGTATTGTGCTGTCCAAATAGAACTTTCTAATGACCTCTTTTTATTTTACATTGGTTTTATAGTTACTAAAAGCACTGATTTTATGGGGGTTTCAAAAATTATTATCCCTGCTGCAACATTATAAATAGAAAGTGCATTAGTCTGTCACAGAGCTAACTTTGCTAAATTGGTTAATTTTGATCTAGTAAGCACAGCTTGAATGTAAAAGTAATTATAACTTGTATATATATTATACAAAAAATAAACCCAATAACTTATAATAAGGAAATGTATATATTACAGTGCATGAACATAAATTTATCCTAACATAGAAATTAGTAATCCTATATATACAATATTTAACCCATTTTTCCCCATGAACTATGAACATGGCAAATATATTTCTAAATCAATACTTTCCTAAGCAAAATATAAAAGGTTTAAGTCAACCTTCAGGAGATTATTGAAACATTTTTGAAATTAGGATTGTCTCAGCTAATCTCTGGCACTATTGTTAAAGAACTTGCCTGCCAATGAAGGAGACAAGAGATACAGGTTCAATCCCTGGGTGGAGAAGAGCAACCCACTCCAGTATTCTTGCCTGGAGAATCCCATGGACAGAGAAGCCTGGTGGGCTATAGTCCATAGTGTTGCAAAGAGTTGGACATGACTGAGCAACTCAGTGTGCATGTACACATCTCACAAGGTTATTCTGAATATTTGTAGTAACGGTTATGAAAGAGATCACAGAGTCTGGAAGATTGTAAGTAGTTGATGATGATAGTATTAATGATACAATTGATATTTATTGAGCAATTATGTGTCAGGAACAGTAAAAAGGTTTTATACACTTTGGTCAAAATTTCCTTGAAATAACTCTACATGGTAAGTATTATTTTAGTTTTCATGTTATAGGTGAGGAAATTGAGGCTTAAAAACTTGCATGACTAAATTTAAAGTTATACTAACTAGAAAAAAAGTGAAGCTAACATCCTAAGTCATGCCTGAAGCAATCAAATAAAATTGATAGGTTGCCATGCCCATAAAATACATCTCTCTAAACTTCATATTCTAATTTTAGACAGGACATATATTCCACTAAACATAGCTAGATATAAATATTCTGAAAGTCACATAGTAGGAAGTGGCAGAGTTGGGATCTTATTCAAGCAGTTTTAAATGCTAAGGACTAGGTTGAGTACCCATGGAATTATTAGTTTCATTCATTCATACTTTTAAGTTTATCTTTTCTATGAACTTGTGTATATTCCACAGTTTTCAGTATTTTAGCTTCTGCCTTCTGAAATTTTTCATTTTTGCTTTCTATATTTCCTTTAATTAAAATCCATATTCTCTTTTTATAAAATGCAAATATCATTAATCACCTTCTAATGTCCACCTCAAAAGTCTAATGTCAAATATTGTAGCTACAATGGAGTCATTGTAATTTCTTTAATATATTTTTTGTTTTATGTTTCTATATGTTATTCACTTATTAGCTTGTTAAATATTTCTTGAATGAACTAAAAGAATGAAAATGAGAAAACTATCTAAAATTCTTGACACCATACCTAGGACAAATTAACTGCTTATTATGTATTCCTATTTTAGCTTGAACAAAATTAAGGCCAAAATTTCAGTGTCATCTTTGCTTCCTAATTTCTCTAATTTGAAAATATGCCCAGAATCTAGTCATTAATCATCACATCTATTGTTAGCACATTAGTCCAACCAAAATGTCATCATCTTTCATCTGGACTAAAGTAACTGTCACTAATCCCCCTTATTCTATATTTACTGTCTTCATCTTCTTTCAAACACAGCAAGAATGATCCTGTTGAAAATTGATAGACATGTAACTCCCTTACACAAAACTCTAACATTCTCTTGACTTCCCATGTGATGTAGTATCATATTCTCTCTCTCATTGTGCTCCTGCTATACCTATACGAACCTCCCTTATTGTTACTCGCATGCACCCCAGACATGATCCTGATTCAGGATGAGTGTACAGGCAGCTCTGTCTTCCTTAAACACTTTTCCCCTGATACCTGTATAGCTCACCTGCCATGTCTCTTAAATCTTGTTCAAAAATTAGGTTTTTCAATGAGGTGTTTGTTGTTACTGTGGTTTACCTTATATAAAATTAAAATGCTCAACATCCTTTTCTATATTTCATTTCTAATTTGCATTTCTCCATAAAGCTTATCATTTAACCTACAACATATTCACCTACTCATTTTGTGTATTATATAACTTCCCCTAATATTTAAAACATGAAGGGCTGGAATTTTATTTTTATATCAACACCTAGAACAGAGCTGGGCACATATAAAAAAGTACTCAATAATATTTTGAATGAATATATTAACTATTTTCACTGAAAATTAAATTATTTTCACTGAAAATTAAATCATGAGCATTCCCCCAGATTACTGTAAATTCTTCCCAGACATAATGTGTAATGACAGAAAGTGATATCCAAATTATGTTGATAGTGATTAACAGAAGTCCAATTTATACTAAGGTAAAAAATAAAGGTATTTGCTTAAATAACTTGAAAAGCCAAGGGCTCTATAATTAGGTCATCCATAGTGAGGGACTCTGAAGCACCAAAACTCTCTACTTCTCTTTGTAGATTAGTTACATTCTTTCCCATTGTCAATCTATCTCCAAAGAGGAGAAGCAGGGTCACTTCCATGGACATACAAGCTGTTCACAGGACACTTTGCTCAGAATGGCTCTGTGTTTAGTTTAATACCCTCTGGCTGCTATCTTGAAATCTGAACAGTAAGTCTTCCATTCTCATCTTACCCTAGGCCCTCATCATCATGTAGCTGGTCCTGGGTAGAGGCCATAGTCCAATAAACTTTGAACTCTTTATTTACACAATTTAAGTACTTCTTAGGCCAAAAATGCCTCTTCAGGCTGCCACCACCATGTAATCCCAGAGCCACCTGATACAAAGAGCCAACTCATTGCAAAAACCCTGATGTTGGGAAAGACTGAGGGCAAGAGGTAAAAGGGATGATGGAGGATGAGAAGGTTAGATGGCATCAATGACTCAATGGACATGTGTTTGAGCAACTCAGGGAGATAGTGAAGGACAAGGAAGCTTAGGTATGTTGCAGCTCATGGGGTCACAAAGAGTAGGAGGTGACCTAATGACTGAACAACAACAAAGTACTCCAAGAAAAGTGATTCCTCTACCTCTTTGTCTATCACTAGCATCAGTTCAAAATATACTGGGGACTCCAATGGCCCACACGGAGCACTTCCCATTCCTCTACACAATACTGTGCTTAGAAAACAGACATTTAATTAGATGAGAGTTTCTCTTGGACAAGGGGAAATCCCAGAGGTGAATAAGACCATGTTCACAATAAAAAAAAAAAGTGGGAAAGTGATACTAATCAATAAAAACAGTAAATATACATCACTTTGTATAATTAGAATTTGGGAATATGTCATAACTTTCTTAATTTCTGTTTACATTGCTCTCATTTATACATTATATATATCACTATTAAGAAATCTTATTACATAAATATTTCCCCTGATTCTGATCATTTTTTATAGGTAAGAAATCCTAGAAATTAGACTTATAACTTATAAAATATGAATAAATTTAGCCTTTTGATTTATATTTTCAAATTGATTCCAAGAAAGATTATGGCAATTTATGTTCTCATCACTCAATCACTAAGGGCCACACTCAGAATACTTACCAGAATTTAATATTACCTCAAAATGGCCTAATAATTTAATATATTAAAAATATAACCTATGATTGAAATATATTGATTTGCCTTTTTGTTATTCATAATTATGTGGAACATAATAGTTATGTATTTTTAACAGTGCTTATTTTATGTTTTAAATTATCCACTTATGTTTTTGCTCATTTCTCTTTTGTTTTTATCTGTTTTTAGGGACATTTTCAATCTTGTGTCTTTCATAATTGTGGCAAATAGTTTTTCACAGTGATTTATGCTTAATTTACAATGAATGTTTGATGTGTCACCTTGGAAGAAGAAGTGAAAATGTGATTGACTGTGTGATACTTTGACTTTTTTAATACTCTAAATGTATAACTTCAATCTTGAGAATATAAAATAATTCGTATAAATAAGTTTAATTAAAAACATTAACTATTGCCTCAAATCCTCACTGCCAACTCCCAAAATGTTATATACCAATCTCATAAATTGGTAAAGCAATGGAATGAATATGTCATGATTTCTATGTACAAGGCACACAATAATCATTTCTTTTGTTCCAAGTAATGTTATTTAGGTGCATCTTCTTACTACTCCATAAAAATTCATGGTATCTTTATCAAAGTATCACTATTAGAGATTTTCCCCCTATTAAAGTGTTTCACAAAGGACTGCAAATATTGCTTAAGCTGTGACATCTTTATTTATTAAAAAGTAGTTTTCTGTGGTTCAAGACAAGACAGTCAGACCTGTGCTGAAAATAAATAAAAATGTGAAGATGGGAATTCTTTTACACTCATATTCTGTGAACTTTAATGTAAATATAAATACCCTATCCATTATTTTCCACTGAGTGAAGAGAATAAAATATGTTTCTTTCCAAATTATTTTTATAATTCTCCCAATTGAGGGGTATTAGACCCTGATGCTGGGAAAGATTGAAGGCAGGAGGAGCAGGGGATGCCAGAGGATGATATGGTTGAATGGCATCACCGACTCCATGGACATGAGTTTGAGTAAGCTCCAGGAGTTGGTGATGGACAGGGAAGCCTGCAGTGCTGCAGTACATGGGGTTGCAAAGAGTGGGACATGATTGAGTGGCTGAATTGAACTGATGGTTAATAACAGCTTTTGCTATGTGCCTGGCAATATTCTAAGTACTTCATATTTATTTACAAATTTAATCCAAACTACAAATTTGTAAAGTAGGTACTGTCATTAACACCATTTTTCAGATAAAATTTCGGGTCCAAAAGGTTATGTAATGAAAGCAGAGGCTGGAGTTTGATACAAAGTGACTTGACTTTGAAAGAACACCTCAAGAGAAGAAAAATTCACAAGTAGATAAGCTCCAAGACTGTTTACTCACTGAGACTGCAAGAAATTTTTGCTTTTGATGCCCCAAAGACAGCAAATCAGAAACAGAAATAAGATTTACTATCACTATATTTAATATTTATTTATTTAACATCCTGGTTAATTCAAGACAGGGGAGTAGTATAATAAAGAGAAATATTAATGGGTGGAATAAGATTGAAGAAGAAAAATATTCATTATTTGCAGGTAATGATTGTATAGCTAGAAAATACAAAAGTTTTAGATTATTAGAAATATGTTTATTTATCAAGGTTATTGGAAGAAAAATCCATTGTACATACCTATACTAGCAATAAACAAATGGAAAATAAATTTTAAAAGATCTTTAGAGAAATGCAAATTAAAATCCAGTAAGAAACAATTAAATCCTCACCAAAATGGCTAAAATTAAGAATTTCAAAGCCAAGTTTTGGTGATGATACACAGTGACTGGAATTCTCATGTTTCTGATGGAAGTCTAAAATGGTATAATTGCTTTGGAATACTGATTGACCTTATTAAAGCTAATTATATGTATATACAATGACTCCACAATTTTTTATCTGAATCAGAAATGAGTATTTATGTCCACCAAAAATATTCAAGAATATTTGTAATGACTTTATTTGTAACAGTCACAGTTTAGAAACAACTACCCATAGATAATAGAAGGCATAATATATTTGTACTCTGGACTATTACATAGAAATAGAGAATAATAAAATCAGGACATGTAGTTTGGATAAATCTCACAAACATAACTTTTAGGGAAAAATTCATAAAAAAGTTTGTAATATGTAACTTTATTTAAATTAAGTTCAGAAACAAACTAAAGTAACCTGTGGTAGAAGTCACAAAAATGATTACCTTTATGGGATTTACTGTTTGGTAGCTTTCTGGTGCTGGAATGATTATATCTTTATCTGAGTTGCAGTTGGACACTTACATAAATATGTGGAAAATTTCAACTTGCACTTCAGATTGGTAAAATGTATTAAATCTTATCACAATAAAAATAATTTGTATCCAAAAGAAAGGTTATATAACATTTCTTTCCTTTATCATTAAGCAATATATTTGTTTACATTCTCATTTGGGAGAAACACCCAGGAAAGCATGAAAGCAGAATGCTGTTATATCATTATAGTGCCACATTGGTTTTATCAAGGATGCAAAGGGAAAAATGGTGGTTGACCCAAACAAATAAATATACACACTTACTAAAATAATTCTACTGGAATCCTTGAACTCCAGTCTGGTCATACGTCACTGAAGAACTTATTCCCGGAACTATTCAATTTTGACTCCTCAAGAAGATAGCTTTTTAACTCTTTTCTCCTCCAGATAATGGAAAATCCAAGGGCTTTTCCCAAGATCTTCTCAAAAGGGCACAAGTGATTTATGTTGTAAATATCAAATTATGAATACAAACAGTAGATTTTGTTTACATTCTTCTCTAAAAGTAATAAAGGAATATATCTACATAAATTTTCCTTTAATTCTGAAAAGGTCATTGTATTCTTAGAGTTCCCCAAAGATTTTAACTGAAATAGTTAGGACTTTGTAACTGAATAAAATGTATGCACATAAAATAGGAAATTAAAAAAAAATGTAATCATTGTTCCAAGTAGCTTTATATTAGCAAGAAATAAGCAAAGATTGCTAGTGATCAAAACAGGAAAATGATCAAAACTGATCAAAAAGACAAGAAACTATAAACAATCTAAATCATGCATCAAGAATTTGCACTCTATGCCTTTGCATTTGTTTTCTATTTACATTAGATTTTTATGGTAAAATCTCTCTCTCTGCCACCCTACATTTAAAAAAATAAACTAAAACATTTATCCTGTCATTGTCTTAGCTGGTATGGGTAGTGATGTCTGTGCCTATAGCAAAGAGCATATGACTATACTTCAAGATGTTCCTCACCAAGCAACTCACAACCAGCAAGATTATACCAACTTCAGCCAAAAGGTATTCACAATACAAGTTCTTACTATTGGAGAACTAGACCATCAGTTTTTATAGATGGAAGATACTACATCAGTCAGAGTATTCATTTGATTGAGAAAGAAACTGAGACTCTCATAAATGATGAATAAAAGAAGGAATGAAGTGAAAAACACTGGTGTGATTATAAAATAAAGATCTGCCTAAATGGGGATTAGTCTAATTGTTTTTTCCCCAAGGAAATCAGGGGAAATCCTGAGATTTGGGTGGAATCCTGAAGACTATCAATAATAGATTTTACAGGAGATAAGGAGGATATTTCAAAGTAGTAGCAAAGTCATTCAGCATGACTGATGGTTAAAGGGAAAGAAATGTACATTTATTGACCATCTTCTATGGAATAAATATGATACAAACCTTAAGAAAGCAGAGAAGAGTATTTTATACAAAAAATGGCAAAGATTTTAATCACTGGAATAAAAATAAAACTTTAATGTCAAGACAGAATTTTTTCTTGATATAATTATTAATTTTAATGAGCTGACAATATTTTATTCATGGTATAACTTAATTATTTTTCTTTCTTGAGTAAATATCAAAATTCAATCAGAAAATTTAAATCAAAAGTAGGAAAGCATTAAAATCAAATAATTAATGCCCACAGATACAACCAGTTTCTCTACACTTAAAAAAATAATATATTACTTACACAAAAGCTGAGTTACTTTTTGGTTAAAAAAAATACAGTAATAGTTGGGAAAGGTAATGATTGAGAGCTTTTTACAAACTAAGATAGCATATGTACTTAGCATGAATTTTTCTTTACAATTATTTGAGAAAATGACTTGTCACAGATATATTTTCCAGGATAATAACATGTAAGATGTTCTCTTGGGAAAAAAAACACCTGCAGATGTGGGAGGATAGGAAGGAAGTGGGAATAGTAAAGGGAAACTGAACTGACATGCTCAGTATTTTCTCTGGAGAGCTCAAATGTTGCAATGGCATTTCAAAATTGTTTGCTTTGGATGAGGAAGGGCGGGGGCTTTGTATCCCCAAAGCGACAAAAAATTGAAAGTCTCTGGAAAGGGTGTGACTTGGGCAGAGTGGTTCTGTTCAGCCAAGAAAACTCCCAGAAATGAAGAGAAATAAAGGAGGTACATGTGGGGAGAGAGCCAATTATCCAAGATGGCATGTTCAGGCTCTCTTGCCCCACATTTTATAAATAATAACTAAGTAACAGCTGAGCTCATTTATAGCCCTGTGCATGTGCCTCATAAGGTACTCACTTGGTCACAAGCTACTTTGTGCTGTAGGGATATACGGGATCCACCTAGAAACTGGCAGCATTACTGCTGCATCAGCTGTGTCCATTGGGTCAGCCATGAGAGGAGAGAATATAGCATATCTACTGTTACACTGTACAAACTAAGCTATTGGAGGTGATGGAATTCCAGTTGAGCTATTTCAAATCCTAAAAGATGATGCTGTGAAAGTGCTGCACTCAATATGCCAGCAAATTTGGGAAACTCAGCAGTGGCCACAGGACTGGAAAGTTCCGTTTTCATTCTAATTCCAAAGAAGCCCAGTGCCAAAGAATGCTAAAACTAACACACAATTACATTCATCTCCATGCTAGAAAAGTAATGCTCAAAATTCTATAAGGCAGGCTTCAAAGTTTGTGAGCCCTGAACTTCCAGATGTTCAAGCTGGATTTACAAAAGGCAGAGGAGCTAGAGATCAAGTTGCCAGCATCTGTTGGATCATGAAAAAAGCAAGAGAGTTCCAGAAAAACATCTACTCCTGCTTTATTGACTATGCCAACTATGCCAAAGCCTTTGACTGTGTGGATCACAACAAACTGTGGAAAATTCTTCAAGATATGGGAATACCAGACCACCTGACTTGCATCCTGAGAAATCCATATGCAGGTCAAGAAGCAACAGTTAGAACTGGACATGAACAACGGACTGGTTTCAAATTGGGAAAGGAGTACACCAAGGCTGTATATTGTCACCCTGATTATTTAACTTACATGCAGAGGAAATCATGAGAAATGCTGGGATGGATGAAACACAAGCTGAAATCAAGATTGCTGGGAGAAATATCAATAACCTCAAATATGCAGATGACACTACCCTTATGGCAGAAAGTGAAGAAGAACCAAAGAGTCTCTTGTTGAATGTGAAAGAGGAGAGTGGGAAAAGTTGGCTTAAAACTCAACATTCAGATAACTAAGATCATGGCATCTGATCCATCACTTCATGGCAAATAGATGGGGAAATAGTGAAAACAGTGACAGACTTTATTTTGGAGGGCTCCAAAATCACTGCAGATGGTGACTGCAGACATGAAATTAAAAGATGCTTGCTCCTTGGAAGAAAAGTTTTGACCAACCTAGATTTCTTATTAAAAAGCAGAGACATTATTTTGCCAATAAAGGTCCATCTAGTAATAGCTATTGTTTTTCCAATAGTCATGTATGAATGTGAGAGTTGTACTATAAAGAAAGCTTAGTGCTGAATTGATGCTTTTGAACCCTGGTGTTGGAGAAGACTCCCATGGACTACAAGGAGATCCTTCAATCAGTCCATCCTAAAGGAAATCAGTCCTGAATATTCATTGGAAGGACTGATGCTGAAGCTGAATCTCCTATCCTTTGGCCACCTGATGTGAACAACTCACTCATTGGAAAAGACCCTGATGCTGGGAAAGATTGAAGACAGGAGGAGAAGGGGATGGCAGAGGATGAGATTGTTGGATGGCATCACTGACTCAATGGACATGAGTTTGAGTAAACTCTGGGAGTTGGTGATATACAGGGAGGCCTGGCCTGCTGCAGTCCGTGGGGTCACAAAGAGGTGGACACAACTGACCGTCTGAACAGAACTGAACTGTTATGGCTGCTGTGCACCCAGGAGAGAGGCTGTGCTATGACTGTTGTGCCAGCCAGGAAAAAATAAACATGTTTTCAGTTCCTATGGCTCCTCGAGTCTTCTTCCTACCTCTTAGCTGATGCCTTGTCTACCCTGGGTTCAGCAAACAGTGTGGACAGTGTGAATATCAAGACAATTGACATTGAAAACAGCATCAGCAATACAGTACATTAAAGTCACACTGTGTATCTACAAACATTTCCTGACAGTGTCAAAGGGAGGTTGCCGGGGTCCAGCCCCAGTGGATCCAGGGAATTCGAAGGGGAGATGGCTTCAGCGATCAGGATATGATAGAATTAAAGATATAAAGTGTGGTTAAATAAGGATAGTTCATTAGGAAAATTCAGCGGAGAAAAGAGGCTGAATAACTTGGTTTACGTGGAAAGCCAATAAAATTTCAAGACAAGAAATTTGCGTCACCTACGTAGGCTGCAGGCGTCCTTCCGTTCTCCTGTTAAGGCCTCCCCGGTCAGATCTTAGAAGACCAGGCATAATTAGCAGGCTTGATGAGCCTCCACGCTCCAGATGGGAATTCAGCCAGAAGGAGAGAGAAAGAACGACATGGGGAGACCAATCTTACTAGGAACTGATCCCATTCTTTATTTTCCAGGGTCCGCTTTTATACACAGAGATGTAATACAAAAGTCACGCGGGGTCAGCAGTCCTGACTTTTATCAAAATCAGGTGCTTCATACAGATGTATATAAAGGTCTTAGGGGTGTTACATCATCTTCTGGCCAGGGGGCCTGCTGACAATTTATGACCCTCTCCTTGTGATAGTGGTCAGTCAACCAGAACACTTATTTTTCCAGAAGTGATTATTCTTAAAACAGACGCCACCTTCTGAAGGCGCCAGATAAGGTTACATTCTTATAGGGTGAGGGTGCAGTAGGTTTTAATTAAGAAAAGAATTTACTTAGCCTAAGGTCCAACGTGATTAATATCAAGGTTAATACTTATTTCTCTTATATGTTAGTTATATTCATTAATGTGTATAAGGGGCAAGGGATATGGAGCTGTAGCAAACATTGGCTCAACAAATGAAAAACCCTTCACCAATACAATTTTTAATCAGCTCACTATACTAAACTAATAATTTCCTAACTTCTTAAAAGAATCTGTTTTTAGAAAGTTTAGAGCATCTTGTGCCTCTCATGGTTGGGAGGCTGTGAACAATCACATGTGGCCGGACAAACCTGTCAGGCAGGCTAGAGAACTTTCAAAGGAGTTTGTAGGTTGAAACATTCCTGTCACGCCCGGGAATTATTATTAACTGGAACTCTAAGTTAACTCCTTCTCCGAAAGAGGTGGTGGGGGACAGCCCCCCGTAAAAACAGAGGTGTAGGTGAGAGCACAAAGCAGTAAAGTAGGCCGACTCTGGTTTTGGGGGTAGACTCTGGAGAATAACCAGGGTGACTCCTGAGGCTCGATCCCACTTTTGCGTATGCCGAGCCTCCTTCCTCATGACCTTTGCCACGGGTGGAGTTCCTCATGCTGGCTCCCGGCAGGAGGTAGAGCCCATACTGAACACTGAGTACAGGCAACAATTGTGGATTTGTTGAAGCAACTGAAACTTGCAGGGTAGCATTCCCAAGAGGAGAGAGCAGCTCAGAAGAGGAGCCCAAAATTTGGCGGGCAGGTTTCCCATGATTCACCTGTTTGAGGTTTGAACTGCACCATGAGCAGGGTAAAAGTCCATTAGGCTTTCAAAGTGATAGACATGGAAATATGTACTTAATATCACATAGTGTTGGAGTTCTGGCCCAACCAGAGTGGAGAAATTTATTAATTTCCAAGACACTAAAAGAAAAACCAGAAATACCACATCTCAAGAATAATTTGTTTAGTCCCTGAGTTGTGCCCAACTTTTTTGTGATCCCATGGACTGTAGCCTACCAGGCTCCCCTGTCCATTGCATTTCCCAGGCAAGAATACTGGAGTGGGCTTCAATTTCCTTCTCCAGGGGATCTTCCCCACGCAGGGATCAAATCTACATCTCCTGCTTTGGCAGGCAGATTCTTTACCACTGAGCCACCAGGGAAGCCCACATCTTAGGAATAGGAATACTATTTTATAAAAAGGAAAACTACATCAAGACTTGGAAAGACGGAAAGCTGTCTTTAAATTAAAAGCATGCAAGAAAAAAATTCAACACTGTTAAAAGAAAAACTGCATAGTCCAAATTCCTAGTATAATCCAAGGTGGAATTTTAAAGATTCAGAGAAATTTAAATAAATCTTTTTTATGTAATGTTAAAAATTAATAAACATGGTTTCCATGGTATGTAGGAATATATTGAGTGATCTGATGTGCATGCTTGAAAATAAGAGGATGAGAAAAAGGGACAGGAGAAACATATAAAGACATAATTGCTGAAAAATTCCCACTTTATGAAAAAAAAATCAATATACAGATAACAGAAGCTCAGTAAATTCAAATAGGTCCAACATGGTGAAAACCAAAACAGACAGTCCAAAAAGAGAAAAACAATAAAGAAAGGGAGGATGGATTGGTGGATGGATGAGAGGAAGGAAGGAAGGGTCCTATATTCAGGAAACATTTCCTCCAAAAGTGAGAATGAAATAAAGCCATTTTCATATAAATAGAAAGTAAACACTAATAAAAATTACCCAGACTGAACACTAATAAAAATGTTTTCTGATAAAAATCTGACTCTAAAAGAAATAACAAAAAATATTAGAAAATATAAATATTTGGGTAATTATATAAGATGGAATTTCCTCTTAATTTGCTCAAATGTCAGTATCTTATTAAAGAAAAATTATATGATTTACAAGTACAGATAAGTAAAATATATGCTAATTATGCCAAATTATAGCAAAGAAATGAAATTACATTCTTGTAATATTCTTATGTTTGTGAAGTGTGACATGTGAAGAATAGTGTGAACTAGTAACAAAGTAATTCTAATTCCTAAGAATGAGCATCATAATACCCATTTCAACCACACACACAAAAATGTGGTTAAAAGGAGATTTAGCTAAAAAGTCAATTGTGGATATAAAATGGAATAAAAAGCCAATTTATAAAGTGAAATGGAATAAAATAAAAATAAATAATAAAAATAATGTGGAACAAGAAAATAAAACAATTTGAACAAATAAGAATAACAAGGTGGTACATTAAAATCTAAACACATCAAAGACTAAAATTATATAGAGCAAGTAACTCCATTAAAATGCAATTAAAATAACTCAATATAAAAGGCAGTACAATCATTTTTGTAAACCTTTAGGCAGTTTCTAAACACTTCAAACACAGACCTATCACATCACCCAGAAATTCTACTCCTATGTGTATATTCAATATAATTGAATACGTGTCCAGAGAATGATTTAAATAAAACTGTTCACAGCAGCTTTGTTCATAATACCCTAAGACAGGAAACAGTTTGAATGTTTTCCAATAAGCAAATTGGGTTATATTCATGTAATGAATTCGTACAGAGCAATAAATCAAAAGAACAAACTGCTGACATACATACTAACATGGGTGGATTTTAGAGCATTATACTGAATGAAAGAAGTGAGAAACAAAAGAGTACGTAATTTCTGATTCCATTTACATGAATTTCAGTAATGGACATGTAATCTATGTTGATAAAATTAAGAAGAATAGTTATTTCTGGGAAGAATATGTTCATTGATTAGTAAGTGGCATGGAACACTCTGGAGTTATCTAGGTGGTGGCATATATGTAATTTGTTTCACGGAATTTTTCCTATCAAATTAAGATGATTTATATTTAATCATTAGCAGTTAGTGTCATTAAACTTTTCACGGTCATAGGTGTTGTTTATTTTTCCTCCTAACACTTGTTTTCCTACTTTGTTAAACTGTTTTTTTTTCTTTTGCAAATATAAATAGCATTGTTATTAAATCAGACTTGTTATTGCCTATTCTATTTCTATACTGCATACGATTTCTTAAGCTTTTGTTGTACAAAGCATTCTAAATATTGTTTATTTAGTTAGATTCTTAATGCATTTTTTTTAATGTGTATAAGATCACAATATGATGGTCATGATTTCTCTATTCACTAGGTTGATGACTTACTTCTTAAGCTGTCATGATGGCCTTATCTGGAGCAATAACATCAGAGCTATCACAAAAACTCTAGATACTCAACATTCTTCTGACTGAAAAGAAGGAACCAATGATTTATTAGGATTCAATGTTTAATAATTTGATCAATGTCTTAGAAAAAAATCAAATTTGTCACACTTTCAAGTAACTCTGAACAAAACATGGAATAAAGATGTCTTTATTTTAAAAATGAATGCATGTTTACCTGTGTGTGATAACTAGGTTGAGAAATGACAGGGATGAGGAATTGTTTTCCAATTATATCTTTACCACCAAAGTAAGTGGAATTATCTCAGAAAAATATTTCAGGGGAAAAACAACAACAACAGGCCCTACCAATTTTCTTGTAAGGGAACAGTTGTTTTTAATGGTGGAAATTTCCTGCTGTGGCTATTTGACTACCTGCAGAGTTCCTGTGACAATTATGTGCTGCATTCACTATGAAGAAGATATGGAGACTGAAGCTATGGAGAAGCCATTCCCAAGTTAATCACTTTTCTTCAATAAAAACAACAGTTGGGCTCTTTAGAACTGTAATGTAGTTTTAGAAAAATTGAATTGTCTTGAATAAATTTTTAAGAATTATGAAACATGCTTTTCTTTAAACACTACCCCAAAACTACATTTTTAAAGATTCATGGTATTAAAGTTTAGAAACCAATATGAGGCAGCCAACACATTCATGGTGGGATCCCTGTGGCAGTGAACTTTGAACATTTGTTGATTAAACTCCATTAGCATGCACTTAATGGACTGGAACTGATACTGGTTTCTGAACATAAATATCTTCTATTATTAGGCCTTAATTCTGAAACACATTTGTATAAAACTTTGCAAATAGATATCATCATTTGGAGGATTATTTCTCTAATTTCAGAAATAAAATACTGAACTGCACTACTACATTAAAGTGATAATAGGGAAATACACATATGCACATGATTCATAAAACTAGAAAAATAGTTATTTGAATGTAGATAAAATATTATTCCTTTAATCTGTATATTTACTGTGAAATATTTTGGAAATACAAGAAAATTCTATGGAGTAGAACTAACAGGTTAAATAGAAAAGACTCAAGTTAAATGTTTTATTATATTAACTTTATATAAAAATGAAAGTTATTTTAAAAATACTCATAGTTGTTGAATGTTAGTCATTTATGGCAGTTAAATGAAAGAAAACTACTTGAGGTACCTTAGAATCTACATGGTATGCATATTTGCACAACCAGCTGTACTACCGCCCCCAAACTTGAGCCAAATCATTTTCAGACAATGGCTATGGCTCAAAAGTCATATAAAGAGATAAGAGTGGCACTTACGCTATGCTACGCTAAGTCACTTCAGTCCTGTCCGACTCTGTGCAACCCCATAGACGGCAGCCCACCAGGCTCCCCCGTTCCCGGGATTCTCCAGGCAAGAACACTGGAGTGGGTTGCCATTTCCTTCTCCAATGCATGAAAGTGAAAAGTGAAAGTGAAGTCGCTCAGTTGTGTCCCACTCTTAGCGACCCCATGGATTGCAGCCTAACAGGCTCCTCCATCCATGGGATTTTCCAAGCAAGAGTACTGGAGTGGGGTGCCATTGCCTTCTCCGAGAGTGGCACTTAGGTTTTGATATATCAGAGATTACCACTGGACTTGGGTTAAGATATTAGGAAGACAATAAAAGGAAGGAATAAAAGGCAAATCAATGGTGTTAAAATTCGCTGTTGATATTGACTCTGAAATTATTTCTGGAAAGCTGTAGATAAAAGGTGATTTTTAAAGCCCCATTCCAGACTCCAAAATTACATAAAACTAAACATCTTTCTGGAATTGAAAGATCAACTTTCAATAGCTCAAATCCTTATCATTTAGCAAATAGAGACTTGTAGCAATTAAAAGCTTTACCTGACAAAACACTTTGTAACCTTAGAATGTGGATTGGAAACAAAAAGGCAATCTTACATGAGAAAAATAAAAAGTGTAATATTTGAAAATTAGAATTAAAATTATTTATATTTGCATGTCATATACTATATGCATACATCCATTTGTGTGTCATCTAGAAAATTTTAGATCAAGAATTAATATAAGTGAATACTCAAACATTATAAAGCATATAAAATATCACTGTTATTAATGCAAGCCAGAATCAAAATATTTAATGTATGATAAACAAATTTGTAATAGTAAAAAAAGATAAAATGCTAAGAAATGAACTTAACAAGAAATGTAAAAAAAAGAAAAAAACTATTGGAGAGCACTTTGAATCAGTCTTTAGAGGTACAAAAGTAGACCAAAACACCCTTTATATACTTATCACTCAAAAAATGCACTATGTGTGAGTTGTGAGTTAAGCTTTACTTGGGGCAATATGAAGCCTGCAGCCCAGGGGACAGTACCCCAGTTTCTTTACCAACTGAGCTACCAGGGAAGTCCCCATAGCTCTGAGAGACTGCTTCAAAGAGGTACAGGGAAAGAAAAGAATATACAAATGTGATTTTGGTAAAGGGGGAATACATGAAATCAAGCACTTTTTTTTGGTTTTAGAAAATTTCTGCTGGTCTCATGAAGCTTTTGCTAGCTATGAGAAACAATAATCACCATGAAATATTTTTAGTGCTTTTCTAGATATGAGGAAATACAAGAATTGGGCTTATAAAATCAGCTGTTAAGAATAACTTTCTAAAGACCTGTACTGCCAGTTTTCCTAGAGCACCGCTGCTGCTAATTCGCTTCAGTTGTGTCCGACTCTGTGCAACTCCATAGATGGCAGCCCACCAGGCTCCCCCATCCCTGGGATTCTCCAGGCAAGAACACTGGAGTGGGTTGCCATTTCCTTCTCCAATGCATGAAAGTGAAAGTGAAGGCGCTCAGTCCTATTGGACTCTTAGCGACCCCATGGACTGCAGCCTACCAGGCTCCTCCATCCATGGGATTTTCCAGGCAAGAGTACTGGAGTGGATTGCCATTGCCCTCTCCCACAGAGTATCTCATTTCTGTTCTCCATCCTGAACTCTTTCAGTGGGTGTTGGAGGTCAGCAGCTGCAGCAGCACATGATTTAATCCTTGTAGAAGTAGATGGCAAGCACCCATGGCAAGTGCCAACTTGTGGTTGACACATTGATACAAATTATCAACCTCAAAGAATATTAATTCTATTTGCTAATCATGCTATCTTTATAAAATATAGTCTTTAAACTTGGAGTTAATAATTTTGATTTAAATTTCTCATGGAAAAATAAATACTCAAAGAGAACAAGAAAAAACATGAAAAGAGCAGTTGAAATGATTCATACCACATGAAATCAGAAGTATTTTTACTATGAAAAATATTTATTTTATAATAATAATGATAATTATAATAAAACATCAACAAAATAATAACTTCAAGAGAAACTAAAACAGCACAATAAAGATTTTTCTGGACCAAACCCAGTATTTTCAAAGAAGAAAATATGTGTAGATAAAATGATGATAGTCACTGTTATGATCTAAATTATTTTATCAAAGATTCAAATGAATAAATATCTTAAAAATATAAATCAGATGCTAAGTTAAAGACAGGGTATCTAAAAGGCTAATAATAAAAGTTTCAGAAAGAGATAAAACATTCAAGAGGATAGAAATTAATAATAGAAGAAATGTTTTCTAAACTGAAGAATGATTTAATTCTTCCAAAGAAAAGAGATTACTCTGTTATATGAAGACTGATGAATAAAGTCATGGACATATATACATTTAAAATTCTGAATGCCAAGTCTAAAGGGGGGAAAAAAAAAAAGAAGGTCTCAGCAGGAAAAGAGTAAGTTATTCTACATGAATTTAGGGTCATTCAGACTGACTTCTCCTTAGTGTATCTGGAATCTAGAATATGAGACTCTTTCTCGTAAAGTCTGACTTTACGAGACAGACTATAAAAAGCATTTATAGTCATAAATAACATTTATACTCTTTACTTTTCAGTTGTCACCTTTAAAAAACGTAATGAACAGGATCCTTGATTAAAAAGGAGAACAAAAGGTCAAGTTCTCACACCTTTCAAGAGGAAGAAGACTCCTCTTTCCTGCCAAGGACTTAGTCAATGAAAAGCTATGAGTTCTTTGTTTATTAGAGCTTTCCAACTTCCTATTCCCCTCTAAAAGAGTATTTTCCTTTCCTTAATATGAAGACTCATCATGATTATAGACCCAGAGTTTCAATTTTCTGCTGATCACAAATGTCTTTAGGTGAAAACGGTATTTAGCATGAGGATATCCTCCTCTTTTCCTCTTTCAATTTTCTCCTTTCCCATGTATGTGCTGTGTTTAGTCATTCAGTTGTGTCTGACTCTTTGTGACCCCACGGAATGTAGGCCACCAGGCTCCTCTGTCTATGAAATTCTCTAGGCAAGAATACTGGAGTGATTGCCATGCCCTCCTACAGGGGATCTTCCCAACCCAGGGATCAAACCCAGGTCTCCTGCATTTCAGGTGGATTCTTTACTGTCTGAGCCACCAGGGAAGCCCAAGAATACTGTAGTAGGTAGACTATCCCTTCTCCAGGGAAACTTCCCAACCTAGGAATGGAACCAGGGTCTCCTGCATTGCAGGCAGATTCTTTACCAGCTGAGCTACCAGGGAAGTCCCTTTCCCATGTATCAGATCAGATCAGTCGCTCAGTCGTGTCCGACCTCTTGTGACGCCATGAATCGCAGCACGCCAGGCCTCCCTGTCCATCACCAATTCCCGGAGTTCACCCAGACTCATGTCCATTGAGTCAGTGATGCCATCCAGCCATCTCATCCTCTGTCGTCCCCTTCTCTTCCTGCCCCCAATCCCTCCCAGCATCAGAGTCTTTTCCAATGAGTCAACTCTTCACAAGAGGTGGCCAAAGTACTGGAGTTTCAGCTTTAGCATCATTCCTTCCAAAGAAATCCCAGGGCTGATCTCCTTCAGAATGGACTGGTTGGATCTCCTTGCAGTCCAAGGGACTCTCAAGAGTCTTCTCCAACACCACAGTTCAAAAGCATCAATTCTTCAGCGCTCAGCTTTCTGCACAGGCCAACTCTCACATCCATACATGACCGCAGGAAAAACCATAGACTTGACTAGATGAAACTTTGTTAGCAAAGTAATGTCTCTGCTTTTAAATATGCTACCTAGGTTGGTCATAACTTATCTTCCAAGGAGTAAGAGTCTTATAATTTCATGGCTGCAGTCACCATCTGGAGTGATTCTGGAGCCCAGAAAAATAAAGTCTGACACTGTTTCCACTGTTTCCCCATCTATTTCCCATGAAGTAGTGGGACCGGATGCCATGATCTTAGTTTTCTGAATGTTGAGCTTTAAGCCAACTTTTTCACTCTCCACTTTCACTTTCATCAAGAGGCTTTTTAGTTCCTCTTCACTTCTGCCATAAGGGTCGTGTCATCTGCATATCTGAGGTTATTGATATTTCTCCCAGCAATCTTCATTCTAGCTTGTGTTTCTTCCAGTCCAGCGTTTCTCATGATGTACTCTGCATATAAGTTAAATAAGCAGGGTGACAATATACAGCCTTGATGTACTCCTTTTCCTATTTGGAACCAGTCTGATGTTCCATGTCCAGTTCTAACTGTTGCTTCCTGACCTGCATACAAATTTCTCAAGAGGCAGATCAGGTGGTCTGGTATTCCCATCTCTTTCAGAATTTTCCACAGTTCATTGTGATCCACACAGTCAAAGGCTTTGGCATAGTCAATAAAGCAGAAATAGATGTTTTTCTGGAATTCTCTTACTTTTTCCACGATCCAGCGGATGTTGGCAATTTGATCTCTGGTTCCTCTGCCTTTTCTAAAACCAGCTTGAACATCAGGAAGTTCACGGTTCACATATTGCTGAAGCCTGGCTTGGAGAATTTTGAGCATTACTTTACTAGCGTGTGAGATGAGTACAATTGTGCAGTAGTTTGAGCATTCTTTGGCATTGCCTTTCTTTGGGATTGGAATGAAAACTGACCTTTTCCAGTCCTGTGGCCACTGCTGAGTTGTCCAAATTTGCTGGCATATTGAGTGCAGCATTTTCATTGCATCATCTTTCAAGATCTGGAATAGCTCAACTGGAATTCCATCACCTCCACTAGCTTTGTTCACAGTGATGCTTTCTAAGGCCCACTTGACTTCACATTCCAGGATGTCTGGCTCTAGGTCAGTGATCACACCATGGTGATTATCTGGGTTGTGAAGATCTTTTTTGTACAGTTCTTCTGTGTATTCTTGCCATCTCTTCTTAATATCTTCTGCTTCTGTTAGGTCCATACCATTTCTGTCCTTTATCGAGCTCATCTTTGCATGAAATGTTCCTTTGGTATCTCTGATTTTCTTGAAGAGATCCCTAGTCTTTCCCATTCTGTTGTTTTCCTCTATTTCTTTGCATTGATCTCTGAAGAAGGTTTTCTTATCTCTTCTTGCTATTCTTCGGAACTCTGCATTCAGATGTTTATATCTTTTCTTTTCTCCTTTGCTTTTTGCTTCTCTTCTTTCACAGCTATTTGTAAGGCTTCCCCAGACAGCCATTTTGCTTTTTTGCATTTCTTTTCTATGGGGATGGTCTTGATCCCTGTCTCCTGTACAATGTCATCAACCTCATTCCACAGTTCGTCAGGCACTCTCTCTATCAGATATAGTCCCTTAAATCTATTTTTCACTTCCACTGTATAATCATAAGGGATTTGATTTAGGTCATACCTGAATGCTCTAGTGGTTTTCCCTACTTTCTTCAATAAGAGTCTGAATTTGGCAATAAGAAGTTCATGGTCTGAGCCACAGTCAGCTCCTGGTCTTGTTTTTGCTGACTGTATAGAGCTTCTCCATCTTTGGCTGCAAAGCATATAATCAATCTGATTTTGGTGTTGACCATCTGGTGATGTCCATGTGTAGAGTCTTCTCTTGTGTTGTTGGAAGAGGGTGTTTGCTATGATCAGTGCATTTTCTTGGCAAAACTCTATTAGTCTTTGCCCTGCTTCATTCCGTATTCCAAGGCCAAATTTGCCTGTTACTCCAGGTGCTTCTTGACTTCCTACTTTTGCATTCCAGTCCCCTATAATGAAAAGGACATCTTTTTGGGTGTTAATTCTAAAAGGTCTTGTAGGTCTTCATAGAACCGTTCAACTTCAGCTTCTTCAGCATTACTGGTTGGGGCATAGAGTTGGATTATTGTGATATTGAATGGTTTGCCTTGGAAATGAACAGAGATAGTTCTGTCATTTTTGAGATTGCATCCAAGTACTGCATTTCGGACTCTTTTGTTGACCATGATGGCCACTCCATTTCTTCTGAGGGATTCCTGCCTGCAGTAGTAGATATAATGGTCATCTGAGTTAAATTCACCCATTCCAGTCCATTTCAGTTTGCTGATTCCTAGAATGGCGACATTCACTCTTGCCATCTCTTGTTTGACCACTTCCAATTTGGTTTGATTCATGGACCTGACATTCCAGGTTCCTATGCAATATTGCTCTTTACAGCATCAGACCTTACTTCTATCACCAGTCACATCCACAGCTGGGTATTCTTTTTGCTTTGGCTCCATCCCTTCATTCTTTCTGGAGTTATTTCTCCACTGATCTCCAGTAGCATATTGGGCACCTACTGACCTGCGGAGTTTCTCTTTCAGTATCCTATCATTTTGCCTTTTCATACTGTATATGTGTTATTAAAATTCTGTTTTATTTTCTCCTGCTAATCTGTCTTATGTCAATCTAAGTTTTAGATCAGCCAGAAAAACCAGGAAGGGTAGAGAAAATTTCTTCCTCATCAGTAAACAGATGCTATGTGGGAATTTATTTAAAAATATGAAGGAAATTATGATTAGAACCATAAAGAGAAATAAAATAATTACATATTCTTCAGAGGAGTGGAATTGGGTGACTGGTGTGGTGGCAGGGGCACTCACTACTGTTTCTTAGAAGATCTTTGTTATGATTGGACATTGCTGGTATCTACAGACATGTGTTACTTTCAAGTTTAAAGGCAAAATTAAAATTACTCAGAATAGTAATCAGATTTGTACTTGAGAGAAAGCAATCAGTAGAATAGGTCCCTGTCCCTATATACAAAAACAAAAATATTCAGAAACTAGTAAGGAAAAAAGTATATAATTTATGATACAAACATAAATAATAATATTCTAATGAAAAATCAAATGTATAAAATGGTAATAAATATATAAAAATGGAAAGATATAAATGAATGTTCTTTTGTTTTTCATGGATAGGAAGACAAAGCATTTTTCAGATGTGAATTATTTTCTGAATATTTTATAAATTTAAATCTATATTAATAAATGCCAGCAGCACATTTAGAGTAAATTTTGACAAATAATATTGACATATTATAAAGAGTTAATAATATTCAGAATGGGCTTCCAGGGTGCTCAGTTGTAAAGAATCCATCTGCCAATACAGGAGATGCAAGAGACCAGAGTTTGATCCCTGGGTCCAGAAGATCCCCTGGAGTAGGAAATAGCAACCCACTTCAGTATTCCTGCCTGGAAAATTCCATGGACAGAGGATCCTGGTGGGCTACAGTCCACAGGGTGGTAAAGATTTGGATAAGACTAAGAGACTGAGTAGGACTTACCTGGTGGCTCAGACGGTTAAGCGTCTGTCTACAATGTGGGAGACCTGGGTTCGATCCCTGGGTCAGGAAGATCCCCTGGAGAAGGAAATGGCAATCCACTCCAGTACTATTGCCTGAAAAGTCCCATGGACAGAGGAGCCTGGTAGGCTACAGTCCATGGGGTTGCAAAGTCGGACACGACTGAGCGCCTTCACTTTCACTTTCAAGAGACTGAGTACATACAGTCACTCAGTCATGTCCAAATCTTTGTCACCTGATCCAAAGAGCCAACTCATTGGAAAAGACCTTGATGCTGGGAAAGATTGAAGCCAAGAGGCGAAGGGGATGACAGAGGATGAGATAGTTGGGTGGTGACACCAACTCAGTGGACATGAGTGAAGGACAGGGAAGCCTGGAGTGCTGCAGTCCATGGGGTCGCAAAGAGTTAGACACGACTAAGCAACTGAACGACAACACACACACACACACACACACACACACACACCCATATAAAAGAAGAGGAGGACTTCACTGGTGGCACAGCAAATAAGAATCTGCCTGCCAATGCAAGAGACACAGACAGGTTTGATCCCTGGTCTGGGGAGATCGCACAATCCACAGAACAACTAGGCCTGTGCACACAACTACTGAGTCAATACTATAGCCCACGAGCTGCAACGACTGACCCTGTGTACTGCAACTAGTGAACCCAGGGCACCCTAGAGCTGCACACTGCAACGACTGAGCCTGTGCTGCACTAACCTCAATTATTGAGGTCCGCACGCCTAGAGCCTGTGCTCTCCAACAAGAGAAGCTGCCAAAATGAGAAGCCCACACAAAGAGTAGCCCCTGCTCATTGCAACTAGAGAAGCCTGCATGTAGCAGCAAAGACCTAGTGAAACCAAAATAAAATGATCTTTTTAAAAAAAGACAAGGGGAGGTTACTAATTTGTCAATTATTTTAAGTTAAAATGATCAAAGTAGGAATAATGGGAAAACAAAATTTGATTCAAAAGCCAATGGAAATTCAGTATATCAAAGAGCTACCTGAAAAATTGATGGATTTTTCTATAGGTGTTTGGCGTCTGAAGCAGCCATTTGGAAAACAGCATATCTGGAGTTCAAATTTAATTCTTAGAACAAGAGAGAGTACAAAAAATCAAACATTTAAGTTAAAAAAAATCATAAAAGTTAATGTAGAATTAAAAAGTCAAAATTGTACACTGTGAAAGATTTTCCTTAGAAGGCATAAATACAAAACAAAAACAGATTTACTAATAGCAGTCCTATTTACTTATGAAGAAATCAGGGTAAAGTCAACTTTATTTGCCCAAGGACATAGAGACAAGTATTAGCATAGCTTGGATCCTAATCCATTCTTTGAATTTATTTACTACATGATTTGCTATTATCATAATTAAAATGATACCCTATTAGTATTAGCTAAATGGAGGTCTCCAAATAGCATTATAGTTATTAAATAGTTCTTAATCAAGGAAATGGTTTTGATTTGTTTACATTCATTAAGTGGTTGTAAATGGTTTGATGCATTTTGCTAGTGAAACAAGCTAAGAGACACAATGATCATGGATATTCTATATTCAGTATTAATTTATTTATTCCTCTTCTATATTCAAACATTATCTGATTGAACTTTCATCAAAAGATTAATTTCATCATATTTTATATTTTAAGGACTTAAGAACACAAGGGATTCAGTCTATGATTAGTCTGTTGAGAGCAGAGATAGTAGCTTATTCATGATTGTATGCCCAAAATAGACGAAGAATAACTTTAAGTTATTTTATATAAAAAAATATTTATTATATAAGTATGCTATTTACTATGCTAGGTGTATATTATTTAAATCAAGGGGAAATTTTAGCATAGGTATATACAATGAAGTCTATACAGGGTTTTCTTTTGTCAATGAATATATTTCATTTATAGACTATAGAAGTCTTCATATGTAGAGAAAGTGACAATAAATATCAATAAGTTACAGGGATGAGTTGATAAAAGGTAATTGAGAAATGAAAAAATATAATTACATGGCTGGGGCATTTATACTATTAAAAAAATGGCAACTTCTACAGTGTCAGTTGTCTTTTAAATATCTTGCACATGATCTAAAGTGGTAATTAATTTCTACTTCCATGTATCTAGACTCATAGTGGGTGTAGTCAGTTTAAATATATGTATACAAATAATACTTTTAATGCATGTTGACCTCAAATGAGCAACACTTAAAAGACATATTTTACTAATTAATAGAGGACCTTTGTACCAAAGTTTCACTAGCAGCATTACCACTTGGCAGTATGTTTATTCATTTACTTCTTTTTAATTTTTTAACCTTATGACTATGATTCACTAAATTGATTCTAAACTTCCTAGTAGGTCACTGCTAGAGTGAAAACACTCTAATATATATAACAAATCTTTTAAATACATACTATATGCATATACTGGGTTCTGCTGTTTGTTTCAGTGCTTTTATTTATTTATTTTTCCTTTGTAAAATTATTTATTTTGGCTGCCTCAGGTCTTTGTTGAGGCACACAGGATCTTCATTTCATCATGCAGGATCTTTCATTGAGGTGCACAAATTCTCTAGATGTGGCACAGGAGCTCAGCGATTGTGGCTCAGTGGTTGCAGCTCAGGGGCTCCAGAATGAGGGAGCAAGCTTCAGCAGTTGCTGCTGGTGGGTTTCAATGTTTCAATGCTTTTAAATTGCAAAGCACATTCAAGATGAAAAAATTGGGGATATGGAAAAATATTTACAAATATATGTGAGAAAGTAGTGCTCAGTTGGTATGATTTGAGTGGACTTAAACAGTAATTTTGGTGAAGGAAATCACAATCCACTTCAGTATTCTTGCCTGGAAAATCCCATGGGAAGAGGAGCCTGGTGGGCTATATAGTCCATGGAATTGCAGAGTTGGACAGGACTTAATAACTAAATAAACAACAGTAATTTTATATTTATATGAATCCATTAGCTTTTCTTTTTTCATTTTTAAAGTTAACAACTGAAATATTGATTTGCCATCCTACTTACCTTCTATATGCCTTTTATTTTGTAAAGTTTCTAATCTAATTCTTAGTTCTATAAATACTTACAGCACTGTATAGTACTGAGTTATAAACACAATCATAAAATTGGTTTTCCAGTTTATTTGAACTAGCATATTTTAATACTTTTAATAAATTGAATGCATTGTATAAATGCTGTTAAAATTGTTCTTTACATTGATAAGTGTAAGGTTCAATTTTGTAAAGTAAGATGCTTTCAGGAAACTTATCTAATGTATATAGACTTCAATAAACTTCAAAGAGGTTTGGAAAAAGATGTTCTTTAAAACCACCAGAAACAACAATTTTTTAAACAATAAGAAATAATTGAATAAAGAGAATGTTGTGATCAGTTATTATTTTTCAAATAAATGCATCTAGTACCCCGAAAAAATAGTGTCAGAAATGTATCAAAGCTGTAAAAATTGCACCCATAAGTTCAAACCAAATGCTCTGTTTGAAAACATTGTTGATCTCTTTATGGCATTCCCATATGGATCCTGTCTACTATCACCACTTCCCTAAACATTTATAAAATTTTTTTTCTTAAGATGTGTATCATGATTGGATTATCAACATACTAACAAACAGAAAACATGTGTAGTTGTACTCAATATAATGCAAGTGAATGAGGCACAGTGTTAAGTTGGTGGCAAATGATAATAATGAGTTCTGGGGAGAACTCTTTGTAGGGAAAGTTTGTGATAGAGGGAGAAAATGTAAGCTCTGAGAATGTATTTGACAATCAGGGAAGGTATTAAGCCTATCTTTTAATATGGTTTGTGGGGTGGGGAGGAAGTGCTCTGCTTTCAAATGGATGAGAAGCAATATCCTTAAAGAAAGATGAGTTTCATTTGAAACTGAGAAGTGAACAATACATTCATGGGAGAAATGACATAGACAAAGGGGTGTGGGAGAGTATTATAACAGGGGAAATAAGGGAAATTATAAGCACCAACAGTTTAGGAGAGATCACATGACCAGAGGCATACAAATTTGGAGGAAAAAAGAATAAAAAGGATAATTGACAGGGTGATTTTACTCCAACAACCACTAGGAGGATAATGGACACTTGGGCCCTTCATGATACAATCTGTGATCTAAAATACAGTGGTCTCCTGTGAGATAATATCCCTTTACTTCTTTTTCTTTATGAATTGGAAACAGAAGCTACCAGAGTATGATTCTCTTTTTCCAGCGGATGAAGGGGGAGGAGAGGTGACAGCTTAAGGATGGAAGAAACCAGAAACCAGATGATTAATTCAATACCAAAAGTAATAATGGGTGAGTGAGGATACAGTCCTAAGAATGTTATCAAGTTGGAAGCAGCCTAGAATATTGGATACTGAGTCTAACAGTGGTCAAAATGGTGTATAGGAGCTTTGAGAAATCTTTAGAAAAACTCTAATATCTAGCAAAACCTGGAAAATGATGGAAAGCCTTCTAGAATATCAAAAACAATAAAACCACAACTAATCAGATACAGAATTTACTAATTTGCTAATTTATAAAATATTTGCATTTTGGATTGATATAAACAGGTAATTAAGTACTGTGGTAAAACAAAATTTACTTGGACTGGTGCTATTTTGATATGGCACATTTGATTTTTCTAAACAGATATAACTAACTCTGCATACAGATGTTAACATATTTTCTTTTACATCTTTTTTTTCTCTCCCAGTTACCCTTCATTAGAAGTTCATCCCATTTTCCTTTCTCTATTGGCATCATCCCTTAAAGACTCCAGGAAGTCTTCATGTGTATATGGCTCAAAAAAATGTTAGCCGGCACCAAACAGTACCCCAAGAATAAACAAGAGTCTAAATAGTCTAAATAAACCAGAGTGTTACGAAAACTTCCCAGCACTAGTCAGTGCAAGCTGTGGAGTGTGTGTGCCCTGCTCTAGGACCTGGAATTGAACCAGGCCATCGTCTCACCCTCACTCTCTTTTCCTTATGGATTCTGTTTAAGGGGCATTTTCTCTTCTTTCCTGAGAGAAGAAGTTAGACAGAACCACCATGGGCTCTCTCATTGAACTTCCCCATTATTGGAAGCACCATCTGGAGTTTCAGCCTTTTTCTCCCTGAAAGTATGGGGGGTTTCTTTTTCAGTGTGATCTTTCTCACATCAGGCTTCCCTTTTGGTTCAGGGGTAAAGACTCTGCCTGCCAGTGATTGCATCCCTGGGTCATGAAGATCCGCTGGAGGAGGGCATGGCAACCCACTCCAGTATATTTGCCTGGAAAATCCCATGGACAAAAGAGTCTGGCAGGCTACCGTTCATGGGGTCGCAAAGAGTCAGACATGAGTGAGCTACTAAACAACTTCATATCAGAGAGAGTTCTGTGCAATATGTATTAAACCATGAGAGTCTTGACAGATTAAATCCCAACATTTTCTATTGGATTTTCCTTCCTCCCTGTACAACTTCCTTGTACAAGACAAGGGATGACTGCAAAACAAAGAGGAAAATTTATAGATATTTCCTGAATAAAATAAAATATATTCAAGGCAATCTAAAGTGCCAAGCCATTTAAGAATTACTTTTACAAGTACGTGGCTACTAAATTAACATTATACTATACACAGTTTTAACTGCTTATTTTCCCTGTAGATATATATTTACTAATTCAAAATATATGAACATTTAAAAATTACATTATACATGATCATATAGCCTGAAGTCTATAGATGTTTTTGTAATTAGTGACAGTTAAATTTTTGTTCATATATTTTAAAATTGCTAGATTAAAAACAAATTGTATCTCACTGTTTACAAGCAGAAAGTCATCATTAGTTAGGGTGACTTTAATCTAAAAATAAATATAAAATTAAACAGCAGTAACAGGCACAGAAATGATACATACTTTTGCTCTTCTTTCCAGTTTCATGAGTAATTGGTTTTGTCTCTGAAAGAAAACTAGACATTTCTGAAGCCCCAGGGTTATGATTTACAAAACTAAACAAGAATGATAGAGTACCAATAAAATGTACATATGTTTTTCAGTGAAAATATAAGAATAAGTATATTTCTTTAAAATAATTATAAACAGTTTTATATTGATGTATATATATTTACATAAATATATATATTATATTTATATTATATCAATCATATTATGTTTTATATGGTATATTTTGGTTCAAAATGAACTCCACCAAATCTCAGCATGTTGTCACTAAAGTGGTCTGGGATTGTACAATACAGTTTGCAAGGTTAAGAGAGATTACAGAAGT
Organism: Bubalus bubalis; assembly: GCF_019923935.1. Taxonomy (NCBI): domain Eukaryota; kingdom Metazoa; phylum Chordata; class Mammalia; order Artiodactyla; family Bovidae; genus Bubalus; species Bubalus bubalis. The sequence continues at coordinate 29,038,640 of NC_059171.1, read as the reverse complement.
AGTGCCATTCCCAATTTCCTAATCATGCATTAATTTTACTTATTCTCATGTGATCACACAGAGCCCTGACCCTGCAACACACCAACTAATGGGTTTAATATCTATTCTAAAGGAAAACAGAGTCAAATTATATATATTTTCTAGTAATTAATGCTGTAGTTATATATATATGTCTTACCGTTTTAACTCTGTATTTAATTTTCCTCTTAGACCCTACCAGTCAACATTCTTTTGTCCTCCACTATTTCAGTGAAATTTCCCTCTCTCACTCTCTTACGTAGGAACATCATCTATTCCATTATCTATTTCACTGTGGCTTTTTCTTTCTTTTTTGAGAATTGACTCAATCTGACAGTGAAATGGAAAAATTTAAATGTGGATTTCTATGAATTTTGACAAATGCATACATTCAATTAGCACACATAACCCAATCAACCGAACACAATCAGGTAATGGGAATTTCTATCACCCTAGAAAATCTCATTATACTTCTAAAGCCTTCTGATTACTTTCTCACTAATTTAGTATTTTTCCACTTAAGAACATATTAATAAAATAATAGACTATGCACTATTTTTGTACTTTTACAACTCAGTATGATTTTGAGATTCACCCATGTTTTTTTTTATAAACATATCGATGATTCTTTTTCATTGTTCAATAGTACTTTATATTTTTAAAGATGTGGACCTGTCTATTGTAACAGTCATTTGAATTACTTCTAATTTTTTGTTGATATGAATAAGTTCCTATGGAACATTCTTACATAGGCTTTTGTGGATATATATTTTTATTTCCCTTGAGAAGTACCTAAGAGTGGAATTACTAGGCCAGAGGGGAGATGAATGCTCACTTTTATAATAAACTACCAAACAGTTCTCCAAAGCAATAACATGATTTTACATTTCTATAAAAAATATAGGAGAATTCATGTTGCTTTTCATCTTTGCCAGAATTGAATGATTTTGATATTTTTAATGAAAACTATTCTAGTGTGGATGAAGTAATAAGTCACTATACTTTACTTTGCATTTTCCAAATAACTAACGTGGTTGAGCACTCTTTTTTTCTGTTAACTGGTTTTTCATGTATCATAACTGGTTTTTCATGTATCTTCTTTGGTAAAGCATTTTTTGAATTATATCCTTAATTTTCTATTGAATTGTTGGATTTTTTGTATTGAGCTATAAGAATTTTGTGTATATTCAGATATAAGCTCTTTGTCACATACAAGCTCCTCATCAAATATGTGTATTATGAATATTTTCTCTGTGTGTAGTTTGCACATTCTTAGTGCTTTTAAGTGAATTGGAAGTTATGAATTTTGATGAAGTTTATTAATTTTTCTTTCATGGTTAGTGTTTCTGCTGTGCTCTGGAACCTTGTCAAAGTTGCAAAGATACTCTTTGTTTTCTTATATAAGCTTTATATGTTTTCAGATTTGTGTATAAAAAATAATACATTTCAAATCATTTTTTTTTTTTTCATGTCTATGGCTATCTGTTGTTCAAGCAACATTTTCTGAGGAGACTTTTTTGTCCAGTAAATTTCTTTGGTACCTATTTCTGAACTATTCACCCATCCATTTCTTTTAAAACTCCAATACCAATAAACATTCTTGATAACTGTAATTTTCTAAGTGTTAAAACAGGTAATGTAAACCTTGCAACTGTGAAATTCGTTTAAATGTATACACAAAGTATGTGCATTTATTGTATATAAACTGTGTAATAATGGTTTTAAAAGTTACCATCTATAACTGTGATTTGTCTTATTTTCCTCTTTACTGCTGTCAGTTTTGATTTTGTCTTTTTGGAAACTCTTTAAGTACATTCGCAGTTAAGTTCCTATTTTATTGATGAATAAACCTATGTCATTATATAATGTCGTTCTTTATCTCTTGTTTTTATGCTGTTTTTGATTATTACTTTGTGTTATACCCTTTTTTTCCTTACATTCTATTATATCTATTGTTTTATCTTAGCATTATTTTATTTACAGTTTGTTTCTATGGACAGTACTTGATTGGGGCTTGCTTTTTTTTTCTATCTTTGTGACAGTTTTAGCCTTTTGAGTATCTAGTCCATTTATAAACTTTTAAGCTCAAAAGATAACTGTAAATTTTCATATGGTTATAAGAAATATTAACCATATGGAAATTGGTAAATCTTTATTAATTATAATAAAGAAAGATTACACAATTCACCTAACTTTCCCCAAGAAAACTTGTATAACTGTATCACTACCAGGAAATAAATATTAATAAAATCCATTGACTTCAGCCATATATCACAAGTTTTTCATACATTTATTTGTATGTGTGTGTTTTTGAGTTTGTTACTTAGTTCTGTGCAACTTTATCACATGTTGAGATTCATGTGACTACCAACATAGTCAATATACAGGACAATTACAGCAGAAAGATCGCTTATGCTATGCCTTAATACAACAGCCACTCCTTCTCTATCTCTGTAATACCTGGCAACCAATAATGTTTTCCATCTCTATACTTTTGTCACTTTATGAATTTTATTTATATGGATATGTACACTATGTGAGCTCTGACATTTTCACTCAGCATAATACTCTTGAGAACCTTCCAAGTTTTCGAAAACATCGTCATTGTGGTTCACTGAGTTTTCTACATTTTCTGAATTACTATTTTTCATAATATTTAGAAAGGTTTAGTCACTGTTTGATTAAATAGTGTAACATCTTGCTCTGAATTGCTTCTCCCTCTGGGACTCTAATTAAACTCCTGTACATTAAATATTATAATATCATAGACACTGTAGATTTCTTTTTGGTATCTGCTTATTTTCTCTGCACTTTATAATGGAGCATCAGAGGAATAGGAAAAATTAAACTAATTGTATCATTATTTATAAAATTAGTAGACATCACCTAAACTGATTGGGGATTATGCAAGTTTGATTTATAAAAATAAAAATATCCTTAGTAATCATGAAAAAATTATATATGAAAGAATCATGAAGGGTGGATCACAAGTGGAATATTAATAAAAAGCCCATAAAGGTATAAACTAAAATGATATGAGATGAATAAACATATCTGTCTTATTAAATATGGCAAATTCAGATATTAAAACAGAAGTATATAGTACATTCTTTTTAATAAACAGAGGTATATAAATGTTCGGAGAAGGCAATGGCACCCCACTCCAGTACTCTTGCTTGGAAAATCCCATGGAGGGAGGAGCCTGTTAGGCTGCAATCCATGTGTAATCCATGGGGTCTCTAAGAGTCGGACATGACTGAGCGACTTCACTTTCACTTTTCACTTTCGTGCATTGGAGAAGGAAATGGCAAACCACTCTAGTGTTCTTGCCTGGAGACTCCCAGGGACCGGAGAGCCTGGTGGGCTGCCGTCTATGGGGTTGCACAGAGTCGGACACGACTGAAGTGACTTAGCATAGCATATAAATGTTAAAAATAGGTATTAAGCCCAAATGCCTCTGTCTTTTTCAACTAAGTTTTAAGTAAATATTTCTTAACTAAATTATAAGTACATATTTATTAACCAACCGCTCTTAATACTTTAGCTCCAAGTTTTACATTGTTTCTACTCTAGTATTGGGAGTATAAATTTATTTTTATATTACTATCACTCTGAATTGTGTTGGAAGGATTTCCTAAAATAATTTATATGAAGTGATCACTAAATTATTAAATCCTGTACCAAAATTATGTGATGGTTTCAATAATACAGGTATGTATTTTTCTCATTCTTATTTACATATATATGCATAATCTAAATGAAAGAATAGGTAAATTCTACAAATTTAATCTGATATTATAGTGGATAACTGGGAAAAGATGCAACACATTTAGCACTGGCAATTTTTAAAAAAAAAGAGTAGAAAAAGTCCAACTCAATTGCACGCTTTGAACTTCTCTGCTTTTATATTTAGCAGTTATAGGACTATATTCTTGAATAAGGATTTTTTTTTAAGAACACAATTTCCTTTACTAAAGAATACTTCTCTGAACAGTATTCAACAAGAATTGTGACTGATCTAATTAAAACTATAATAATCCAGTCACACTTCTCATATAGTGCCCCTTATTAGCCTTTCAGGGAGTTTTCTTTGCAGTGTAGCAAGCCATGGCCAGGTCTGGGTTAAGGAAAATTGGATTCATTATGGCAGTGATGACAAATTATCTTCTGCAATAACAGTTTAACACAATGGGTCAAAAGGGAAGAAACTAAACAAAAGAAACGAATGGCATGAGAATGAATAAAGAATAAAATTGCATATTAAAAAAACCCCAAAGCAATAGAAGAAATTATAAAAACTGAATAAAAAGGTAATGCAAAACTGTAGGCGTAATGAGTTTTCCTTGTCATTAGAGGTTATTACATTCTCATTTCTTTTATGATCATATGTGGCATATCCCAGTTTTTAAGGGCCTTCAACACATTTAGCAAAAGCAGTACATTCAAAATTACAGGAAACTCTTAGCTTTGAAATAATGGCTAACAGGCAATAATGAACCACTAATTTTTTTGGCAAAAGTTGGTAGCAGTTAGTATGGGTTAAAAGCTCAGTCTGATCCAGTATTTGATTTGCTCAAAGTTAAACTTTATTAAGTAATATATAAGCACTTTTCTTATCTCACTCTATTTTGCCAATATCAAAAATTGGAAAGGGACTTTAATACTTTTTGACATTTCTGTGTTATTCACACACTAATGATTTTGTTAAATCCAGCTTAGGATAAAATCATCCCAGGCATACTTAATATGAAATGGATTTCAATTGATATTTGGATTTGGTGCAAATATACCTAATATTATAGTATTAGGTAGAATTGTTTAAATGATTAATTTAATAAATTGTGTATTGTCTTTATGATGACTTATAAAATGAATATATTCAATACTGTGGATTTTACTGCAAAAAATTTCTCTACATCTTTTAAAACTTCATTTGACTTTTGTAAAATTTTATTGTAATATATAGAGTACAGGTTTCCCTGGTGGTTCAGACAGTAAAGAATCTGCCTACAACGCAGGAGACCTGGTTTCAATCCCTGGGTTAAGACATCCCTTGGAGAAAGGCACGGCAACCCACTCCAGTATTCTTGAATCCCCATAGACACAGGTGTCTGGGAGGCTACAGTTCATGGGGTCACAAAGAGTAGGACAGGACTGAGTGACTAAGCACAGTACATACAGTATAGGTGCAATGATATCTATAGTAGATATTAGGAAATTAAATATTTGAGAAAGTGAAACAAATTTATGGTATGCTGTAACTAATAATTTGGTAAGGACTTAAGGTTAGCTTTTATAAATAACTTTTCTGTACCTTTGGAGACTATATGAAATATATATGTTAATATGTGATATATGTATTCAATAATATGGACTATAGAACACATTAAATAAGATTTATATATGTGTTCTCCTACATAAGCATTAAATTTTCAGAAAAAAATCCAAAACTGACATCTTTGTTTAATATTATTACTTTAAACTAAATGTAATAAGCCAAGATGGTCAAATGGGATCGGTCAAGATGTGTACCTTGGTAAACTCAGCAAAAGGCCCTTACACTATGATGTCTATTATTAAATGAATAATATTTGTTAATGGCAATTTGATTATGTATTCAAAAAATACCACCATGAGCACTACATTGAGGAATTAATGTAAAGAGACACAAAGATGAAAAGGACATACGGGTAATAATGAGTTTTCAAATGAGTAAGAAAGACCAGTTGTGTATATCTATGTACCTAAAATTCAAGGTATACCCATATATACCTAAAGTTCATTGTATGTTATGAGAAAAATAAAGTACCTATATAAATTGTGAAAACTATTATAATAAAAGGTTTGTAAAACATGTAGATTTTGTATGTGCCTTAGGACAATGGATGTATTTTGAGTATGTGGAAAAAATAGGAAAAGAATTTGTGTCTGAGAAAGTAGTACGGACAGGAAACAAGAAATACAAAATACTGAAAATTTGGGGTCATGTGTAGAGAAGATTCTGGAACAAAGTCCTATTCAAAAGAATAGGAGATAGTGTTGGAGAGTTGGAGATAGGTTGTGGATGGAATTAAATGAATAATAAATGGTTTGTTATTCATACTTTGAAGATTTTAGGTAAGGGAACTGAATGATATCAGCTTTTGCTCTGAAAGGTGGATATAGCTATTTTAATTTAATAAATTAGAAATGAGACAGACTTTATATAGAATTCACATAGGGACAATAGGACAGATGAGAGTCAATGCCGACCTAAATGGGTTGGAATTAGAGGGAATGAGAATGTTGAAAGAAATATGATCCCTTGTGGAGGATAAATAGGAATTAGCAGGTTATTTGAGTGGCAAGAAACATCAAAAAAATAAATAAATCAATAATACATACAAGTTTATATTTAAACCTGAGTGGTCATATTGGCAAAGAGCTCACGAAGGGACAATACTGAATAGCAAGCACCTTGTGATTGTTTACTATGTGGCAGTCACTAGCCTAAACGCCTCACGCACATTATTTCATTTAGTCCTTAAAAAAACTCCAAAACTTGTGATGAACACATAATTTTTTTGAGAAATTTTTAAACATTTTTGGAAACTTGCCCAATAATTGCAGATTATCAGGACTGGGATTAAACATAAAGAGTAAGACTCCAAAGATCATACCTATCCTGATTTTTATATAGAAGAGATATAACATGCTTAAGGAGTGGGAGGACATACAACCAGGATATGGGGAGCCCAGGAGTAGATCTTAGAAATAATAAAATTCATTGTGTATTTGAGAAATAAAACACACTTTGTATGGCCTAAGAGTGGAATGCCAAATGAATTATGACAAGTAATGGTGTAAATAAAGACAGATAATTTAAATACTTTTAAGGGCTGCCCTGTGGCTCAGTGGTAGAGAATCTGCCTGCCAATGCAGGAGATGCGGGTTCAATCCCTGGGTCAAGAAGATCCCCTGAAGAAGGAAATGGCAACCCACTCCACTATTGTCTGGAAAGTCCCATGGACAGAGGAGCCTGGCAGGCTACAGTTCATGAAGTCTCAAAGAGTTAGATGCAATTTAGTGACAATGCAATGCCAATGTCAGTGCAAGACATGGCAAGGAAATTGGGCTAAAAGCAATAATAAGTTCTTTGTAAGTGTTAAGTAGGGAAGTAATATGATTAAATTTGGGATTTAAAAAGATAACACTGGCTGAAGTTAGGTAAACTTAGTTTGGGAAGAAGGAACAAGAAAGAAGGTAAGCATAAAGTTATGTTCCTTTTCTTATTATTCAATCAGAAGCTGCATAGGCCATGGAAAACATAGCAATCTTAGATTCCTAGAAACAGGACCAGCAGGACTTGGACATGAACTGAATGCAGATAAGAGCAGAGGCAGTATGGAGAACAAATTTTATGCTCAGGATTCAGGATTGGGCAAGGTGATGTGATTGATGAGGTGTTCAGGATCCTACATATTGACAGAAACATGGCACATAAAGGAATGCCTTGGAGACAATAATGCTAAGTTTTGCTCCAGGCATATTCATTTAAGATGCTGGTAGGGCATTGAGTAAACATTTAGAATTGAAAGACCTTCCTCAAGAAAAAAGAAAGGTCTTTGTATGTAGGTTTAAGTTTTATAGTGGATTTTCCCCCCAAATTCTTTCATGTGGTTCAGATAGTACTTACTAGGTCTATGAAGTGGATACATGTCATGGGCTAGCTGATGAGTATATGGCATTCTATTCAGCTCTTGCCACCTAGAACCTTTGGCAAGGATGGGTATATGACCCAAGCCACACCTTCTAAACACACCGCATACATGCAGAGGTTTTTACTGGGACTTCAAAGTTATACAGTGCAAACCTGGTGGTGCTAGTGGCCTTATATTTTAATGCCTTGCTAAATACTTTATGACAATGAAATATAGAGCAGAACCTATGGAAGAGACTTTTGACAGAATCACAGAACAACTGAATCCAACATTGGCTGAATCTACAAGGCACCAAGAGTCTCCTCAATTCTGTGAGCCAATTATTTTTTTTTACATTTAAGCTCATTTGAATTATATTACCGTGACATGCACCTAACACAGTACTGACAAATGCAGAAATCATTCACATGAGATTATACTTAGAAACCACATAATCTTCAAAGAAAGGGAGAGTTTTACCTTGGATAAAGATGTCAGAGGAATCAATAAAATTGTGAAGTACTAAAATAGTACTGAGAAAAGAGTCTTAGTTGATGATGACAATTTCAAACTGCAAAGATACATGATACAATTTATTAGAAAGTGGGATTGTAACCTTTTATTTTTAAAAGGAAAATACTATCTAAAGAAATTTTATTGGTAAGTAGAAATAGAGTTAGCTATGTAGACCAAAACAAACAAACAAACAAACAAAGAACCACCAAAGGAAGTGTTTTGTTTTTTTTTTTAATAATGGAAATTTTTGAGCATACTTATAACCTACAGAAAAAAAAAAAATCCATTGTGGAGGGAGATAATTAGGATGCCATGCAGAAAATAAATGATAGCAACTTCTATAGCTAGATAGGAAATATGAGTTCAAAAGTAGATGTGATATATTTATTAATAATTTTAAAAGAGCACACTGTAAATTGTTTATCGGCTCATTTAAAGAGGCTGGCGATCTATTTGCATTCCACATCATACCTTTTCATAGCAAGACGATAAGACTCAAATACTAGTTGATTTGCCATAGCAAATTGCAATTGTAGCAAACAATTTTGTAATGGTTCTTTTTAAAGCAATGAATGAGGTTAGATGCCATCTGCAAAGTAAAATTTGTGTTTGTAGAAGATAGGCATTATCATTGCTCCTATCAAATTAATATATATTCTCATTAAATCATTTTTATTTCTCACAATTACCTAAAATAATTTATATGAAAGCTGCAGCTGCTGCTACTAAGTCGCTTCAGTCGTGTCCGACTCTGTGAGACCCCAGGGACGGCAGCCCCCCAGGCTCCCCCGTCCCTGGGATTCTCCAGGCAAGAACACTGGAGTGGGTTGCCATTTCCTCCTCCAATGCGTGAAAGTGAAAAGTGAAAGTGAAGTCGCTCAGTCGTGTCAGACTCCCAGCGAACCCATGGACTGCAGGGAGGACTACCATGCTCCTACGTCCATGGGATTTCCCAGGCAAGAGTACTGGAGTGGGTTGCCATTGCTTTCTCCATATATGAAAGCTAAAGAAGGTAAAGTAAAACTTTTGATTAACTAAGGGACATTATTTTTTAAGTTTCTTTTATTATCTTGATTAACAGATAGTTAAGTGTCATGATAATAAAATGATTTAGTTCAAAAATTAAATTTTTCTTAAACTGACAAAAATTCATGACCTTCACCTGTCAGTTTCTTCCTGCATGATCCAACATTTACCTTTGTCTTACTTCTCTATTTTATTTTACATTTAGACTTTCTGTAGTTTAGAACTTTGCTGCCTAATGAGATTCATCAGTGTTTCTGGATTTTACACATCCAAGAGTATCCAGATTGTTCTTTTATTCATATCCATCTGGTCAAATGATTATAACCATTTCTTTCCAATGTAGACTCCACAGTGGGATTTACCCTTACCTCTGAGTGTCATTAATATAAGGTACATGATAGGAAAAGCATCTGCAGTTTAAATAGTGATGAAATGTCATAGCAAAAAGTAAACCAAATAATTAATTTTTAATATTGCCAAAATTTCTATGTTAGTTTACATATTTGGTCATAACATGTTTATAACATCTATCAGGATTGACAGTTATTTTGGTAATTGACATATACATGCAACATCTAGAGGGTGAGAGGAGATGAGAACAATATTATATAGGAAAAAGAATAAAATTCAAGGGGTTATAAAACTGAATAAAGATGGAATTAGTGGAGTTGTCTTACCCCAGTAGCCATTTACTCTTTCTTTAATTTGATATAGTCTTTAATGTTGGTTCAATTAAACTTTATTCTAACTCAAATTCTTAGATGCACATTGCTGAAAAACAAACTCCTACTATGACCATCACCTATCATGTTTCAAAGGAACAGTGTGCTTTTGTTTCCTTTTTAACCTAAAGAGCTTTACATGTTTGTCAGTTGTCGTTAAAATGGTGCAGCACCTTATGATCCCTTCCCACCATGTCCTCAGCCTGCCTTTTGCCACTGCAAAACCTTCAGCCAAGTTTAATCAGAAAAGTGCGAAGATGCAAAAGCAAAGAAAAGCAGTCAAACAGGACAAAACAATAAAAGTTAAGTCAGGAAACAAAGTCAGGGACCTTTAGTTGCTTCTCAAAAGCTATAGATAATATTCTGAGCCATAACCCATGAGCTGTCTTATTGGTTCTGAACTGCACACCAGGTGGAAGAAGTTAAGTATATAACCAAAAAACTGTAGCCATGACTTAAGCTGAGACAATTCCAAGAACTGGCCTCAAGAAAATGGGAACAAACCAACCCCGAAAGATGACACTGATCAAACCACTGCATGACCGATTTCAAGAGGACCATCAGAGCTGACTGTGCTGTTTCTGAATTTAACCTCCTCCCTCATCTATAAAAGCTCTTCCCACAGTTAGGGGAGTTGACCATTGGACCAGAGTTCACCCCACCACTCTGCACATTGCAAGCATCCAAAATAAACCAAACTTTGCTTTCTACCAATTGCCTCTTTATTGGCTTTTGTGAGTGAACACTTTCAGTAACATCATCAATATGTTAAAACCAAAAACAAATGGAGACTAGCCTTGAAAATCCCAAGCAGACAAAACCAGTTTAATCATACAAGCAAAGCTTAATTTATCTTGTTTTGTTAGATTAATTTTACCTGTGCCATTTCTTGCTTTATGCCTCTGGAAATCATAAGTAAAACTTTAACTGTTTCCCAAAATTGATGAGGTAACTATTAACCAATTTCCTATTTTTTAAGAAAATTCTAATATTATAACCAATCACTGGTTTTAAAAAAGTCACTCTCTTCTCACTATATAAGCTGCTTCATAACAAGATAACCCTGAGCCTCATTTCATGTTTTGGTTGAGCACTCCTGGGTCTCAAACTCATTCCTTTTTTTTTTGGTATATGTACAATAAACTTTTACAAATAATTACTACTTCAGTGCATTAGTTTTAATTCTGTTGTTTCTGAACTTTTAACAAATATAAAACACAAATGCATGACACTTACCTGAATTTTTGTGAATATGCAAAAAATAGATGTGAAGTCCAGTATTGGAATACTTCTTAACAGAACTCTCTTCGGGCTGGTCATCATGGCTTTGACTTTCAGGCCATCAGCATTGGAGAAAGGTGAGGAGTTCCCTAACCAGCTCCCCATACTTGTGTTTTCCCATAAGCGTGATGCCTGAGCAATCTGGGTGCCGTCATCCTGGGTCCTGGCATTGCCCTTAGCCTGCCTGTTTATAAACTCCACTCAGGCTTAATTATCTCACCTGTCTAAGACATTACATTCAGCTGAATGATCACTTCTATAACTCTCTCAATCTTTCAAAAGTGATAATTTTATGTGTTATGTATGAACATTAATTTTCAACTTTATTTATATTTTGGGTAAAAATATAATACCTTATATGGGGAGTTATTTTCAAATTTATAGAACAATTTGATGATGTAGCCTATGCATCCTACATATAGTATATATACTTTTGAAAATGTATGAGGCATTCATGCACTTAAATTTTGGAATGAAGTACCATGCTCTCGGGTGTCAAACATTTCTGCAACTGCATACTAGGTTTCTAACAATATTCAGCAATTTCTCCTGACAAAGTGAAGTGGAATTATAAGTAATAACCTGTGAAACCTTTTTGATATACATAACTGCTATGGATATTTTAGGTTAAAAGGCTTAGTTTTCCCCCAGGAAGCAGTATTTTCTCTTTATACATCATTTTCCTCTTACCTGTTTATTCTGACAGTTTATTTCTTTGTCTTATTCAGCCTTGGAAGACTCCACAAAAATCAAATGCTGTTGAGAAATTTAATGCATAAAATCATCAGTAGTCTGCTTCTACCCTGAGTACCCATTCTTTGCTTGTTTATTGTCATCGTCTGTGCTCAGTCATGTCTGACTCTTTTCAACCCCATGGACTATAGACTTTCAGGCGCCTCTGTCCATGGAATTTTCATGGCAAGAATACTGGAGCAGGTGGCCATTTCTTACTCCAGGGGATCTTCCTCACCCAAGGATCAAACCCATATCTCTTGCATCTCCTGCATTGGCAGGCGTATTCTTTACCTCTGAGCCACCTGGGAAGCCCAGCTGGCTTGTTAGAGTTGCTATAAAAACTTGCTTATTTGTGGGTGAGTGTTCAGTTTGGGTTTTTTGTAAAGGGACGCTAAGAAATGATCAAAGCAATCTTGTTAAATTTAAGAAAATTAGAGAGAAAAAACTTTTCAATATTTTAGTCATTTATCTTCCTAAATATTGTCGTGTACTTCCTTTTATCCACACAAATGTCTAATTAATCAAATATAGTTTCATGGTAATTGTGTATTTCCACATTTCACCCTTTTTCACTTAATAATCTATCTTTCCATTAGCATTATTAAGATTAAGTGGTTGTGTGCCCACATGCTAAGTTGCTTCAGTTGTGTCTGACGTTTTGTGACCCCATGGACTGTAACCCGCCAGGCTTCTCTGTCCATGGCATTCTCCAGGCAAGAATATTGGAGTGGATTGCTATGCCTCCTCCAGGAGATCTTCCTGACCCAAGGATCGAATCCATGTCTCCGGCAGCTCCTGCTTTGCAGGTGGATTCTTTACCATTGAGCCAGAGGGAAGCCCCTAAATTAAGTGGTTAATTGTCAGATATTTAGCTATCTGTCTCTCTCACTTTTAATGATCAGCAGCCTCATAGTTTTACATAGATATCTACAAATATGACATGAAAGTTTCAAAATACATAAAAATTTAAAAATCAGTATATTTTATCATTATTTTAAAACTTGGTTAATTCTTACACTATTTTTATAAAATATAACTGCCTAAATCTAAATATATATGAGATATATTCCTTCTTTTTACACTTAACCAAAATACAGTCAAGTGCATTGGATCATTCAACACTCACTTGAATAAATTTTTTTTAATATCATATGTGTGTGCATATATTTATTTGATCAATTCATCATTATAATAGGCTTTATCAATTATCCACAAGTGTAACCTAGGGATAAAGTAGAGAGGAGATTATGAGAAAACTGCTTCTAAAAATAAAATACTGCTTCTATAAATAATAATACATTGAAACAATAACACATTAAATAATATTTTATTGCCATTATTCTGAGTTATTTTCATAAGTAGATATATATTCTACATGTGTAAATTTTTCTAAATTTATAATCATATATATATAATGCATAAATAACTTGCATTCTTATTTTGGAAATTATAACTGTATCACAAGTATTTCTGCATCTAAGACAATTTTTATAGTTGTCATGGTAAATATGTTTAATAAGCCATTTGTTGATATTATTTACTAAGTTTTTATAATATTAGCAAATGCTCCAATTTTTGAGAAAAAAATTGCTCAATATGCCAGCAAATTTGGAAAACTTAGCCGTGGCCACTGGACTGGAAAACATCAGTTTTCACTCCAACCCCAAAGATATGAAATGCCAAAGAATGCTCAAACTACCACACAATTGCACTCATCTCACATTCTAGTAAAGTAATTCTCAAAATTCTCCAAGACAGGCTTCAACAGTAGTGAACAATGAACCTCCAGATGTTCGAGCTGGATTTAGAAAAGGCAGAGGAACCAGAGATCAAACAGCGAACATCCATTGGATTATCTAAAAAGTATGAGAGTTCCAGAAAACCATCTACTTCTGCTTTATTGACTACACCAAGGTATCTGACTGTGTGGGTAATAACAAACTATGGAAAATTCTTTAAAGATGAAAATACCAGACCACCTGACCTTCATCCTGAGAAATCTATATGCAGGTTGGGAAGCAGCCATTAGCACTGGACATGGAACAACAGACTGGTTCCAAATAGGGAAAGGAGTACGTCAAGGCTGTATATTATCACCCCGCTTATTTAACTTATATGCAGGGTACATCATGAGAAACGCTGGGCTGCAGGAAGCACAAGCTGGAATCAAGATTCTGGGAAGAAATATCAATAACCTCAGATATGTAGATGACACCACCTTTATGGCAGAAAGTGAAGAGGAACTAAAAAGCCTCTTGATGAAAGTGAAAGTAAAGAGTGAAAAAGTTGGCTTAAAGCTCAACATTCAGAAAACGAAGATCATAGCATCTGGTCCCATCACTTCATGGGAAATAGATGGGTAAACAATGGAAACAGTGGCGGACTTTTTTTGGGGGGGGCTCCCAAATCACTGCAGATGGTGAGTGCAGCCATGAAATTAAAAGACACTTACTCCTTGGAAGGAAAGTTATGACCAACCTAGAAAGCATATTCAAAAGCAGAGACATTACTTTGCCAACAAAGGTCCTTCTAGTCAAGGCTATGGTTTTTCCAGTAGTCATGTATGGATGTGAGAGTTGAACTGTGAAGAAAGCTGAGCACCGAAGAATTGATGCTTTTGAACTGTGGTGTTGGAGAAGACTCTTGAGAGTCCCTTGGACTGCAAGGAGATCCAACCAGTCCATTCTAAAGGACATCAGTCCTGGGTGTTCTTTGGAAGGACTGATGCTGAAGCTGAAACTCCAGTACTTTGGCTACCTCATGCGAAGAGTTGACTCATTGGAAAAGACTCTGATTCTGGGAGGGATTGGGGGCAGGAGGAGAAGGGGAGGACAGAAGATAAGATGGCTGGACGGCATCACTGACTCGATGGACATGAATTTGAGTGAACTCCGGGAGTTGGTGATGGACAGGGAGGCCTGGAGTGCTGAAATTCAAGGGGTCGCAAAGAGTCGGACAGGACTGAGCGACTGAACTGAACTGAAGTTATTTAAACATAATAATGTACTGCCATCTACTGGATTATGATGAATCAACAGGTCACTAAATGCACTGTTGTTATGTTGTCATGATATTTTGATGACTAGGGAGTCAAAAGTCACATGTTTGTAGCTAAAAGAAAACTTCCTTTTTCAAATGGTTTATAAGTATATATTGGAGAAAAAGAATAGAGCATATTTCTCTTTCTGACCTCATTCTACCCATACACAAACACACATACACCAAAAAAAAAAAATCTATCACTTCTCTAAGGATTATAGGAATTACATAATAATGACTAATTTATAGCTTGATTGCTGTAAACAAAGATCTTGCAATCTGTTTGGAGAAGCAAAATATACTTACATAACAAAGAAAACAGTAAAATAAAAGGTTCAATTACAAACTATAAAGAGTCATTAAAATACTGTAAAAATTAAAAATACAGTTTAGGATTAGATTTTAGTTTGAGACAAACCTGCATGTGAATTTTATGTCTGCACGTAGTTGACACATCATTATGTAAAATTATTCTATAAGCTTCTATTTCCTTATAGGTACTGTCTGAATGGAAGCTGGCTGATGGGAGAGACTGACTGAGGGGGAAAGTAGGTCTTGTTCTGAAGGGCGGGGCAATATTCAGTAAATCTTTAATCCAATTTTCTGTTGATGGGTGAGGCTGTGTTCCCTCCCTGTTATTTACCTGGGGCCAAACTATGGTAGAAGCCACTCTTCAGGGTGTGAACCATTGCCAAGAGCAAGGGCTGGGGCCATGGTATTAGGCCTGGCTAGGTTTTGTAAGGAGAAGGCAATGGCAACCCACTCCAGTACTCTTGCCTGGAAAATCCCATGGATGGAGGGGCCTGGTGGGCTGCAATCCATGGAGTTGCTAGGAGTTGGACACGACTGAGCGACTTCACTTTATTTTTTCACTTTCATGCATTGGAGAAGGAAATGGCAGCCCACTCCAGTGTTCTTGCCTGGAGAATCCCAGGGATGGGGGAGCCTGGTGGGCTGCCGTCTATGGGGTCGCACAGAGTCGGACACAACTGAAGTGACTTAGCAGCATCAGCAAACTATGGTAGAGGTAATGAAGATAAGGACGACCTGCTTGAAAAGGTCCCTTGCAGGCACTGCTACACTCAGTGCCCCCAACCCTGCATCAGGCCACCGCTGACCCATGCCTCCGCCAGAGACTCCTGGCCACTCAGGGTAAGTCTGGGTCAGGCTCTTGTAGAAGTGCAAAGTCAAGTGGGCTTTAGGAAGCATTACTACGAACAAAGCTAGTGGAGGTGATGGAATTCCAATTGAGCTATTTCAAATCCTAAAAGATGATGCTATGAAAGTGCTGCACTCATGCCAGCAAATTTGGAAAACTCAGCTGTGGCCACTGGACTGGAAAACATCAGTTTTCATTCTAATCCCAAAGAAAGGCAATGCCAAAGAATGCTCAAACTACCACACAATTGCACTCATCTCACATGTTAGTAAAGGAATGCTCAAAATTCTCCAAGCCAGGCTTCAACAGTACACGAATCATGAACTTTCAGATGTTCAAGCTGGATTTAGAAAGGGCAGAGGAACCAGAGATCAAATTGCCAATGTCCATTGGATCATCAAAAAACATGAGAGTTCCAGAAAACCATCAACTTCTGCTTTATTGACTATGCCAAAGCCTTTGACTGTGGGGGTCACAACAAACTGTGGAAAATTATTTAAAAAATGAGAATACCAGACCACCTGACCTTCCTCTTGAGAAATCTGTATGCAGGTCAGGAAGCAATAGTTAGAACTGGACATGGAACAACAGACTGGTTCCAAATCCAGAAAGGAGTACATCAAGACTGTATATTGTCACCCTGCTTATTTAACTTATATTCAGAGTACATAATGAGAAACGCTGGGCTGGAAGAAGAACAAGATGGAACCAAAATTTCCAGGAGAAATATCAATAACCTCAAATATGCAGATGACACCACTATTATGGCAGAAAGTGAAGAAGAGCTAAAGAGGCTCTTGATGAAAGTGAAAGAGGAGAGTGAAAAAGTTGGCTTAAAGCTCAACATTCAGAAAAATAAGATCATGGCATCTGGTCCCATCACTTTATGGCAAATAGATGGGGAAACAGTGACAGACTTTATTTTTGGGGGTTCCAAAATCACTGCAGATGGTGACTGCAGCCATGAAATTGAAAGATGCTTGCTCCTTGGAAGAAAAGTTATGACCAACCTGCTGCTGCTGCTGCTGCTGCTAAGTCGCTTCAGTCGTGTCTGACTCTGTGCGAACCCATAGACAGCAGCCCACCAGGCTCCCCATCCCTGGAAATCTCCAGGCAAGAACACTGGAGTGGGTTGCCATTTCCTTCTCCAATGCATGAAAGTGAAAAGTGAAAGTGAAGACGCTCAGTCATGTCTGACTCTTAGCGACCTCATGGACTGCAGCCTACCAGGCTCCTCTGCCCATGGGATTTTCCAGGCAAGAGTACTGGAGTGGGGTGCTACTGCCTTCTCTGACCTAGACAAACATTACTTTGCCCAAAAAAGGTCCATCTGGTCAAAGCTATGGTTTTTCCAGTAGTCATGTATGGATGTGATTGTTGGACTATAAAGAAAGCTGAGCATTGAAGAATTGATGCTTTTGAACTGTGGTATTGGAGAAGACTCTTGAGAGTCTGTTGGACTGCAAGGAGATCCAACCAGTCCATCCTAAAGGAAATCAGTCCTGAATATTCATTGCAAGGACTGATGCTGAAACTGAAACTTCAATACTTTGGCCACCTGATGCAAAGAACTGACTCATTTGAAAAGACCCTGATGCTGAGAAAGATTGAAGATGGGAGGAGAAAGGGATGACAGAGGATGAGATGGTTGGATGACATCACCAACTCAATGTACATGAGTTTGAATAAACTCCAGAATTTGGTGATGGACAGGGAGGCCAGGTATGCTGTAGTCCATGGGGTCACAAAGAGTCAGACATGACTGAGCAACTGAACTGAACTGAAATGTCTGAATAGAGGTAATTCTACATGTTTATTATGAGTATTAAGTATAATAAAAGTATAAATAGCACAATGTCATTTACACAATGGTTAACTAATAATATTGTTTGAATTTATATATTTTTGACTAAAATTTTCATAGAAATTTGAAGACAAAATATTCTAATGTGATTTGTAGTAACTGAAAGAGAAAGTTGAAGTAGCCTTGAAATATTGAAATAATTTAGATAGGTTGTGATTAGGTATTAATATGTTATTACATTTACATTTTCATGTATTTTATGAATGTATTATTGAAATCATATGAGAAAACTTATCTTCTCTTCTGAAACTATTGAAGATTTAGCATAAACAGGCTGGTGAACTTAACAGAGTTCCAACTTATAGCTGGCTTGATATATCCCTGCTCTTGAAAGAGAAGGAATAAAGAAACATTTATATTTCTGAAATAAGGACTTTAGGACACATGAAATAGAAAGCTGTTCTTAAACAGGAAGAAATATTACATATTGCTAACAGAAAAATGTTTAATATATTGTGTCTTAATTTCAGGATGCTATAAAAAATTACCATAGTCTGAGTGACTTGTAGACAATAGAAACGTATTTCTCACAGTTCTGGAAGCTGAGAAGTCCAAGAACAAGGCACAACAGTTTCCATGGCTGGTGAGACCCATTTCCTGGTTTATAGACGGTCTTCTCTCTGTGTCCTCATATGGTAGAAGGGGCAAGCTAGGACTGTGTGGTGTTTGTTTGATTTTAATTGGGCTTCCCTGGTGGCTCAGACAATAAAGAATTTGCCTGCAATGTGAGAGACCCAAGTTCGATCCCCGGGTCAGGAAGATCCCCTGGAAAAGGGATTGGAAACCACTCCAGTATTCTTGCCTGAAGAAGCCCATGGACAGAGGAACCTGGCAGGCTACAGTCCATGGGATGGCAAAGAGTCGGACACAACTGAGCGGTTAACACTTTCACTTTATTTTAATAAAAAATCAAATTTTTTTATTAACTTTTTTTAAAATTATATAAGCTACACTCTCTAGACTTCCCAAAGGCCCTGCCTCTAAATACCATCATTTTGAGGATTAGGTTTCAACATATGAATTTTGGGGCTCACAAACGTTGGTGCCCACAATTTTTTTTTTAAAGAAAAGAACTTGTGTCCACACACAGAGGGAAAGAGAGTTTCACATTTTAGAACAAAGTCAAGAATAAGACCCAGAGTCATGAATAAGTGCAGAAGGTGGAAAAGGAACAAAACAGTAAAAATGCTTTCAATTCAAAGATCAGAATCTTTGTGTGCGTGTAGTTTGTGTGTGTGCTAAGTTGCTTCAGTCATGTCCCACTCTATGTAACCCTATGGATGGTGGCCAGCCAGGCTCCTCTCTCTATGGGATTCTTCAGGCAAGAATACTGGTGTCTGTCCCCATGCCCTCCTCCAGAGGATCTTTCTGACCCAGGGATTGAACCTATCTATTGTTTCCTGTATTGGCAGTCAGGTTCTTTACCACTAGCTCCACCTGGGAAGCCCATCAGAATCTTTAGAACCAAAAATAAAGACAGAATAGACGTGCAAAGTTCACCAGCTTTGCAGTTTTGCATATCTAGGTTCAAACAAGACTTTTATGTTAAACAGCGGTGTGTTGTTTGATCTTGTAGAAATTAGTTAATCCTTTAAATTTTTCATAAGATTCATTACAACCTAGCCAGACAAAGACAACAGGAATAAGCCTGTTGACTGACAACAATAAGCCTGTTGTCAGATTTATTGACTTGGTGTAGTGAGGGTGGAAATTCCAGAGGAATTTCTTTAAATTTGTGTTGATTCCTTGTGATTCTGATAGAGCTATAAATGATGTAGTCCTGCTTTCCCAGTCAAAGCAGGGAGCACCTCACCCTGGCCAAATATTTAGTGTTCTTTTCAGAAATTTGAATGTCCTACATTAGAGAGCACTGCTTTGCTTTGTCTGCGCTACCTGGATATAAAGATCTTGTAAACCTGGAGACTCAGTGGCCAACCTTGGATCACATGGAAAAAGAAGTTTTCAAAATGAAGACAGCAAAAAAAGATGAGTCAAGAAAACATAATCAGCCATGTTTAAAGGGGGCCTGATCTCTTTATTTTGTAGCTATGAGAAACAATCTATTCTTTTCTTTTTTCCTTTTTTAAATTGTGATTTTTCAAGAGACTGAAAATGATATAATGTTTTAATGAGGAAGATACATTTGAAGTGCACTTTTGAGAATAAGTAATTTCCCAGAATGGGGTAAAGGACATCGACTGAGATTTTTGTCCACTTCTGTTGTAAAGATACAACTCTTATTTTTAATAACTTGGTGGAAGTCATTAAAACCTTCTAGTGCTCTTAAGTGTATGATAATGTGTTTTAATTTTCATTAGTATATTTGACACATCTTTCTTGTCACTGTGGGGACCCACGCTTGAGTAACTCTGTTAACTCATATTATCAACCTAAAGGACTCTCTTAAGTTTTTGCATTATCAGACATGGTCTTAGATCCACAAAGAGAATTATATGTTCATATATAATGTTTTGTTCGTATATGTTTTGTTTCTGTTTTTTCTCTTCTTCAAGTGTCAAGTTTCAGTCCTTACCTATTATTGATTCATATTCAAAGCTGATGGCTAGTGATGGCTCTCATTTCTATATGTAGGTATAGTAAACTGATTTCTTAACTGTTATGAGTAATCTGTTTGCCCTAATATAAATTCCATTATGTCTATTATTTCTCCTAAATTACATGAGAGAGTATGTACAACCAAGAGGTAAAATAAGAGAAAGTGAAAATAATCCTCAGTTTAATGAGATAGCCTGAAACAGAAAGAAACTCTAGGCTTTAGCCAAAACTGAAAATCACTTGTGACATTCTGTCCATCTTTCTTAAATCACACATAAAGAATTAGTTATACATAAAATATAGCTTTCTACCTGATATGTGGTCAAGACATTTGTGTTGAGAGTCTCTAAGGCAACTTTCAGTTTTGGAGATTTGCTAGAAATACTTAAATAACTACTTTGGCTAATATTTATTACAATGAATGAATACAAAGTGAAAGAAACAAAGGGAAAATGCATGTGGGTAAAACTTTCAAGACTCTTCTTCAATGGAGACACAGGATATGCTCAATTCTTCCAGCCACAAATTGTGAAAATATGTTTAAAGTATTTATTAATGAAGCATATTTGAGACTTTTTATTGGTGGATGGTCATGTATCAAAATTCCAGATTCTCAAAAGGATAATGTTGTACTGCCTATGACATGTTTTTCCATAAATCATTTTGCACAACTTTCTATTCATCATTTATGGAAACTTTAAGAAACACAAGCTGGAATCAAGATTGCCGGGAGAATTATCAATTGCCGAAGTCCAGCCCCGGCTGATCCAGGGTATTCGAAGGGGAGACGGAGTAGGCGACCTATTTATTTATTTATTTATTCAGAGATATAAAGAATAATAGAAGGAGGATAGCTCAGTAGGAAAATTCAGTGGAGAAAAGAAGCTGAGTAGGTTGGTTTACGCGGGAGACCAATAAAACTTCAAGACAAGAAGTTTGCACCACTTATGTAGGCCGCAGGCGTCCTTCTGTTCTCCCGAAGAAGAGGAGACACTGAGGCCTCCCCGTCAGATCTTAGAAGCCCAGGCATAATTAGTAAGCGCTCCAGATGGAGACTCAGCTGGAAGTTAAAGGGAAGAATGACATGGGGAGACCAAGCGTTGGTGAGCAAGGCCCCTAGCTTTATTTTTAACAGGGGCTTATATACCCTAAGTTACACATAGAGGATAATAGGGGATGCAAAGTCAGCAGTCTTTGATGCTTATCAAAAACCAGGGTTTCTTTCCTGCAAATTTATCGTATACAAATGGTTTAGGTGATTTACATCATCTTCTGGCCAGAAGGCCTATTAACATTTTATGACTCTTGACAAGCACTTATCAACAAAGACTTATTTTCTCTAAGAGTAATTATTTTAAGGTTTGGCGCCATGTTTCGAAGATAAAATTACATTCCTATAGGGCGGATGTGTAATGGGTTTACAAAGGAAAGAATTTATTACCTTAAGGGTCTAAAGTTACTAACACCAAGGCCACTACTTATTTTTTCTACATAGCAACTATATTAATTAATACACATTCAAGGACACAATTCAGGGGATGTGGAAACTTGGCAACAAACATTGGCTCATCAATGAAATCTTTTACTAGCTTTATTCTGACAGTTTCTAACTCTCTGAGAGGCTCTAAGTTATTTGAATATCTTAAGCTTCCTGTGCCTCTTGAGGCTGGGAGACTGTAAACAATTGTATGCATAGCTGTAGGTGTCCGGGTAAACTTGTCAGGCGAGTTAGAGAGCCATCTGAGGGGTTTGGATTTAAACACTCCTAATTGCCCAGGAACTTTATTAATTGGAGCTGTAAGTTAACTCTTTGACAGAGAGAGTGCGATGGTGGTGGGGGACAGCCCCCAGTAAAGTCAGAGGTGAGAGCACAAGGCAATAAATTAGGCAGACTCTGGTTTTTTGGGGGTAGATGCTCGAGAATATCCAGGGGCACTCCCGGGGCTCGATCCCGCCTTTGCGTATGCCGAGCCTCCTTCCTCATGACCTTTGTCACGAGTGGAATGTCTTTCGCCGGCTCCCGGCAATCAATAACCTCAGATATGCAGATGACACCACCCTTATGGCAGAAGGTGAAAGGAACTAAAAAACCTCTTGATGAAAGTGAAAGTGGAGAGTGAAAAAGTTGGCTTAAAGCTCAACATTCAGAAAATGAAGATCATGGCATCCGGTCCCACCACTTCATGGGAAATAGATGGGGAAACAGTGGAAACAGTGTCAGCCTTTATTGTTTTGGGCTCCAAAATCACTGCAGATGGTGATTGCAGCCATGAAATTAAAAGTTGCTTACTCCTTGGAAGGAAAGTTATGACCAACCAAGGTAGCATATTCAAAAGCAGAGACATTACTTTGCCAACAAAGGTTCGTCTAGTCAAGGCTATGGTTTTTCCTGTGGTCATGTATGGATGTGAAAGTTGGACTGCAAAGAAGGCTGAGCACCGAAGAATTGATGTTTTTGAACTGTGGTGTTGGAGGAGACTCTTGAGAGTCCCTTGGACTGCAAGGAGATCCAACCAGTCCATTCTAAAGGAGATCAGCCCTGGGATTTCTTTGGAAGGAATGATGCTAAAGCTGAAACTCCAGTACTTTGGCCACCTCATGCGAAGAGTTGACTCATTGGAAAAACTCTGATGGTGGGAGGGATTGGGGGCAGGAGGAGAAGGGGACGACAGAGGATGAGATGGCTGGATGGCATCACTGACTCGACGGACGTGAGTCTGGGTGAACTCCAAGAGTTGGTAATGGACAGGGAGGCCTGGCGTGCTGTGATTCATGGGGTCGCAAAGAATCGGACACAACTGAGCGACTGAACTGAACTGAACTGAACTGATAAGCAGTCATGGTCCTGGATATCTATCAAAGATCCACAATGTTAATAGTCCTTCTAAGGATAGTTTACTCAGTTCTGCTAACAGTTTTTGCCTTGTTAGTCACTCAGTCATGTCCAGCTCTTTGCAAACCCATGGACAGTAGCCTAGATGCCAGGCTCATCTGTCTATGGAATTCTGCAGGCAAGAATGTTGGAGTGGGTTGCCATTTCCTTCTCCAGAGGATCTTCCCAATTCAGGGATTGAACCCAGGTCTCCTATATTGCAGGCAGATTCTTCACAATCTGAATCACCAGGGAAACCCCTAACTCTTGTGCTTTTCTGATGAAAGATGCAAATGTATCAAAGTGTTAATATAGGAAATTAGAAAGAATGAATAATACAGCCTTGAATGCTAATATCCTTAATAATTCATTGTGTAAACTCTAAAGAGAATTAATTGTCTTCGTAATGGATAAATAATGGAGCCCTCACAAAAAACAGATTTTAAATTCGCATTAATCGGTATACCCCAAACTGGTAATAAGTTAAAATTGGACTTTTACACCAGTGATAATTAACCCTGGCTAGGTGTCCTCTCTAGTTATGAAATCCAAATATCAGTATTTTTTTTTTTAACTTCTCAGTTAATTATAATGTGCAGCCAATGTTGAGAACTATGGTTATAAAGAGATTAAACATTTTAATAACTGGGATTCAGGAAGCAACATTGCTGAGGTTTGGGTTCTGGGCTAGTAAAAGCTTTTTTGGAATATTGCTCCCCTATGGGACAATTTGCCTAAGAAATCTCATAAAAAAGCTTGCTGTATGGGTTCAAAGCTTCTTAACGAAGCTTTAATCACTTATTAACATCTTAGACATTTCTGTCTGTTCTTTATAAGTGTTTTTAGAGGAATTAGTGAAGATATTTTTGAAGAAATGAATCCTCACCACAGGAACTAAGTGTCTTAGGGAGAGAGAAAAATTATAATCAATAAATTTTCAATTGGTGGAAAATGTAGGAGTCTAATCCCAATATGAATCCAATTATGTTAGTAAAGTTCATTGATTGTTTACTTTGTTCAGGCATTAGGTGAGATATCTGTGATACTAGCATTAATTGACAACAATTCCTATCATTAATGTATTTAGGGCTTACTGTGCTTATAAGCTAATTGGGTCATTGTCATCCTGATAGCCCACATTAAGACTCCACCTTCTTCCTTGTAGTCGTTTAATATGATTTTTATTTGACTTCCCTTCCAAAAGGCAATTGCTTAACATCTTATTCAGTTTTTCTCTTAATTGGATCAAAGTTCACTTTGTCTCCATTGTCAGTTTTGAGAAATGAAATTCTAAGTGCTTGGGTAATGGATTTGATAAGGTGACCATTAATTCAATTTTGCAAATGATTATTCTGATTTTTAAAATCTTTCTTAATTAATTAAATGGAAATCTGTGAGATCGGGGCTAATATTCATTTTAAATAACTTCCTAGTTGGTGAAGATTTTTTCTTTTATAATTTGAAAACATTTCCACTTCCATTTTTTTGTTTCTCATTCTTTCCATTTTGGGAATTCACTTTTAAGTTCACTCCTTAATTTCCCACACAAGCCTAAAGGAAATCAAATAAAGAGAAATAATTAATCACACCTTCTTTTCTCTCATCAGTCACTATCATGATCAATCCATTACCTGAAGGAAGGAGGCAAATTTTCAAAACTATATCTTAAAATTTTCACATTTTATACTTTTATTATATAGAAAATAAACATCTAGACACATCAAAAAATGAAACAATATATTATAAATCAAACACTATCTCTTCAAATATGCACTGCTTCCACTTTTCTCATTAACATAGTTTGTACTGTATTATGTTACTTTTTGGAAAATCAGATTTATAATTATTTTTGACAATTATTTTACTTTGTATATTTTTCAATCACCTAGTTGATTAGTTCTTTTTCTGTAATGTAGTGTTCCATTGCCTCTTCAATTTTCACTTTCTGTATTTCTTATACTTTTCTTTCAGCAATAACTATAGTATCTTAGCTAGAAATATCAATGTTTTCTTCATCTTTTTATAATCAATATATATACTCTATCATAAGAATAGTCAATATGATTATAGTTCTATTTCATATTAATAATAATATTCAATATGATACCAATCAATATTATGTGAGGAGAATTTTAGGACAAAATTTTTCATATCCATTTTCAAACTCTTGAATTTATAAAGTCAAACATGTACAGAATATCATGGTACTTATAAGTGTTTCATTAAAGAACAACCCAGCTACAGTTTTATAATTTCTTATTATTTAAATGTTGGGGTCATTTTTTGCCATATTATTTATAATATATCTGTGAGATCCAGTATGGGTACCATATAACCTACTGCCTAAGACTTAAAGAATTCTACTATTAATGGAAGTATTTTATCAGTTTCTTGACCTCTCAGAAGGACAACATGAAGAAATGAAAAAACCAGTGTTCTTGGAGACAAATAATCTTGATTTATTGCCAACATTTTTTAAAAGCAGAACCATGGTTAAGCATGTAGTTTCTCATTATGAATTTGAGATAATTCTGAAACTCAAACATCAAAAATGCATCCACATTTTTTTCAGTAAAAACATAAGCCATTGTTTTCATATTGTAAATCCTGACAAATGTTTTAACCTCATTTTCTAATTTATCTGAGGCCATCATTTCTGCTCCAGCCAGCTGAAACTCTATGTCATCTACCACACATCATTTGTTGAGCTAACATTTGCAAAAAAACTCACACAAATGTATAAAATGATCTTCAAAGTATTTTTGTTGTCACAATGGTTGTTTTGCTTTTATCTCTCGTGAAAACTGGCAGGTCTTTTTTCTTTCTCTTAAAAAATCTTGTGTATTGTTTTTAAACTGATAATTATTGATGGAATTGGAATATATTTCAGTTTTACACAAGAAGAAAAATCTAATGATCATAAAGAGTTAATTTAAAGTCAAAAGTCCTGGCTGTTGTAGAAACTAAAGTGTTCATATTCATTAGAGAGAACATCTTTTATCTAATCTCTTCTTCTTTATTTCCTAGTTAAAGATGCCTGTACTACAAAATTTAAACTAAATCACTCCTAGTTAATGTATATAGAGAGCTTTGAAGATGAAAAGTGCTACAGGAGAATACAGTTCTACTTATTGCGTATAATGAGAATTCAGCAACACAGATTAAATCTCACTTTGCACATAGTATTTGCTAGTGTAGCTAACATGAATGAGGCTTCCTTCTTTTAAGTCTTGCATATTTGTCTATTTTGCAGTAATTAATTTGACTTTCTTTGATATTTTCAAAGGTAAAAATTATTTCTGCATCTTTTAAAGTGCCATTTGGCTCCTGGAAAAGTTATATATAATTTATTAATGTTCTAATTAGATGCAATAAAAGAGTATCTGATCTTTAAAATATCTGACACCATATACCACTTTTTATCTACATAAATATTTTGCTCTTTCGAACTTGAGCAGTTTGACAAGTACTTATTTCTCTGTAGGATACAGGGAATTCTTAACAGAAATGGCTAGTACCAAAATTTTCCCATTTGCTTCCCAGATGACCTAAAATAATCCAATCTGAAGCAATTATATATCACAGGTGTGGTGGTGGTGGTTTAGTGATATCCGACTCTCAGGACCCCATGGACTGTAGCCTGCCAGGCTCCTCTGTCCATGGGATTTCCCAGGCAAGAATACTGGAGTGGGTTGTCATTTCCCTCTCCAAGGGATATTTCTGACCCAAGGATCAAACTGATGTCTTGATCATTTGTCTCCTGCATTGCAGGCAGTCTCTTGCATGGCAGGTGGATTCTTCACTGACTGAGCCACCTGAGAAGCCCATATCAGAGCTAAAGAATTGCTATCTATCAAAGTCTTTTGCAAACTAGTATTGAGTTGTTTACTTGTATTTCCTTATCTTTTGGTTTTTAAAGATTGACCAAATTCCTTTCCATTTTATTTACTCATCTCTACTGATTGAATTTCATTTTGGTAGGAATGTCCTTTTGGTACTTTTCTATTTCTCTGTCTTCCCGTGTACTTCCTGTGGCATGAGTCCTGCAGCTCTGCTTTTTCTGATTTTAGTTTTCCTAACCTGACTCTACCTAACTTCTACCCCTCACTCTGATAAAAACAAATTACCCCAACCTATATTTTCCATTATATCCACTACTGACAGTCATCAATAATCATACTGATGACAGTTCGTGCACCCATGCTAAGTTGCTTCAGTTGTGTCTGACTCTTTGTAATCCTATAGACATTGTCTGCCAGGCTCCTCTGTCCATGGCTGCCATGCCCTCCTCCAGGGGATCTCCCCAAACCAGGGATCCAACCCTCATCTCTTATGTCTGCCTCATTGGCAGACAGGTTCTTTACTACTAGTGCCACCTGGGAAACCCACTGATGACAGGTAAATATTCCTAATTAGAAATTTCAGTATGTTTAGCTATGTTGGACTGAATATACATATTTTTCTCTGAAACAGAATTTTGTTTATATGTTGAATATATAAACATTTTTATATGTGTATAGTTAGTTATTAGCATTACATATATACATGCTGCTGCTAAGTCTCTTCAGTCATGTCCAACTCTGCGATCCCATGGACTGCAGCCTACCAGGCTTCTCTGTCCATGGGATTCTCCAGGCAAGAACACTGGAGTGGGTTCCATTTCCTTCTCCAATGCATGAAAGTGGAAAGTGAAAGTGAAGTCGTTCAGTCGTGTCTGACTCTTAGAGACCCCATGGACTGCAGCCTACCAGGCTCCTCCATCCATGGGATTTTCCAGGCAACAGTACTGGAGTGGGGTGCCATTGCCTTCTCCCACATATATGCATAGATGTACATATATTTCAAATATATGAATGCATGTACATGTACATGGGCTTCCCACGTGGTTCAGTAGTAAAGAATCTGCCTGCCAATACAGAAGATGGAGTTCAATTCTTGGGACAGAAAAATTCCCTGGAGAAGGAAATGGCAACCTCCAGTATTCTGGCCTGGAGAACTCCATGGACAGAGGGCCCTGGGCCACTAAACAACAATGCATGTATGTGTATATATGTACTTTATCTCCCATTTCTGTCTACTCATATATGATGCAGATAAAGTAAGATTAATTGTACTATTCATATTTCTTTTTATTTGCTTTTCTAAATAAAAATAATGATATGGCCTTATGATAGTAAATACATCTATAACTAATTTTAATAGCAGCTGTGGAATGTTTCATTTTGCTATACTATAATTATGCAATTGAATGCTTATTTTCAAATGTGAAAAATTCACCCCGTCCTTTAATTATGATCTCCATCAATTTTTATTGTGTATTTTTCTACCTTACAAGGAAAAAGTATTTTAATTAAGGTATTTAATTAATTTAATTAATGAGGGATTGAACTGACTTCACTTTAGGGCTTCTCAGACTTATACAATGGGGTGTTCACATGCTGTTCTTTCTACCTGAAATACTTTTACCCATCTCCACTGGGGATCCCCCATTCATTTTTCAAAACTTCACTTAATTGTTTTGGCTCTTCTGAATCCCTTGAAATTTCATATGAATTCGAATCATCTAATTGTCAATTACTGAAGACATTTCTGCTGAAAATTTTATAAGAACTTCATCAAATCTGTAGATCAATTTAGGGATTACTGATATTTTGTCAATATTAAGTCTCTAAATCCATAATCATGGGATACCTTACCATTCATTGGAATTTCTTTAATAGCTTTCAAAAGTGCTTTCCTAGTTTTCAGTATACAATTATTACACTTCTTTTGTCATATTTAAACCAAAATATATTTTTCTTTTTGATGCTATTTTAAATGGAATTTTTTGATTAATTTTATTTTTAGAATGCTCACTCCTACTATACATATAGTTGACATATATGCATTGACTATGCACCCTTGCTGAAATAATTTTTTAGTCCAATTTTTTAGTGGAACTATCCAGTTCAGTTCAGTCACTCAGTCGTGTCCGACTCTTTGCGACCCCATGAATCGCAGCACGCCAGGCCTCCCTGTCCATTACCAACTCTCGGAGTTCACTCAGACTCACGTCCATCGAGTCAGTGATGCCATCCAGCCATCTAATCCTCTGTCGTCCCCTTCTCCTCCTTCCCCCAATCCCTCCCAGCATCAGAGTCTTTTCCAATGAGTCAACTCTTCGCATGAGGTGGCCAAAGTACTGGAGTTTCAGCTGATCTCCTTCAGAATGGACTGGTTGGATCTCCTTGCAGTCCAAGGGACTCTCAACAGTCTTCTCCAATACCACACTTCAAAAGCATCAGTTCTTTGGGACTCAGCTTTCTTCACAGTCCAACTCTGACATCCATACCTGACAACTGGAAAACCAGAGCCTTGACCAAATGGACCTTTGTTGGCAAAGTAATGTCTCTGCTTTTAAATATGCTATGTAGGTTGGTCATAACTTTCCTTCCAAGGAGTAAGTGTCTTTTAATTTCATGGCTGCAATCACCATCTGCAGTGATTTTAGAGCCCCCCAAAATAAAGGCTGACACTGTTTCCACTGTTTCCCCATCTATTTCCCATGAAGTGATGGGACCAGATGCCATGATCTTCATTTTCTGAATGTTGAGTTTTAAGCCAACTTTTTCACTCTCCTCTTTCACCTTCATCAAAAGTCTTTTTAGTTCCTCTTCACTTTCTGCTATAAGGGTGGTGTCATCTGCATATCTGAGGTTATTGATATTTCTCCCGGCAAGCTTGATTCCAGCTTGTGCTTCTTCCAGCCCAGAGTTTCTCATGATGTACTCTGCATATGTTAAATAAGCAGGGTGACAATATACAATTTTGACGTACTCCTTTTCCTATTTGGAACCAGTTTGTTGTTTCATGTAAAGCTCTAACTGTTGCTTCCTGACCTGCATACAGGTGTCTCAAGAGGTAGGTCAGGTAGTCTGGTATTCCCATCTCTTTCAGAATTTTCCATAGTTTATTGTGATCCATACAGTCAAAGGCTTTGGCATAGTCAATAAAGCAGAAATAGATGTTTTGCTGGAACTCTCTTGCTTTTTCCATGATCCAGCAGATGTTGGCAATTTGATCTCTGGTTCCTCTGCCTTTTCTAAAACCAGCTTGAACATCAGGAAGTTCACGGTTCATGTATTGCTGAAGCCTGGCTTGGAGAATTTTGAGCATTACTTTACTAGCATGTGAGATGAGTGCAATTGTGCAGTAGTTTGAACATTCTTTGGCATTGCCTTTCTTTGGGATTGGAATGAAAACTGACCTTTTCCAGTCCTGTGGCCACTGCTGAGTTTTCCAAATTTGCTGGCTTATTGAGTGCAGCACTTTCACAGCATCATCCTTCAGGATTTGAAATAGCTCAACTGGAATTCCATCACCTCCACTAGCTTTGTTCGTAGTGGAACTATTAGGACTTTCTATATACAAAATCATTATCTGCAAAAGCAAATAGCTTGACTTTTCACTTCTTTTTTTCTTAATTGAAGGCGGTTTCTTTTTCATAACTAATTTTTCTGGCTATACATTGCACTGAAATGTTGAATAGAACTGGTGAGAGAAGACCATAGAATATAATCATAGAACATATCTTGTATGATTTCAATCTTTTCAATTTATTAAGACTTTTTTATGACTTAATATATGATCTATCTTGGAAACTTTCCCATGTGAACTTGAATAGAATGTGCTCTATTATAAGGTGGTGTGTTCTATAGATGTCTATTACATCTAGTTGGTACATAGTATTATTATTATCTTTTATTTTTATACTAATTTTTTTGCTTATTTGCACTGTTGAGTTGTAGTGTCGAGTCCTAGAATTTGCAGTGTTGAGTCCTAGAACTGTTACTGATGAATTATTTATTTTTCATTCAGTTCTATCAGATATTTCTTCATGTATTTTGAGATTCTCTTTTGAGGTTCATGCTGCTGCTGCTGCTAAGTCGCTTCAATCGTGTCCGACTCTGTGCGACCCCATAGACAGCAGCCCACCAGGCTCCCCTGTCCCTGGGATTCTCCAGGCAAGAACACTGGAGTGGGTTGCCATTTCCTTCTCCAATGCATGAAAGTAAAAAATGAAAGTGAAGTCATTCAGTCATGTCTGACTCTTAGCAACTCCATGGACTGCAGCCTACCAGGCTCCTCCATCCATGGGATTTTCCAGGCAAGAGTACTGGAGTGGGTGCCATTGCCTTCTCCATTTGAGGTTCATACATTTTCATAGATGTTATATCTTCCTGATGGGCTGACATTTTTATTTTTATCATTATGATTGTGGCCCTTTATCTCTAGTAACTTTTTTTATTTTAAGATCAATTTTGTCTTGATATTGTTGAGCCATTCCAATTCCCTATAGTTGCTCTTTGTATGGTATATATATTTCTATTCTTTTTATTTTCAAGCTATTTGTGTCTTTGAATTTAAATTGCATCTCCTGCTGATAGCTTCCCTGATAGCTCAGTGGGTAAAGAGTCCACCTGCAATACAGGATACTAGGTTCGATTCCTGGGTTGGAAAGATCCCCTGGAGAAGGGTAAGGCTACCCACTGCAGTATTTTGGCCTGGAGAATTCCATGGACAGTATAGTCCATGGGGTCGCAAAGAGTCAGACACGACTGAGGGACTTTAACTTTCCAGTTGAGAGCATATAGTTTTATCTAGATTCTTTTTTTCTTTCATCCAATATAAATATCTCTGCCTTTTCACTGGGCTTTGTAATCCAGTTACATTCAATGATATTATTGATATAGGTTGTCTACACCTGCAGTTTCCTCTTTTCTTTCTACTTCAGGTGTATTTTGTTGCACTATTCTCTTTTTGGTATACCTTTTGATTACATAGATTTTTTTAGTATAACATTTAAACTGTTTAAATACCTTTTAAATTGTATTTTTTAATTATTAGTGACTTCTCCAGGGCTTATAATATATATCTAAGTTATAAGAATCTACTTTAGATTTATATTGACTTAGATCCATAACAATATAGAATACATTATATATTGTATATATAACACATATATATATATATTATAACATATATACTTATGTTATACATATGCTATAGCAATATAACATGCATAAATATTATGTCATTGTCTACTTTTAATCATTTAAGAGAAGAAAAGGAACATGTAATACCATATCTAAGAATAGAGCTTCAAAATGCATTAAGTAAAAAAGTAATAGAACTGAAAGGTGAACTAGAAAAACCCACAATTATAGTTGTGGATGGCAACGCTTTTCTCTCAGTAATCAATAAAATGAGTTGACAAATAATTGGCAAGAAAGAAGACCTGAAAAGACTACAAATCACAAGACCTAATTGCCATTTATAAAACATACCATTAGAAGAAAAATATACCTTCAAGTGCACATATAAGTTTCTTGAAGATGTGCCAATAAAGACCAAACATTGAAAACACTTAAAGTATACCCTGTTACCATAATGGAATTAACATCAAAATCAACATCAGAAATATCTAGAAAAATCCTCAAATATGTGGAAACTAAGCAATATACTTCCAAAAAAAGTGTGGGTCAAGAGTAATTTCTACTAGAAATTATTTTGAAGTACATGAAAATGAGTTCACTCTACTTAGCTTTAGAAAAATAATAAACTACTAGGTTTTAGTAATGCATAATTAGAATTTAAATTAAAATATACCAAAACACTGTAGTATGTACAATAGCATCCCCAAATATTTAATATTTAGGGATATCTAACTAAATATTCAAAGTGTGCATGTGTGCTCAGTCACTCAGGTGTGTCTGACTCTTTGCTACTCCATGGATTCTATCTCACCAGGCTGCTCTGTCCATGGGATTTTCCAGGCAAGAATACTGGAGTGGGTTGCCAATTCCTCCTCCAGGGGATCATCCCAACGTAGTGATCAAACCCGTGTCTCCTGCATCTCATGAAGATTCTTTACTGCTGAGGCATCAGGGAATCCCCAAATATGCAATATATTTGAAGTTAAATAAAAATATCAATGAATAAATAAATATAGACATATGCCACATTTTCTGTAGAAGAAATATAGACATATGCCACATTTTCAGTAGAAGAAATTCTCTTTGAATTTATCTGCCAGTTCATTGCAACCACAATCTAAATCTCACAAAATTTTTGTAGACTTGACGTTTATTTGAAAATTGACATTGAAAAGGGAAGTCTATAATAATAGCAAGACAAAAGAAGAAAAAGCTTAGAGGACTAATATTACTTGATTTCATGATTTAATAAAAAGCCACAGTAATCAAGACAATGTGATAGTAGCACAAGCACATAGATGAATGGAGAAATTCAGAAAGAGAAATTTAAATATATGTCAATTGATTAACAACCAAAATTTCAAGTTATTTAAATTGAGAGTCTTTTCTACTAGCATTTCTGGAACACTAATTTATGAAAGAAAAAATCAAAACCAAAATGGGAAAAAAATTCTTGAATTCATACTTCTCATCATATACAATGAAGATTTCTAATATTTCCCCCATCATTCTAACCAATATGTCAAATGAACAAATATGCAGTCTGTTCCAAGTATTGTTAGTTCATCACGTGCCTAATCTCAGGGATCTCTTATAGGTTAACTTTAGCCCCAATTTTATGTATATATGTATGTATTATATTTGCTCTTGAGTACCCCTAAATGTGAAAAATTGACTATTTCAGCTTTCTTCTAATTTACTCATAAAATAGTCAATATAGAAATTATAACATCCTCCTTTGATACCTATTACAGTGAACATGTACTGTTAAATTTTTTAATGCCCTGCAGAAAATATTTAGAAATTTTAAAAGAAGTAATATTATACTATCTAACTTTTCTTTGTTTAAATATACAATTTATATAGGTTACGGTTTTTCTCATATACATCTCATTTCTAATTGATTTTCATATATTGCTGTATATACATTATACAATATATAAACATTACTTTGTACCATCATAACACTCAGCCTGCCTGCTGACTTTGGAGAAAGAGTTATATTTCACAGATTTTATGTTTCTAAGAGTTAGCAAGTATATGGTTCTGTGATAAGTGCTTCGTTGTTGTCCACATTTTAAATTCTAAATTAGGTTTCTGACTGCCAAAGATCTAATGAACCATTTATAATTTATCTTTTGTGGATTTCAAAGACTCTTATTAGAATTCTGAATAAGCTTGGAGAATGTGAATAGAAGTCACAGGAAAAATAACCAAATTTAGTAAGATATATCATATATTTAAAATGTTATGCAACATATACTTGGATATTGCAAACCTTAATTAATGCATTAAAGTGCCTTCATTATAAAAATATCAAAAAGCAATATTTATAAAATAATAAACAATTTACCTCAATACTTACTTTTAAATGTTTAAATATTCCAACACTGGTTAGAAAAAATCAATACATTCTATTTAGAAGAATGACAAGAATTGTGTACAAGGTTAACTTAAAGTACTCTATAGATGAATCAGAGTAATAAACAGAAATAACATGATTTTAAAGGAATTCTGCCATAATTTCCATAATATATTGTTTAACACTTTCAAGTATTAAAATGAGAGCAATAAGTGGAAATGTAATGTTTATCCAACACTTATCAAGTGTATATTATAAAATATGTGATGTGGTGAAAAAATGGGTGTAAACAAAATCTAATTCCCATACGCGTGTGTGCACATTCAGTCATGTTTGACTCTTTGTGACTCCATGGACTATAGCCCACCAGGCTCCTCTGTCCATGGGATTCTCCAGGCAAGAATACTGGAGTGGGTATTCATTTCCTTCTCCAGGGAATCTTCCCAACTCAGGGATCAAACATGTCTCCTGCATTGCAGGCACATTCTTTACTTCTTGAGCCATTGAGGCTTTCCTAATTTCCAAATATTTTAGTAAAATCAGACAGATCTCCATGCAGACTACAATAAATTATAAAATCATAAATAGATCATTATAAAAGGACAGAAATATTATTTCTAATTTGTTATATTAAGGAAAGATCCCTCGCTTACTACCTCACATCCATTAGAATAACTACTATTTTTAAAAAGAAAAAAAATCTAGAAAATAACAAGTGTTGGAGATGATGTGAAGAAATTAGAACCTTTGGACATTACTGGTGGAATGTAAAATGGTACAGTCACTGTAGAAGATAGTAGGATGGTTCCCCAAAAAATTAAACATGGAATTATGACAGGATCCAGAAATCCCACTTGTATGTTTATACCCAAAAAGAATTGAAAAAAAGAGACACAAACAGACATTTGTATTCCAAATAACCGTTACTCACAGTAACCAAAGATAAGAAAAAAAAAAAAAAAAACTATCTCCATCAACAAATGAATGAATAAACAAAATATGACATACAGAAACTATGTATTATTATTCAGCATTAAAAAGGAATGAAACTCTGATACATGCTACAAGATGTCTAAACCTTGAAAACATTATGGTAAGTGAAATTAGCTAGATAAAAATGACAAATACTGTAAAATTTCATTTATACAAGGTACCTAGAATACTCAAATTCATAGAAATGGAGAGTAGAATAGTGGTTACTGGAGGATATATTTAATGGGTATAGATTTTCAGTTTGGATGATGTAGAAGCTAGTGGTGATAGTGAAACAACAATTTAAATGGACTTAGTAATAAGACATCCAGACAGCCTGGAATGTGAAGTCAAGTGGGTCTTAGAAAACATCACTACGAACAAAGCTAGTGGAGGTGATGAAATTCAAGTTGAGCTATTTCAAATCCTGAAAGATGATGCTGTGAAAGTGCTGCACTCAATATGCCAGCAAATTTGGAAAACTCAGCAGTGGCCACAGGACTGGAAAAGGTCAGTTTTCATCACAATTCCAAAGAAAGGCAATGCCAAAGAATGTTCAAACTACTGCACAATTACACTCATCTCACACTCTGGTAAAGTAATTCTCAAAATTCTCCAAGCCAGGCTTTAGCAATACGTGAACCATGAACTTCCAGATGTTCAAGCTGGTTTTAGAAAAGGCAGAGGAACCAGAGATCAAATTGCCAACATCCGCTGGATCATTGAAAAACGAAGATAGTTCCAGAAAAACATCTATGTCTGCTTTATTGACTATGCCAAAGCCTTTGACTGTGTGGATCACAAACTGTGGAAATTTCTGAAAGAGAAGGGAATACCAGACCACCTGACCTGCCTCTTGAGAAATTTGTATGCAGGTCAGGAAGCAACAGTTAGAACTGGACATGGAACAACAGACTGGTTCCAAATAGGAAAAGGAGTTCATCAAGGCTGTATATTGTCACCCTGCTTATTTAACAAATGCAGAGTACATCATGACAAATGCTGGGCTGGAAGAAGCACAAGCTGGAATCAAGATTGCTGGGAGAAATATCAATAACCTCAGATATGCAGATGACACCACCCTTATGGTAGAAAGTGAAGAGGAACTAAAAAGCCTCTTGATGAAAGTGAAAGAGGAGAGTGAAAAAGTTGGCTTAAAGCTCAACATTCAGAAAATGAAGATCATGGCATCTGGTCCCATCACTTCATGGGAATTAGATGGGGAAACAGTGTCAAACTTTATTTTTGGGGGCTCTAAAATCACTGCAGATGGTGACTGTAGCCATGAAATTAAAAGACACTTACTCCTTGGAAGGAAAGTTATGACCAACCTAGATAGCATATTGAAAAGCAGAGACATTACTTTGCTAACAAAAGTCCGTCTAGTCAAGGCTATGGTTTTTCCAGTGGTCATGTATGGATGTGAGAGTTGGACTGTGAAGAAAGCTGAGCGCCGAAGAATTGATGCTTTTGAACTGTGCTGTTGGAGAATACTCTTGAGAGTCCCTTGGACTGCAGGGAGGTCCAACCAGTCCATCCTAAAGGAGATCAGTCATGGGTGTTCATTGGAAGGACTGATCCTGAAGCTGAAACTCCAATACTTTGGCCACCTCATGAGAAGAGTTGACTCATTGGAAAAGACCCTGTTGCTGGGAGGGACTGGGGGCAGGAGGAGAAGGGGACAACAGAGGATGTGATGGCTGGATGGCATCACTGACTTGATGGACGTAAGTTTGGGTGAACTCCGGGAGTTGGTGATGGACAAGGAGGCCTGGCATGCTGAGATTCACAGGGTCGCAAAGAGTTGGACATGACTGAGCGACTGAAGTGAACTGATACAAAGGATCAGGTTGTATACTGAAGTTTAGTATGCCAATAACAATTTACAGACATCTGGTTTCTCATTTCTCTCCAGTGCTAGAATTTACTCAGCTTTATTTTCAAGCCTGAAGCCAAGAGAGATAAATATAGGGACAATCAAAGAAGAACATTTTTGCCCTGAAGTTTTCTTCCATGACTCAAACTATGCACATATTTGATGAAGGGAAAATATGTCCTAACCCAGGAGTATGAAATATAATTTATAAAATTATTTTAGAATTTTATATCATAAGACATGTTCTCTTCTCCAGTATGTAAGTGAAAAAATATATAGCGTGACTATCCTTAGAAATATGATCCTTAAGAAATAAACTTTTAAAAATATTGATTTATCTAGTATTTACTAAATTGTGGTTTTTTTTAATTTAAATTTATTTATTTTAATTGGAAGCTAATTACTTTACAATATTGTATTGGTTTTGCCATACATCAACATGAATCTGCCACCGGTGTACACATGTACCCTATCCTGAACCCCCATCCCACCTCCCTCCCTGTACCATCCCTCTGGGTCATCCCAGTGCACCAGCTCCAAGCATCCTGTATCCTGCATGGAACCTGGACTGGTGATTTGTTTCTTATATGATATTATATATGTTTCAATTCCATTTATCCAAATCATCCCACCTTCTCCCTCTCCCACAGAGTCCTAAATTGGTTTTTAAAATGAGCAATAGTAAGTATATTGATATCCTTGCTAAAATTAAGCATACAACCTTTCCCAAGCAACATTTGAAATAACTATTGCATATTTGTCTGTATATTCACACATTTAATTTTTAAAACAAATGCAAATTCCCTTTTACTATTTAGTTAATAAGCAAGTTTACAACATGAACACAAACTACAAAAATATGCCATATTTTAAATTTGAAAAATACTTAAATGACTATATTATCTAAGAAGAGTACTCTGAGAAAATATTTTGAACGGGTTTAGACTCTCTTTAATATCTTCAACCAATAGCCTCTACAGCAAAATTAAGACACTTTCTGGATAACTCTGGCCATGCTCACGGCTAACTATCCTTCCAAATATGTCTTCATTCAGAACTACTAGACACAATTTCTTAACTCTCATTAAGACATCTTGCTGCCCTGTAACTTTTTATTCACTGACTACTATCTGACTTTGGAGATGATGGGCAATTAATGATTAATCCACGTAAAGGTAGTTTCCCTTTATTTAGATGTATTATCTTTCCCAAAATGAATATTTTCATTATACAAGTACCTAACATAGACATTATTCAACTTCAAAAAATTAGTGTGTGGAAATTTCACTCGTCTTTTAGAAAACTTGAATGAATCCATTATCCTCAATTCAGAATCCTGAGAAAACTGTCTTTTGCATCACTTAATTTCTGCATTAAAGAGAATCAGGCACCCAGATGATACTTTTATTCACCTTTAACAGAATAATGGGTCTACAAATTTAATGTTTTTA
Organism: Bubalus bubalis; assembly: GCF_019923935.1. Classification (NCBI taxonomy): domain Eukaryota; kingdom Metazoa; phylum Chordata; class Mammalia; order Artiodactyla; family Bovidae; genus Bubalus; species Bubalus bubalis. The sequence continues at coordinate 28,999,537 of NC_059171.1, read as the reverse complement.
TGTTACTACATTAGTTACTTGAAAAATTTTCAAGTTTTAATAACCTTTATTGATTCTAAACTCCTGAATAGTTCCATGTCAATAAATTATACTCTAAGAACAACTTTGAAATCTTAAATTACAAATACTGAGATCTTTAACATATTTTATATAAGCTAGTTATTTGGATCTCTAAGTCAAACATGGATTTGCCAGATTGTAGGATTATTCTCAGCAGTTTGACATATTTACCTGGGTAGAAGACAAATAGGCCTCCTGAAAAGGAGTAAGAACATGAAATTGATTCAGAGTTGTATTGACAATAAGGCTTAAAGAACAAAACAATAAATTGACAGTTAGTAGTTTAACTGGACATATCCTCTCTCCAAACTCTTAAAAATATGCTATGCATTCTAAATTACAAGTTAAAATTTGGTGTTATAAATAATATATTTTTGATGACTGTATTGTTTATTCCATAGAGTAAGTGCTAAATTGACTAATATTAAATTGTGTATTTTATTTCTGAATCTAGGGTACATAAAGATATTATAAACAGATATATGGATAGATGTATAGATACAGCTGTTCAGTTCTAATGCTAAAGATGTCAAATAACTGGAATTGAAATGTCAGTTTTATTCACTAAATTGATATCTTAATTATCCTTTTTATATTTTTTGCATAGAAATTTATATATGTAAGGAGTCTTAGAAATCTGTAAATATTGTCTTTTAATCTTATAAATGATTCAACTCGTATCTAAACAACTTGTCAAAGTACATGCAGCTATCAAGTATAAAAATAAATAATAATTTTGATTATCTATCTTCTTAGTATTTCTTTTGCTTTTACTTAAAAACTGTAACTAGTTAAAAAAACTAGCTTATTTTTAAAAAAGGAACATATGTTGCAACTAACATTTAATAAACCTAAACGATCCTGAGCATTCCACCCAATTTGTGATTTTTCAATGAATTCTTATTATTCACACAACGACATTTGAATGTGAATATTTATGGGTACTAGTGTATGAACCTGACTAAAATGTCTAAATAATATAAGTTCATTTTATTTTCTAAGCTATAAAGGTATATAACAAACTAATAAAAATCAAACCGCTTTAGTATGATGTCCTTTTTGAAGGCAAATAAAGGAATTTATGTTCTTGTAATAAAAATTAAGAAGTATACATTCTTATAATAAAAACCTATTAATATTTTAGTGTATTCTAATAATGACATTAAGCAAACAACTGAAACTGCTGAATAAAGAAAATGAGAGAATTTTTTCTCCTTCTATGTTATACCGCAAGCCAACATTTTATCTACATAATACAAAATTGTATTAGTAGTCACATTATTCCCTATTATTTACTTTTCATCTAACTTTACTATGTTCTAGTAGAAATCAAACTAGCACTCACCACTGGTTTAATGACTGCCCCAGCAGTTCTGGTAGGAAAGAGGAGAACCACAAATTAAAAAATTACTCATAGGCTACATTCTGGATCATAGCTTCCTTTAACCCTAAAAGACTATAAAGGTTATGCATTCAAACCTTTCAGATTTGAATTCAAACCATTCAAACCTTAAAGATCATAGTGGCTAATGACTTTCTATGTAAAGTCTTTACTTTCTAGGTGATGGGAGTTTTCTATAGCCCCAGTTCTCCAGCTTTTCATTCAGAAATTTAACATGCCTTATGTGGCAGAATGTATTTTTCAAACTTGGCCAAACCACAGTGTCTCCCATCCAACACGCTCTTCTACTCTGCAATTCTCATCAAAATCTGGACTCAAATCTTTTCTTATTGAATCTTGGCTGGTTTGATGACTGCTTCTAATAAAAAAGAAAATGGCATGATTTCACAGACTGGGTCAGAAGAGTGTACAGCTGCCACCTGACTCTCCTGGAAGTTTGGTTCTAGAACATTCCTTCTCATGATTTTTCCACTCATAGTAATGCCATATGGCGAGAAGCCCAAGTCACACAAAGAGGCCACCTGTAGATACTCTGGTTGATAATCACAACTATTGCAAACCATCGTCTCACCCAGCCCAGGCACTAAGTCAGTGAAGAAGTTACCTGGGGAGTAAATCTTCCAGACCAAATCTTTCTATCTTCCAGCCATTCAGGTCTTCAAAGATAAGCATTTGTGGAGAAGAGAGACACCTTCACCACTGAGTCTTTCCTGAGTTTCTGTCCAATAGAATATGAAACACTATAAAATATTTGTGATTTAACACCACTAAATTTGGGGGTGATCATTATGCGGCAATTGGGCTACTGTTGCAAAGAAGACACATGTTGGATGTGAAAGTTAGAAGAAGATCTCAACCTGAAGGACATGTATATTAATGAAATGGAAACCTGAAGTGGTGTCTTGGGTGATACAAGCAATAATTCCTTGGCATCCTACTTCTAACAAGAAATGATTATTTGAAAATGTATTTTTAAATCACAGTTATTTTTGTTTTTCCTTGAAATACATTTCGGAAATCTGCATCTTGAGTATATAATTCAACAATCCATAAATGTAAGAATTCAGCTATATGAAGCTAATATTGAAAGAGAGACTTTTAGTCATCAAGTTTCATTCACCAAGTATTATTTGGGAACATATAAGAATGGGAGTTAAGGACAGTTATTTCCCTGATCAGGGATCAAACCTGGGCCCTCAGCAGTGAAAGCAAGTTCTAACCACTGGAGCCACCAGGAAATCCCCCAGTTAACCTGTTAATGTATATTTGTAGACACATAAAAGACTTCCAAAACAGCTGAGCTTATTGGGAAGCATGGTCTTCATAGAGCCTCATATTGAAATAACATTAATGATAAAAGCTATAAATTATTCTCTTTCCTTAGCCTTATCTTCAGAGTAGATTATGTATATATGTGTGTCAGAAATATACATATACTTTGAACCCTGCTTAGGACCTCATATGAATATAATCAAGGTCTACAGTTTTACCAGAGGCTCGGCAGGGGAAAGAGCTGCATCTAAGATCCCTCAGGTTGCTGGCAGACTTCATCTCCTTATAGTTTTAGGACCAAGACTCCATTTTCTTGCTGGTTGTTAGCCAGGAGTTGCCTCTGCCAGTCCTGTGCCACATGGTCACTTGTGACACCCATTCCCCCTTGCCGTGTAACATAGCCTTATTAAGAGAGTGACATCACGTCACCTTCACCACATTCTCATGGCTCAGAATCAAGTAACAAGTCCTGCCCAAACTCACCCTGAGAAGGAATTACACAAGATTGTCTCTATTTGGTGAGGTCACTGTGTGTGTGTGTGTGTGTGTGTGTGTGTGTGTGCGTGTGTGCGCGCGCACATGCTCAGTTGTATCCGACTCTCTGTGACCCTCTGGACTGTAGCCAGCCAGTCTCCTCTGCCTGTGGGATTCTCCAGGCAAGAATACTGGAGTGGGTTGTCATTTCCTTCTCCAGGGGTCACCCTGAGGCTGTTCAAAAATGCCTTTGAATAATGTGTTCAGTCACAGGGCAAATGTGATTAGACACAGAAGGATATAGTGCCTGTTTTGAAAAGCAGAGTTTATATCAAGAATTCAAAGAATTTTTACTTAGACAATGAATATTTAATTATTAACACTATCTAATATTTGAGTAGTCCTTGTGTGTCAGATATTATCCTAAGTCACAATCAGATCAGATCAGATCAATCGCTCAGTCGTGTCCGACTCTTTGCAACCCCATGAATCGCAGCACGCCTGGCCTCCCTGTCCATCACCAACTCCCGGAGTTCACTCAGACTCATGTCCATCGAGTCAGTGATGCCATCCAGCCATCTCATCCTCTGTCGTCCCCTTCTCCTCCTGCCCCCAATCCCTCCCAGCATCAGAGTCTTATCCATACCCTATGCAATATGTTTTATTATCACTATTTTATATGTGAAGAAAATGAGGCAATAAGATCTTACCAAACACATAGTTAGTTAGTAAGTAGCAAATTGAGATTTGAAGGAAGGCAACTTTTCTACAATTCTTCACTATTTGTTCTTATATCTCTTGAAGATAGTCTCCATTAATTTAGGCTGAATGGTTTATAGACTCTAAACAACATCTAAAATATGGCACATATTTTGTATGTTTAATAAATACATATTATTTTTCCTTTATGTATGCACATGCTATGAAACCTACGATCAATACCTATATTTGATTAATAGGCTTCCAGGTGGCTTTAGTGGTAAAGAACATGCCTGCCAATGCAGGAGACATAAGAGACATGGGTTTGATCCCTGGGTAGGGGAGATCCGTGGAGGAGGGCATAGCAACACACTCCAGTATTCTTACTTGAAGAATCCCTTGGACAGGGGAGCCCGGTGGGCTACAGTCCATAGGATTGCAAAGAGTCAGACACGACTGAAGTGATTTAGCATGCATGCATGTTTGATTAATATGAAAATAAAATACCACTTCTATGGAAACTTAGGTTTCTGAACTGAACATAAGTTCATTTTACATGAAGCACTATCTCATAGGGAATGATGGAGAGAATCTAATGTTATATTAAAACCCATCTTGTACAATTTGCCAAAACCTGACCTTTATCCTTCTATTGATGGAATCAGTATTACAGACTACCTGCTTCCTACACAATGTCTGAAAATTAATTACAACATATTACTTGACCTTTTTTACTTTGTGCTTGTGTATACTACCTGCCTGTTCTGTTTCAATCCTTGCTTCCTTTTAAACATCACATTTATCAGTTGTTATCTAAGTACTCTACCCTAGGTTGTCTTTCCCCCATTAATAAAATCTCCTTTGATACACTGAGTTATTTCAGCCACTAGATTTATTGGCTAAGACTCAATCTCTCACCCTTCTCTCCCTCACCCTCTGCCCCTCTTTTTCTTCCTCCCTTCTCTCATACTTCCATTTACTTCACTTCATTTCTAGCTTCTCCTTCTCTCTCTTTCTCTCTCTCCTGCTCTGGCTCTCAGTCTCCTATGCCTCTCAGTTTTCCACTGAGAACTACACTTCACAAATAAATAATCAGTTGTAAAGAACTGTAGATGACATGTAAAGTTAAAAATACATGCTACCACTAGGTGAAAATATATACATATAATATCAAGTTATAATATTACCATAGACATAAATTAACTCACTTGAATTCAAACTAAAGTTACTATAATAGTTCAATTCATATTATTTTAGCTTAAGACTGGCAAGAAATTCAGTTTTTTGTTTTGCATTTTTTTGCTTAGAATCACCCGACTTGTGAAACACAGTGACAGAAACTCCTCCTTATGCATTGACTTCAGAGAAAATTAAAAACAGTTTCTTACCCTTTCTATCCAAAGACCCTTGCTGAATTATGACATCAGGTCTTGTTTTACTAATTTCACATTTTTCAAGTTGTTTTTTTTTTTTTTTCCCCCATTTGTTGGGAGGAAGAAACCAAAACAATTTGATAGAGAATTTAACAAACAGAAAATTAAGTAATGATTTATGTCACATGCAATTTCCTCTGGGTCCCTGAGAAATTTCTACACTTTCTATGTATGTTTACAATCTACATTCTAACTTGGCATGTCTTAAGAATTGGCTGTTTCCAAAAAAGGCTGGATAAGGTGTGAGGCTTAACTAAGACAATGAAGAAATTCAGTGCCCCAGGATTTTAGGGGAAAAAAATAGAAACACAAAGACATTCATGAAAATATGTGAGTTTATTATAATAGTTATATTTTATCACTTAGAAAAATTACTTATAAACATACCTTTTCACGTCTGGGTCAGCATCATATTGATTGACTCCATGTATTTTAATCTTATTTAATCTTCTCAGGACTGCAATAGGTAAAGCACCTTCCACACATCTGAAACAGGTTTTACATTTGCAAGTTCCTTAATGCTACAGCACTCCCAATGAACAACTTTTCAATTGCCATAAAAACCATTCCTAAATTCCGATCCTTTAAAAAATATATATATTTCTATAAATATACTTTATTATTACTATTACCTTCTGGAACTTTTATTTCTTTGTTGATATCATTGATTATTCTCTTCAATAAAACCATCTAATTGAAGATACCTATAATTTTATTGCATTGTAGGTGTATTAAGAATGGATTGTGTATGTGTATTAGCCACTCAATCGTGTCTTATTCTTTGTGATCTCATGTTCTGTAGCTCCTCTAGGCTCCTCTGTGCATGAAATTCTCCAGACAAGAATACTGGAATGGATTGCCATTCCATTCTCCAGGAGATCTTTCCAACCCAGTGATTGAACCCAGGTCTCCTGCATTGCAGGCAGATTCTTAACCATCTGAGCAACCAGAGAAGCCCTAAGAACAAATTAGGTACTTTTATTTTTCAGGTGAATCAATATATTTAAGACCTATCTAGTTTTAGCTTTAATGTATACATTTGAAGTGAGAATAAGTTTAACATTTGGGGCAAGTAGGACACAATGAATTTTGACTGGGGGAGCAAATAAATGGAGAGAAGAAAGAATAAATGAACAGTGGAAGGTGTTTAGTTTTATTAAAAATGACAGAAAACTTAATTGAAATAAAGTAGCATATATTATGCATTTATTCACTTATATAACAGATGTCCACAGAGTGGATTCTGTAACAAATGAAATACACACACACATATATATATATATATATATTCTAGTTGTAGAGTCAGACTATAAACACATAATTTAAATTATGCAGATTCTATTTATGACATTCTTGAAGAGGCAACACTATAGTGATGGAAAAAAGATGAGTGGTTATTAAAATTTAGGGTTGATGTGGTGTGATATTGGTTATATGTGGCTCTGCACACACTAAAATTCATGGAAATGCATATCCTAAATTAAAGGTGATTTTATTGAACATTAAAATAAAACCCAAAGATATAGAATTTTCAATAAATAGACTGGTTGAAATATAATAAACTGACAGTATCAAGTTTTAATAATGATGTGCAACAATTGAACAATTCATTTACTACTGGCAGAAACTAGATTTGTATAACAACTTTAGAAAACTTCTTGGCATATTTACTACATATGCATACCTTATAACCCCCAAATTCATGTCCCATAAATATACCCAACAAAAAATGCAGACATAAGACTCTAAAAACTGTGCAACATATATCTAAGTAGTATTCATAATGGATTGGTGTGTGTGTGATATTTTCAAGGACAAAAAGAACCTCAAGGTAATTTTTTAATGAGCTAATAATTTAAATTTAAACATTAATTTCTGAAATATTTTAAAAGTAATTTTCATACTTAAAAGCATATAATGTAAAACAAGTTTATGATTGTTAGAATTCAAGATTTTAAGCATGAAAGAAATTAAAATGTAAGTAAAATACATTCTTCCTAAATTAAAATTGGAAATAAGAATGCCAGTTTCAGATGCATTAAATTATACATATATATATATATACACATATATATGTGTATATATATATATATAACTATCTCTGAGCTATACTATTGAAATATGGAAACAATGACTAGTACCAGTATTGACAATCACCTTTAGTTACTATACTATATTCTCTGAACACCGTTTTCCTCTAAGGGTATCAGGGCTAATTTAATGTCTGAGGTAGCTGTACTCAATTCCTTGGTCAGGAAGATCCCCTGGAGGATATCATGGCAACCCACTCCAGTATTCTTCCTGGAGAATTCCATGGACAGAGGAGCCTGGAGGGCTACAGTCCACAGGGTTGCAAACAGTTGGACACAACTGAAGCTTCTAAGACGCACGTATCTAGCTCTACTAGTAAGATGAAGCAAGATTCTGTTACACAAGACAGAAATGCACCCAGAAAGGCATCACACAAATGTTAAATGCCATTTATTACTTGTTCCTTTGTAGCTCAGATGTTAAAGAATCTGCCTGCAATGCAGGAGACCCCGTTTTGATCCCTGGGTCTGGAAGATCCCCTGGAAAAGGAAATGGCAACCCACTCCAGTATTCTTGCCTGGAGAATTCTATGATCAGAGGAGACTGGATGGCTACACCCCAGGGGGTCACAGAGTTGGACAGGACTGAGTGACTAACACTAACACAATAAATAAATGAGTGACCATTTATGTTAAAAACATACTTCCTACAAACATCATCTTAAGAAAGTATGATATTTTTAATGTGCCTAATATTGCATTGGATCTTCAAAGAAACAAAATTATTATCTACTTTGTAAGCTGTACCTAAAAAAATCACTGTCTATTGATAAAAAGGAGGGCAGCATCTTCTAAAGGATCCCTTATCTCTAGATATGATTAAAAAAAGAAGATAGAAATATATTATCTATTGAGACTTGAATAATCCATGTTAAACTAAAGAGGAAAATCTAAAAATTGTGAAATTATTAAAACATACATCAAAAATTTATTCTTCTGTGTGTTGTCTTAATATATTGTCAAATCATAATATATTTTATCTAAAGAGCAATAAATCATATAAAGACACCAAGAAATTATTTGTTTAAAGTCTGCTCATGTTTTAATGCCAAAGACAACTAACTCAGTACTGTATTTTAATCTTATTCTCTATTTATTATATGACCATGTATTTTTAAACAAAATGTTTCTTACTGACTAAAAATTGGACAATATTAAATAAGTTTTATCATATTAATAATCATAGCTGCAGTCATAATCAGCAGAATTTCAATTCAATAAAATATTTGCAGTATTAGGGAGGGGAAACTTCCATTTTCTGGCTCTATTTTCCTGTGGGGAGTTTGCTCTGAGTGGCACTGTTGGTCAGTTTCCATACCCCACAGCTGTTCTTCCCCATCAGAGGAAGACGGGCTTATCTGAGAGTGGAATAATGAGAAACTGATTGTGTTTAGCTCAGCCCCACCTATCTTCATTCTCTCAAGTCTGCCAATCAGCACAGAGGCTCATTCTCATCCTCTCTAGGCCATGGATTAGATTGAGTAAGACAGGTTCCCATTAAGGAAGTTGTCTTACTAAACCTTTTAGATTCTAGTAATTTCTGTGTCTAGGGAGTATGCTTATTCAGGAGTGTAATGTAAACAAGTCACTTTATTATTAAATCTATAGCCATGTATGCAAATCTAGACTTTGTCAGCATATCATTATAAAAATATTTTATTCTGTCTGCTGAAAGTCTGTGACCCTCTGTTAACAGAGGCTGAACACAGATAATGGGGAATTTTCATTTCTTGTTTTAAGCCTAGATTCAGGTGCACTTGCCTGTGACCCCATAGGCAGAGACACAGACTGATACTAGGAAGTGAAATATACATGCGATGCTATGCCTTTAAAGTTTGGAGGAACTTGGTTTGGCTCAATTCATGCAGAATTTATAGGGAATTATATTGTACCGTGAGAACACTTACAAAATTGTGCAGTTGGATATGAACAATGCAGCCTTAGTAAATAGACTTCTACAGTAAAAAGTGCTATAGCTTGACTGTGAACTCCCTCCTCCTCAGTTCAGCACCAGGGTGACCAAAGTGAGGGACCTAGAAAAAATAAGAATTTTTGAATATTTTTGAAAAACAACTTAGTTAAAATAAAGCCTAAATTTCTTAAAAAGCCAGAAATAGCTCAAAAAATTACAGTTGAGGATGCATTCCTAGGTGAATTTTTATTTCAGTGTAGTCAACAATGTGTCATAAACATACTCTTCATGGGCACTTTTTCACATTTAAATTTACTTTTCAGAGTTCTGGTTTCCAAGCATCGGGCATAGACTGGCAGGTTTTCTGTCAAAGGTAAAGTCAAGTGGTTTTCCCCACTGATTTCCTTTAACCAAGACACCGTTAAGACCTCTAATTTCTTAGACAATGCTAGGTCCTGGGTTACCAAAATACAAATTTGCCAGGAATAGTTTTGCCATAGGAACTAATGATACTAAATCACTTGAGTATGAGCCTGTCCTTTTTTACTCATTTGTTGGGCTCTTTCACAGACACAGGAAATACTCACACCTGAGTATAACACTATGTCTCAAAGCATCTTTTTTGATACACAATATTAGAACTTTGAAGGAAACTGAAATCAACCCAGGTATCTGACATGTCTCAAGATTAGATTAAGTATAGAAAAAAAGGATTTGGGGGAAACTAATAATTTTATGATCAGATTCTTTATATTTTGATTTATGTTGGAATAGTTATTAGCACATAATTTCATGAAGGATTTTGAACTTAACCTACCTCAAGGACTTTTAATATATGATCAATAGCTAATTTTTCCTGACATTGGTAATGGTGGAAATTCAACTGAGAATCTCATCATGGTTGACATTTTATTTTTGGACTATCTGTATTTTATCATTTAATCTCATTGTAAAACTTTCATAACATATATTGATACAAGTTTGAACTTTTTTGGTTTGAGGTTTAAAGTTGGCTTACAGATATCTGAATTAATGTACACCATGACTTATAATCCCATGGATGGAGGAGACTGGTGGGCTGCTGTCCATGGGGTCGCTAAGAGTGGGACATGACTGAACGACTTCACTTTCACTTTTCACTTTCATGCATTGGAGAAGGAAATGGCAACCCACTCCAGTATTCTTGCCTGGAGAATCCCAGGGACGGGGGAGCCTGGTGGGCTGCTGTCTATGGGGTCGCACAGAGTCGGACACGACTGAAGCAACTTAGCAGCAGCAGCAGCAGCAGCAGCATGACTTATTTTTAAACTGTAATTTTCTTTAGAAGTGATATTAGAACAATCAGCAAGTGATTGGGGCACATGAAGTTATAAGCAGAATGGTTCAATTGCAATCTCTCTTTTGCTGGATTGCATTATTGTAAAAATATGCATTACCCTCTTGTTAAGCTTTTTCCTTTTGGAACTCTCTCTATTGTATCCCTTTCCACTAGACCTCTCCATGATATTAGACCATACTACCTTTTCTCAGCCTTGGCTGGGTGAATCTCTTTAAATCTGTGATTCACAACCTGACCCATATCTTGTCCCCAAGGAACATTTGGTATTTTCTGGAGACTATTTTATTTTTTACAACTTGGGGTTGATACTTGTATCTAGTGGGTAAAGAGATTGAAGACATTGGTAAACAATAATGCACAAGACAATGCTACCTTCCTTTCCCTCCCCCAAAAGACAAAGAATTATCTGATCTCAAATGTTAGTAATGGTGAATTGGAGAAACTCAGCTTTAGACAATGAAATGTATAAAGGGACGTGAATCATTTCTGAGCACTGCAGTATATTTCTGCCATTAGTCTTTTCATCTACCATGAGATAAGTGAAGGGGCTCAGATAGGAGTGGCCCCCAATGTCTTAGATCCCCAAGTGAAGAAGACAGGGAGCAGTGTCACAGGCAAGTCACAGGGGAAATATAATGTGACAAAGAAATCTTTTTGTTGTTACAAGCCATTAAAATTTAGGAATACTTTGTTATCTTATATAAATGTAAGCTGATTAACTACTTACTGTTTTTTAGTGATAAGATGAACAGTTTAATACCTGATATAGGTACAGTGTCTTCTGAATGTTTCTCAATTGGTTCCAAGAAAGAATCATTTTATTTATTGCTCTGCATTAAATTTCAAGAACATATGCTAAGATAAGGTTGATAATTCAGAAAAAAATGTGAACACTTCTATCAGAAGGGTTTTTATCTCCTAATAATGCCAGAAAATATTAAATGTGTTAAAATTCACCTTCTCTTGAAAGGCAAAAGCATGTCAGTGGGCAGCTTAACTGAGTAAATTTTCTTAAATTTAATGTAGTTTTTAAAATGGTTGAACTCAAATCCCAAATAATCTGTAACTTGTGAAATAGTTCATAGATACTGGCTGTCAACAGACTTGAGAAAATAAAAATTTGAAAATAATTTTATTTAGGACACAATATACAGCGCCCTCATAGCTTCCTATCATGAAGCCAACATTATGGATGACTGGCAAGTTCATTTCAGTGGCAAAATGAACAAAATCTGTGTATGCAAAATATTCCTGCTCTATAGTCAATGGTCTTGAATTTCAATTAGGGAGAGCAAAGAAGCTTGAATATCTGTAACCATGTGTGTGAAAATAGTTTCAGGGTCTCTTATTTTAAAGTCCATCGTCTAATCTTCAGTGTCCAAACTTTTCTCATCATTTATCAAAATATATGGTGAACACACATGAACACATGTGTCGGTGTTATATTCTTCTTGGCCTCCTTGATTCATCATTCTTCACCATAAGGCATTTTCTTTTTGGAAGAGTGTTTTGCCTTATAGTGTATAATTCAGAATAGTTGGCACATAGTGAGTTTCAATATTTATGACTGAATTAGTGAACACATACATGAACAGATGACTTTAAATTGTGTTTATTCTCACAAAGTAAAAAAAAAAAAAAAAGATATAGATGAAAAGTTAGAGATTTAGAGCCAACCTAATGTTTCTATTATTATAATATTTTGCATATTTATTTCCTTAAATCCACACTTTACAAGAAAGAGAAATAAAATATTTTATTGTAACATCACTTTTTGGATTAGGAGTCAACAAACATTTTTACAAGATGATGAGTGGTTTGTGGCTACTGAATTTCTTAAAATGGACTATAAGTATATCTATGAAATAAGCCAAGGAGTATAGAAGTATAAAGAGGGTGATCAGATGCTGGAAAATACAGTTCTCTCACTTGGAAAATTCTTTCAAAGAAAGAACTCAGAGCCTATAACCTCTCTTGTCCTCGCAACAAAGCACACCATGCGGATGTTTGAAGTTTCACTCTAGGCTCTCTGCCACATTATGATAGTAATGTATCTTTTTCAACTGTGTGTTAGATCCCTGGTTTCATTTGGAGAATGATATCTATTTTATATTTTTGTATTTAATATAAGAGAATTTGAAGTTACTCTAATAAGAACATAAAGGAAATAATTTTCCTTAGATGTTTAGACTTCATAAAAATTTAGAAAAGTTGAAAGAGTTTTGAACCTCAAGCTTCTTTATATTCAGCATAAAGTCATTTTATCTTAAAGCCTTGTGTATTTCAGAGGGAATTTAATTTTTCAAAAGTCCGTACCTTGGATACCCACAGTATCTCTCTACTGGTGTTAACTTGTTTGTCTCTATAATCACTACCTTGTTGAGCAAAAAGAAGGCTTTTCCTGGAATTTACACACTCACACAAACACACACACTCATACACAGACCTGCTTTCTGAGGAGCATTAATTTTGTATAATAGTAATGTTTTTCTCTTGCCATCTAACTTACCTATATAAACCATTCCACATTTATTGCAAGCATCAAGACTTTAGTCTAGAAAATAATTAGGTGAGTAGCATGTTATTGGTCATTTGAGTTTAAAGTAGGTAAAATATAAATTACTATGAGCCCTAATTCTTTGTGCTTTGTAAGCATGTATATGCTTCTTGGCTCTTACTGTCCCCTGAATCACTATTCTGCCCCTTGTTTCACCAATATGCAAATAAAAAATTTATTTATTTGATTTGCATTGAAATAATTTTGAAAATGTTCAAGTAAGCTGGAAAATTACATTTAAAATCACTTTATTTTCAAAATAATACCTGAAGGTATTGAAGAAG